>NC_056747.1:473018644-473346144 GCF_019279795.1 Protopterus annectens
AGGTACATGCTGAAGGGGAAGAAAAGAGGTAACTAGAAACATGTTTTTCAGGAGTGTGGTGAATTGGCAGTTTTTAAATATTGTCTACAGAATACTCTTGTCTTAAGCATAGCTCTCAACCTTCCATCTCCAAAATGAGGAACCCTCGCCTTCATAATGTGGAACAAATGGGCAAAATGTGGAACACATACTAATGGCTTACTAAACTTCAGCTAGGAAGGTCATAGGATGGTTAAACTATGCTGGTTTTCCTTTTAAAGAAGATCCTTTAATGAATTAATATGATTAATTCCTATTTACCATGGATTTCACTTAAAAAAAAATTCCTAACACTGAATGTGTGACTGACTCTTTTAATGTGGAACTTTGAGGAGCTTCGAGGAACCTGAACTTTTTAAGACCCCAAATGAGGTATGTTGCTCGTAATGTTACACTTCAGAGGTATGGTCTTAAGTACTGGGAAGCAAATGGTTGTAATTAAGAAAATCACTCTTTTGAACTGGCTCACAGGATCTGAATTACTCAGTCAAAATAAGGCCTTAAGTTTAATTCTCTTAGCTGCCAAAAAAAAAAAAGGGATTACTAGTAAATGAATTTAATCCAGCTATATTTAAAGTATTGAGTATTGTAAAAGAGATGAATAAACTGGAGGAGGGATCTTTAGAAAAGGAAAGGAGCAAATTGCATAGAAATAAACGGAATTTGTGGGAACAGTGTATGAAGAATAATGCTCAGGATGAGGAACGAGGTTTAAGCGAAGGCAAGTATTAAGCAATTTATGTAATGTAGGACTGAAAGTTGTTTATAAAGAAATGAATGTGTAATGTGTAACAGATGTAAATGGAAAAATATTAATATGATTTATTTTCTATAATGTATGTGTGCATATGTCTTGAGTAATAATTTAATAAAGGTGTTATGTAAAATAAAGTCTCCATAATGCTTGACTTAATGACACAGGTACACTGCTTCAACATTTTGTGACCTCAAAGTATGAGATTGACTGCATTTGCATCAGGAGCCATTTGTCCTCCCCGTAATTTTTCTCAAGTCAAGAAAAGCACCTCCCCTTTGAGGTAGAAAATTCAAGATGATTACAGATGTAAATCTTTGTTGGCATTTGTTGAGAGCAGGAGTTTGCCTGCTGTGGCAGAGACATGAAGTTAGTGATTTACTATAATACTGTCCGACTATAACTATCAAATAGTGTTCCCAAGTGTTACATTAATACTGATGCATTCTGTAAGGTTACGTTGCCTGACATTTCAGATTATTATGTTGCTGAATGTGAGTTTACTGAAGGACACTTTCAGGACTTTTCCATGTTAACCCACATTTGCTGGCATTGTTGAATAGAGCTAAGCCAGAACTGTCACAAGGTTTATGTTTTGTGAATGGAAGGCTGGCTAACGCTAGCTAACATCCATATTGATGAAAGTGTCATGTTTTATAAAAGAAGAATTAAACTTTCAGTGGAAAATTTTTCATCTTCCCAATAGTTTCCAGTAAGCTGTGAAAAGTTTCTTTGGAAGAACTACACTCAGGCCACAAGTTACATTGTTAAAATGAAAGCACTAACTAGAAAGCTAATCTGATGGCCAAAACTATATGAAAGGATTGAAGTTATAAAAATGCCTAAGCAAGCACTGTTACAGTCATGAGAATTTCTCTACGTAATGGTGATTCCTAGTAATTAATTTTTACATTTCATTAATTATGGATGCATGCAGCAGATAGCGTCGCCTCACCGAAAGAGGTACCCTGTTCAGTTCTCGGCTGGGGTGCTTTCTGTACAGGGTTTGCATGTCCTCTGTGTTCACATTGGTTCCTCCCACATTCCAAAGACATGCAGTTGGTGGACTGAACACTGTAAATTGGCCATAGGTGTTGGTGCATGTGTAAATGTGTAGTATGGAAGAACATCTGCAGCAGGGTAGCCACCTGGTGGTGTGAACCTTGGCTGTATTTATTGAAGTGTCACCCCCAATCTCATGTGCAAAAATGGTAAAAAGGCATTGTGGATTGATGGATTTTAAGTATGTATAATTGTATATGTCTGAAATCACATCAAAAGCTAAGATTAATCATTTGTGAAGACTTTTAAATGTTTATAGTTTAACTGAACATATCAATAGCAGTGAAACCCAATTTAAATGAGGATTTATTTGCTTTGTTAAACAAAAGAGTATAGTTAATTTCACTAGTGCAGCAGTGCACCAAACAAAGTTTGGATTAGTCTTAAACATTTTTAATGCAAGTATGATGAAATTGCTGAGTGCCATGTTGAAAAATGAAAATAACATTTTACTTTGTTGCATTATAGAACAACTCAATGTTTACTATATGATTCGTCTGCAAAACTGTTCTTACATCGTTGCATCTGAATGACACTGGACTTTAAGTTGTTGGTGACACTTTTTGGGAAAAAAATTTACTTGCATAAGTATATAAATGAAAAATATGTAAGGGACAGATCACTTGAAGATTCAGTGTTTCTTTGAGACAGGAGTGGGGGGATGTCTAAAGAAGATTCTGGCTATCATTTTTGTATCTAGTACAAAGAACTAATTCTGGGATTTCACAGGTAACATTCTGACCAAGTGAAACCTAGACCTGCAATGGGTGAGGAAACGTTAAGGCCTATAGAATTAAGAATCCAGGTATTGGGTGGTGACTGTGTTTATAAGCCCAATGTAGTGAGTTAGTTCTTAGTTGTAAATTGCTACTTGATTCCGTAGAAGAGATTCTCATGCAGAAAGACATGTTTGATGCTCCATTGAGTCAATAACAGTGATAGTACTCTGAAGCTTGCAACAGTTTAGAAATTCACTTCAGCATCTTAACTGAGGAGTATTGGAGTTGGCAGCAGAGATTTTGAGTCTGTGGAAGGATGGGTCTGGTTGTGTTCCAGTACTGTAAAAGCTTCATCAGTGAATTGTATCTCTAAACACTGAAAAAACATATTACTCCATTAAGTTATTAAATGGGTCTAATGTATAAAAGTGGGTAATGTGGTGTGTTACAGTATACAGAACCCTGTTACGGTGGCCTTGCACACCCCTGTGTAAAGTAAGGTTGTGTGTGTGTAGTGCCTAATCTTTGCTTGATAATAAAGAGTTCTCTGTTGGGCTGTGTGCAAGTTTCTTCAGAGTATGTAACACCAATAATGCCCTATAGGTGATCTTTACTGGGGAAACTGTTTTTATGACAATTTTCTGTCATAAGACCAGACGTATAGCTTAGAGGTTAAGGTGCAGGATTACCAACTCTTAGACCTAGGTTCAAAACCTGTTTGGGGCACAACTGGGCATCAGCAGTGTCTGCATGGAAGAAAGGCCTTTCAGTCTACTTCATTAATATGCCACGAGAAATCTTGGGGGCCTACTCAGTGTTTCCATAAGTCAATTTTGACTCAAGGGCATCTAACTAGCTTACTCTTTAACTGTCTTATAAAAGTGGTAATGGTCTGTGGATAAACAAATGTTCCAATGATTACAAACTGAATAACATAACTTCTTCAATAGAAGATGCTGAAAATTTCCAAATGTGTACTTGGTGTGTAGTAGTTATTGCTGTGTTAACATTACTAGCTGTTGCACCTTGAAACTTTGCAAAAAGGGCATACATCATATTTGCAAAGTAAATTGTCAGGTATTTTAAAAAAATGCATCATCATTAAATGTGTAGTGGAGATAGTAGACAAATAATTTAAACTTGACATCTTTGTACTTTGCTTTAGTCAGAAAAAATGTATTTCATAGCTCATCTAATTCTAATGGGCATGTCTCTTAGCCCCAGGAAGATCATTTTGCCAACTTGTACTTCCCAGATATGACAGATATAACCAGTTACTGAATGCAGTGATGCATTTTATAGCTTTCAGACAAGCCACCTTAAACAATCTGAAAAGATAAAATGATTCTTTGATCATAATATTGGGAGATCTGAACTATTCAGAAAGGTGATTTTCAAAAGGTGTCATGTTATTCTGTTTCATTATTAAAACCTAGCCAAGCTAGAGTTTTCACTGTGTGATGCCTTAACTCTTCTGTACTAGAACCCTATGGGATATGTACAAATGACCCCTTAAGGACATCAGCTGTTTCAACAGTATGGCTTATGAATGTCCATGACTTTTAACTTATTTTTAGGTCTTTGTGGATACATTCAGACCAGTAATGCCAAACACCACTAGCTCAGGTTTCATTATACGATACTTAAAAGTTACCTCTGTCTGGTCTATAAGCTAGTATCTGATCTGATTCTGTTTAAAAAATCTGTGCTTGGCATGCACCATTGGGGGAGCTAACATCAGATCAGGGAATATATTGCTAAAATTAGCAATAATAGAAAACAGTTGGAAGATGCATTACCCAGCACCTTCCAATATTATGGAATAAGCTTCTTTTTGTAATCACATGTTGTTCATTAACTTTTTTCTTTACATATGGTTGATTTATACCTTAAAAATATTTTTTGATGATAAAACCTTATGTTTTAAGGATATTTGGCATTTTTTGATTGAACTACACAGTATCCAGTACAATAAAGATGTTGCATTTTTGGTTAGTGCTGTGAAGGAATTTGTTTTTAGTAATTCCACATCAGGAGTGGCTGCAGTGGTTTCATGAAGCTTTGATAAGTGGCACTAAGAGGTCTTCTAATACTAACAATTTTCTGGTGGAAGCCATGGACATTGTGTTGTTGAACAACTTTGTATTTTTTGAGTAAGAGTACTTCATACAGGTTACTGAGGTAGCTGTGAGGGCATCAGCACACTCAATTTTTGCAAATATTTTATCATGGTGGGAGAAAGATTGATTTTTTTCCTCCTCTTTTAATAATAAAATAAAGATTTACCTGAGATTTCTGGACAATGTATTTATTTTATGGGTAGGTAATTCTCAACATATAGATGTTTTTTGAGTTACATCAGCAGTACTACTTAAATTCTGACCTTTAAAGAGCATTTTAACACAATGGAAATTGATTTCTTGGATGTTACAATTACTAAAGATGTTGAGAGTGAGTGTTTTTCTTTGGCAATTTATAGGAAAGAGACATACTGTAACAGTTTGTTGCATTTTAGCAGTAACCATGCCTTATGGCAAAAAAGAAACATGGTTAAAACTCAGTTGATTAGATTATCACGTCTGATTTCTGATGATTCAAAATTTGGTGGAGGTGTTTCAAGACTGACACCACCCTTTAGACTTTTATACAATGCCTAAAAGAGGAGGTTATTGCTGAGAGGTACCACCATTATAAACTTGTTTTGAGGTATGTTTTTTATATCCTGGCAGTAAAATCAAATGTGAAAGTTTTGACTAATGAAGGGAGTATAGATTATGACAATACTGATACATTTCCCAGGGCATTGGTATGTTTGTAATAAAGTTACCAAGGATGTTAAATATTTTAAGAAATTGGTTTAGCTTTATTACGGCCCAGGGTTTGGGTAAGTTTTGGGGGCAATAGCCCTACTTTGGTATTTAGAACAGGGGTTAAACTTAAGAAGAGATTTGAGAATGATATGAGAAAGTGGGAAGACCATATGGCTGTGAAGAGAATGTACAGGTGTGGTGCTTGCATCCAGTGTAGGTAGGTTTTTGTGGATGCTAATTTTACTATGTATAGGCACCTTTACACAATTGGTCTACCCTAAAGTAAAATTTAATTGCAGTGCTAAGGGTGTGATTTATTTAGCACAGTGCAGTTCATGCCCTGCATTTTATATTGGTTAAACATTAAAGGCTTTGAAGGTTAGAATGCAACAACAAAATTATGCAATTAAGAACAAAGATGGTAATGCGTATATAAACATTCAGTAAGCTGTGCATATTTTAAGAAATGTTTGTTTTTTGTGCTGGAAAAAGTGCCCTTTTTTGAAAGAGGGTAACTGGGAAGCGCATGTCGGCAGCATGAATTGTATTGGCAAGTGTTGTTAGATGCTATCAGTCCCCTGGGTATCAGTAGGATCATAGCAAGTTGCTACTGGCCGTGAGGCCCTAAAAAGCCTAGCCAGTAAATTATCCCATGTTCCCACAAGTCAGCACCCAATGCCCCCTGTCCAGCAGGGACACAAGTAGAATCCCAGGAGTGTGTTTTTCCCCATCCAGTCATTCAGGTTCCTCTTAAAGAGGGATAATGAGGTACTTTGTTTGACGTGGAGAGGGGGTCTATTCTGCAGATGGGGGGGTCTCTGGGAGAGAAATTTGTCCCGCCAGCAAGTCCTATTGATGTTGCAAACAAAGTTGAGGTTTTGCATGCGGGTCACATGAGTGGAGTTTGGCTTGCAGGTATGCAGCAATTTCATCAAGGTGGGGTTAGAGATTGCTCTGTAGGCCAGACATAGATCACCTCTGAGGAGTCTGTAGGAGACAGAGTAAAGGGACAGGGCTTTTTAGCCTGTCTATGTAGGATAGATTTTTGAAGCCCTGGATTCTCCTGATCAGGAACCTCTGGGGTCTCTCCTACTGCTGCATGTGCTTCGAAAGATATATGCCAAAAGGGGCGCTATACTCAGTGTTGGGCTTGATAAGGGAGGACTACAAGGAGGTTATGATCTTCTTGTTTCTGGAAGGAATACCCTTACTAATGAGGTGAGCCATGTAGAAAGTTCTCCATACAATGGAGGCAGCATAGTGGTCAAAAGTTTGCTGTCAGCTTGGGTGCCCAGGTCCCCCACAACTGCTTGCATGCTTAGGACATTGTTATTAATGTGATAATTTGTGGAGATGTCACTCTTCCCAAAGGGGATGATGATGTATTTTATGGCGTTTATTTTGAGGCCGTGTTTCTGGCACCAATCATTTGTCAGGGTGAGACTCACTTGTAGTAAGTCTGCATCACTAGGGAAGTTGATGACTGTGCCCAAATTGCAGTCATCTGCAAATGTGGTCAGCCATAGACATCTGGTTTTGGCGTGCACCTTTGAGAAGTATGTCCCAAACAGCAGGGACTCCAAGACCAATCCCTGGTGTACACTGCTAGTTACTAGTATACTGCTTGAGGTAGCTTCCCCTGTTTTGACTGAGTGAGTTTTATTAGTGCGCTTGTTAGCTACCCATCTGGTCACATACGGATTTATGCCAAGCTGGGATAGATCATCTATTATGCTCGATTGGGGAATTGTCTCAAAGGTCTTGGCCAGGTCAAGGTAGGTGTCATGCACTATCTTCCCTTCGTCCATGGCTTTGATGACTGACTCAAAGAAGTCTACCAAATTTAGCAACCATGATATACCCTTGACAAAACCAAACTATTTGGGATCAAGCGTTTGGAGGTTGCCAATGTCCTTTTTGATGTGGTTCATAGTAATGCATTCCTTGGGCTTGCAAGTTAGGCTAGCTAGGCTAATGGGTCTATAATTGCCTGGATTGGAGGATGCTCCACTTTGTGTAGAGGGATGACTCTGTCTGCCCTCCACTTGGCTGGGATAAAAGTGGTACTCAGGCTTATTTTGAATAGGGTGCGTAATGGTGCTGTGAGTTCTTGCCTGAGTTGATCCAGGATGCTGTTGTGGAAGCTGTGTTTTTAGCCTTTGAGAGGGGGACAGTGACTTGTTCCCTAGAGATAAGGGTTGGAGGGGGCAGGTGCTGGGGATATCCTGGATTACTGATGGGGGGGCAGGGGTGAAGTTTTCATTGATCCTGTGCCAGCAGGTTGGCTATATCCACGGCATTTGTGTATGTGGTGTCCTTGACCATCAGTTCTGGGCAGATTTGAGTGTTTCCCCTTAGATTATGGACGTATGTGAAGAAGGCCTTATGATTGTCATTAGTAGATGTGGCCAATTTGGACTTGGTTAACTTTCGAGGACTTCACTAACACCCTTATTTGCCTGTTTAGGTCAAGGAGAGATTGCTTCCAATTTGGCACCTGTTCCTTCTTGGTCCTGGACAGCAATTTTTTTCCTTTTTGTTGTAGAGTTTATTTATATCTGATGTCCACCAGACAGGTTTACTCTTCCTTGAGGTGGAGGATTTTGTCCCATCAGGTATTGCTGAATGCATGCATTTATGTAAGAGGTTAATATAGTACTGTGGTGTAGATTTAGGTTCATAGGTTCATACTAGGCTATCTGCCCTGGGGCAATTATAAGCCTAGCCCGATTCTGTATGGCTTACGCCACCCCTTGATTTGAGTATACTGTGCCCTTTTTAAGGTTTAGTTTACTGTGCCTCTGTCTAATAGTGACACGGGAGTAATCCCTGGGACAAACCTACGATCCCCCATCCACTTATCGAGATTCTTCTTGAAGAGATTCAGTGAGGTGCTCTGCCTCACATGAACTGGAATTCTATTCCAGAGCGAAGGGAGCCTCTGGGTTATGAACCTGTCCCTCCAGCAAGTTCTATTTATTTCTGTGCTGAGGTTCAAGTCCCTCGAGCATGTGGCTCTAAGGGATTTAGATTTACTGAGGTGGAGCATGTCCATTAATTCTGGATTTGACATAGCTTTGTATGTCAGGCATAGATCGCCTCGAAGTAGGAGGTATGCAACCGAGTAGAGCTGGAGTTTTTTTAACCGAGCAGTATATGACATCTGTTTGAGACCCTTGATCCTCTTGATGAGATACTTTTGGGGTCTTTCTAATTGCTGCAGGTGTCGGGTAAGGTACATCCCAAAAGGGGCATTGTATTCTATGATGGGCCTGATGAGGGATGAATAAAGGGGCACGATTACCTCTCTTGATCTAGATGTGAAACCCTTCGTGATGAGGTGGGCTATGTAGAAGGTCTTTCTAACCACTTTGGCAATGTGGTTTTCAAAGGAGAGATTACTATCAACTTGGGTCCCCAGGTCCCTAATAACTTTCTCTGTACTTAATGGGTTTCTGCCCATGTGGTAATTTGTGGGCACATTGTTTTTGCCAAAGGGTATGACTATACATTTTTTGGCATTTAGCTTTAAACCATGGCGCTGGCACCAGTTATCTGTCTCTGTGAGACCTTTTTGAAGGATGTTTGTGTCAGCTGGAGAGTTGATTATGGCGCCCAGTTTGCAGTCGTCTGCAAACTTGGTGAGCCAAAGTCCTCCCCCGGTTGCCTGTACCGGAAAAGTATATACCGAACAAGAGTGGTCCCAGGACAGAACCCTGTGGGACGCCACTTGTGACCGGTTTCGAGTCTGACATAGCTCCAGCAACTCTCACTCTGTGGGTTCTGTCTTTGAGCCAGTTTGTGACCCATCTTGTGACATAGGGGTTTATATTTAAGCTGGATAGCTTATCTATGATGCCCGAGTGGGGTATTGTGTCAAATGCCTTTGCAAGGTCCAGATAGGCTGTGTGGACTACCTTCCCTTCATCTATGGCTTTGGTGACTGTTTCAAAGAAGTCAACCAGGTTCAAAAGGCAGGATCTGCCCTTGACAAAGCCAAACTGGGTAGGATCTAGTGTCTGTAGGTCCCCAATGTCTTTGTTTATGAGCTCCATGATGATCCTCTCCATAGCCTTGCAGATTAAGCTAGTCAGGCTTATGGGGCAATAGTTTCCAGGGTCCGTAGAGGCTCCACCTTTGTGGAGTGGGACCACTGTTGCTGTACGCCATTCTGTGGGCGCATATCCTGTAGTGAGGCTGAGATTGTATAGCTGTTTTATTTGAGGGATTAGTTCCTCTTGTAGTTCATGTGGGACGCCATCTGGTCCCATGGAAGCAGTGTTTTTTGCTTTGGAGAGGGCAGCCTTCACCTGAGCATCTGAGATGTTTGGGAGGCAGCCCTCTGCCGGGATAGATACTTGCTCTTTTGGGGAGTTTGCACTGAACCTGTCTGCCAGGATATTGGTGATGTCTGTGGGTTCAGTGTATTTTTTTGTCGTTTAGAATCAACTCAGAACAAGTCTGGGAGTTGCATCCCAGGTTTCTAACATAACTGAAAAAAGCCTTATGATTGTCTTTGGTGTCCTGTGCAATTTTTCTCTCGAAGCTGGCCTTGGAGGATTTTATGAGGTTTTTGCTAGTACTGATCAGAGATGCCTTCCCTATTAGGGATTTTGCTCTATCATGTAGTAGCTTCCTCCTTCTGTTGTACAGTTTATTTATGGCAGGGGTCCATCAGACTGGCCGCCTGCCTTTGGATGATTGGGTCTTGGTTTTGTTTGGGATAGCATGATCCATGCATTCCTGGAGATGTCCGTAGAATGCATTTATATAGGATTCTGCAGTTTGAGCTGTAGTTTCCACTGGCCCTGGGGCCTTGAAGGATTCCACTTCGGTTTTGAGAAGTGAGAAGTTCGCTTTTGAGAAGTTTTTCACTGTGGTTTTCTGGGCTGGGGGTGGGGTCGGGATGTGGACATCCAGTGAAATTAATTTATGGTCTGATCTTACCAATGAGGGATATACTTCTGGTGTGGAACATAGAGTCCCCATGTTGGTAATAATCAGGTCAAGTATGTTGTCCCCTCTTGTGGGAGTGGTGACTAGTTGTTCCATAGCATCTGAGTTTATAATTTCCAGGAATCTTTGGGCTAAGGTGCTGGGGCTTGAGTAGTGCTTCCAGTCAATGTTTGGGTAGTTGAAGTCGCCCAATATAATAGTGTTTGGAGAGATCTTCATGTTCTCCAATGTTTTCAGGAAAGCCGAATGGGATTCCTGACTTTGAGAGGGTGGTCTGTAGGATGCTATAAACTGAAAAGCAGTCTTGCCCACTGTGAGTTGCACATGGATGGTTTCCGATGCTTCGTGCAATGCCACTAACCTGGAGGTGTGGATATCCGTGATAAATATGGAAACTCCCCCTCCTTTTGTGGTTCGGTCCGGGTTTTGGGGCCAAAAAGCATGATATGAGGTATAGCCTGGTAGTGCTGGGGTGTTCTCTGGAGCCTTGAACCAGGTTTCTGTCACTGCACAGATATCGATGTTCTCCATACTGAGGAGAGCTTTGAGTGCGTGCATCTTGAGGTTAAGACTTCTGGCGTTTAGCAGCATTACCCTTAGTTTCTTGTTCCTTGTGCTGTCTATGGGGGTGGGTTTGACTTTTGAGCCTTGCCTAAAAAGGCACTATGGGGGTGGCAAGAGCCTTTGCCAATATCCGAAAGCCCAGTGGTGACAGGTGCAAGCCGTCCCTAGCGAAGCAACGTGGCTTGTCGAGCATGTCATCCCAGGCTGACAGACACTGGATCCCCTTTGAATGACACCAAAATTTTAGCCAATTGTTAAAATCTATCATTTTGTCTTTGTACTGTGGCATCATTCTAGGTGAGGGTAAGATGCTGCTCAAGGTCAGGGTCATACCAGCCTGGGCTACATGATCCGAGAGCTCCTCTATGTCTCTTCATGTAGTCCAGGGAGGTAAGTCTCAGGTCATTCACACCAGCATATACAATGACTGAGTCATATTTGTATTTGCTTTGGAGTGACCTGAGTGCTTGCGTTATGTGTCAGATCCTAGCGCCCGACAGGCAGCTCACTGTGACCTTCTCTTTATTCAGCCCGGTGAGCGGGACGTCAGTGTGTCTGACAATAGAGTCACCTATAACAAGAGTATCAGGTGTATTATTCAGCCTTAAGGGCTGTAGCTGCTTGGCACACTGACTTTGTGGGTTATGTGTTGTGTGTGTTTTGTTTTGAGGTAGCGTTTGCTTGGATGTTTGCTTTGGAGGTCTCTGTTGCTTAGGTAGATTTTTATTTAGAGCCTCCGAGTATGTTTTTGCGTATTTATGTGTTTGGTTCGCTGATGTGGTGGGACTATGTGATACTGGAATTGTGTTGTGTGAGGTTACCTTCTCCTCCTGACTGGTTACACCAGTTTTGAGATGAGAGAGCTCAGCCTCCAGTTTGGCTAAATAGTTGCATCTCTCACATATATTTGAACCTGTTTGGAGGAGGAGAGGGTTGTCCGTGTACATGAGACAGTTGTAACATTGCCTCAAAATTCCCAGATTCACCAGCTGGACTGGAGAGGAAACCATTGACTGACCTTTGGACATGCTAGAGTAATAGGGAAACTGAATTTAAGACGGACCAATAGAGGACAAGGTAATCGTAGAGAGTATAAGAGTAAGTAGTGCTTATGGTGTAATAGTGCTAACTTGTAGGATTACTTAACTGGACCAGTGAAGGACCTTAGAATGAGAATATGGTGTTTAAATTGAGAGATAGAGCAGTTCTAAGGGAAAAAGTGAAGAGCAGACTTTGTGGAGCCAGGAATAGTTTAAACCCAATTAGGCGGCGCTGCCCGTTGTTGCGCTATGCTCAAAAACGCGCAAAACCGCGCAAAAGAGGGTTTTAAGAGAGGAAGATGAAGGAGTTTTGGAATTGACCCAAAATGGCCAATAAAACTACAGTTTCAAGTCAGTAACCACTCCCACAGGGGCAGGCAGGCTGCTCAATGTTTTTCACTGCCACTGATCAACAGAGAGACTTTCCTTTAGCCCAAGCAAAAAATGGCCTCACAGAAACTTACAAAACAGTTCAAGAACAGCAAGCCTGTAACTGAACTTTTTTAAATCTCAGAAAAGTGGGAAAAAAGCAAGATTTTTTTTTTGTTTTTTCAGAGATAGCAGAGGTTAACAAGTATCAGCAAGTTATAACAGTGCAGTAAATGACCCCACACAAGAGTGCTAGGCCAAAGACAGATAAAATGCAAGTTTTGAGAAAAAAACGATTTTAAAAATAAGTGCAAACAGAAAATTCAGTAAACAGCTCTAGGTTGTGCTCTAAATACAGTTACTAACGCAGAAATCAAATTTAACAAGCCAGAAAATGCTCAAAATAGGCGGCTATGCAGAAAAACTTAGCAAATAAACAGAGGAAAAAAGTCTCAAAAGTGGCTCTCTTCTTCTCTCAGCGTTTTCTCCTCTTGGTGGGTGCTTCACCAACAGCCAGCAAGCCTGGATATTAGAGTCCATTCCAACTGTTGGTGAGGGGCCTGTGAAGCTGTTCAGACCTTCCTCCAGGAGGTTATAATCAGTTTTGGAGAAACTTGTTTGTTTAACCCTAGCTGGGGTGGGGGGGGGGGGTGTCAGGGGAGATGGTTACCGCTTTGTGGTCTGATCTTACCAGGGATGATGACACTTTGGGGATGCTGTAGTGGTTTCCTATGCAGTACCAAGTCCAAAATGTTGTCACCTTTTGTGGAAGTGTCAGCCAGTTGGTCCAAGGCACTGGCATTAATGAAGTCGAAGAATCTTTGAGCATTTGTGTTCTGGCTCGAGTAGTTCTTCCAGTCAATGGTTGGGTAGTTAAAATCACCCAGGATCATGGTATTACAGTTGAATCTTAATAGATTCGAGAAGATCCAGATAGGTGGCGTTGGTGTCCTGAGACAGTGCTGGGGGCCTGTAGCTAACTATGATTTGAATAGTGATCTTGTCAACCTTTAAATGCACCTGGAGCATCTCCTGTGCGTTATACTGTTTGACGAACTGGAGGTGTGTATATCTTTAATATATAGTGAAACACCACCTCCTTTGGCTTTTCTGCCCTCAGTTTGGGGTCTGTATGTATGATAGGATGAGTAACCAGGTAAGGCTGGGGTGCTGTCTGTAGCTTTGATCTAGGTTTCTGTGACTGCACAATTGTCAGCATCTTCCAGTGTTAAGAATGCTTGCAATGAGTACAGTTTCATGTTAAGACTCCTAGCATTCAGCAGCATGACCTTTAAATTGTGTTTAGATGAGATTCTCATGTTGGTAGTTTTGACCACAAGACATTGCCTAAAAAAGGCACTATGGGGAGGCAGGAGCATGAATCCCAAGGGAGACAGATGCAGGCCATCTCTGGCAAAGCATTGTGGTCTGTCAGTCATGTCTTACCAGACCAACAAGTACTGGATCCCCTTAGAATGACACCAGAACCTAAGCCAATTGTTAGTCAGTCATTTTTTGTTGTATTGAGACATCATTCTGGGTGATGGTTGAATGCTGCTTAAGGCTAGTGACATACGTGCCTGGAACACACGTTTGGTGAGCTCGATCATGTCTCTCTTCATACAGTCCAGAGAGGTATGTCTCAAGTCATTCACACCAACATGTACTATGACAGAGTCATAGCAGTACTTGTTGAGGGATTTGAGTGCATGGGTGATGTGCCGGGTTCTGGCACCTGACAAACAACTTACTGTGACTTTCTCGTTATCCAGCCTAGTGAGGGGAACATCTGTGCGTCTCAGAATGGAGTCCCCTATGATTAATGTGTTGGGTTTATGGTTAAGCCTTGATGGCTGTGAGTCACAGATGTGTGGACTATGTGTGGTAGGCTGTGGAGTTTGTGTGTGGTTTTGTCTCGGATGTCTCTTTTTTTCAGGTATGTTTTTGTTAAGAACCTCCCCATATGTGGGTGTGTGTTATGTTGGTTTGGGTAATGTTTGAGGTGTGGTATTTGTACAAACAACCTTCTCACTGCCAGGTGTACTGGCTTGTGAGGGAGAGAGCATAGACTCCAGATTTTTAATACAATTGCATCTCTCACAAATTATGTTCAAGATTGGCAGGAGAAACTTTGTCCATATTTGTCAGAATTGGTGAGAGGTTGAGCTAAGGGGGAAGAAGGTGGAAGGATCTGAGATGGGTACTAATAGCTTGTTGTTTGTACAGAAGCTGTAAAGAAGATTCACCACTTCAGGATCGAGCGAGGGAAATTTGAAGCTGGAATGCCTTGCAATGGATTAAATCAGTGCAGTGGCATGTGCAGCCCCACGCAAACGCAGGGTTTAAATACCAGAAAAGATTGAATAATCTAGAAGCTCAGGTTACTACCCAATCCTGCTAGCCCTTGCACTTTCAACCAATCACTCTTGCGAGAGAAGGTCAGGCAGCCCCGTTACTCTCTCTAACAGAGAAGGCAGGCTCTTACCAGCACAAGATGGCTGCCAGGAAACTCAGCAAGCAAAACAACCAGCCCTGGATGCAGCAAACCTGTATCCAGACTATGCTACTTGACTAGAATACAGAAAACTCATAGAAAAGCAGCTAGAGCACTCTCAAACAGAAAATACAACCCTGTATGAAAAAAGCAGTTTACAGTTAAGTAATTCAGTAAAAATGCAGTTGAAGTCATGAAAAAACGGTTAAAACAGTATAAAACAGTACAGGAATGAACTGAAACAGTAGAAAAAGCTTTTATAACAGTGCTAAATGTAAGTAGATTAGCTGTATAGCACAACTATAAGCATTGGTAAGGGCAGTTCAATGAAATATGTAAAGAAAAAAAAAACATTCTGCTCTTCGAGCCTCAGGGAGTTTCTGCTAATTCATAGTGATGAATCACTACTCCTCAGTAGTTTGTTATTAATTAAAAGGGCACAGATATAATTATAACATTGTATAAATTTAATGGTGGTTCACCATTTAACATGGTGCTTAGTTTATATTATGTTAACAGCGAATGAATAATATTCACAGTTGTGTTTAATGTATTTTTTCTGAGTGAAATATGATTGGTTATTGAATAAGATCTTACTGTTTCAGAGTACTTTTATATTTAAGCAGTATGGCTAAATAGCCACTTAGGTGGAAGTCTATAATTTTACTATTTAAGCACTAAAGATGCAGGAGCCTTTAAATCTGATGAAGTTCATGTTTTAAGGAAGTGGATGAAAGTGCTAATTAAAATGGTATTGGGTTTTACTTCTGGTGACTGCAAGTGTGTTTTTGATTTGTGCTTCAGAATTGTGGACAGAGGATGGATAGATGGATATTTGACATATTTTAAGCTGGTTAGTAGACACTTTCATTACAATAATCCATGTGGTTTACATTTTTTAGCTTTCTGGGGTGTGGACTTTCATATAAGCTACACTCTTTCAAAGTAGTCAGAGAGTCGAGTAAAATAATAGCTGTTTTTTCTGTATTTGTACATCCCACTGCCCCATTGTTTCTTGTTTTGAAAGATTGTCCCACCCTGTAGTCACTCTCTGATTCTCATCTCCAGGCTCTGTCTCTCTAAAATCGGGTTCACAGATTGATGGAATGAAGCAGTTGGACAGCAGTGAAGATGGCTATAGTGAGTACCTGGCATAGAACCCCCCCCCCACCCATCTGCTCTTGTGGAAGAATTATAATTTTTTGTTTCTCCATTTCCTGCTTTGTAAGTACAGGAGCCATCATATCATCTGTGAGCCCCAACCATAGTGAGTTACTGTAATGATATTTTTAAAATGTGGAGTACTTTCTCAGATGAAAACTTATCTCCTTTGTGCTTGAGGAAGTAATTCTGTCATGGGACTTGTAGGGCTGGGCTGGACTGCAAAACCATTTCTATTTGAGTTAAGTCCATGCCCAGAGCTTACAGGTGAATTTGCAAACATAAACAGTTCCAGCAAATGTCTTCTGTAGTTCCTCTAGTAATGTATTTCATAAAAAATAAGTGTATGGCCCACATCCTACACCCATTTCCAGAAATTCTTCACCATTTTCTGCTCTGAAGTTTGAAGCAGGTATAAATTGGCAGAGCAGATCTGTACAGACTGATGTGCAGTTAGTGAACCCTCCCACTCCAGCAGCCCTGAAACACCCACAGGCGTGCACAGTCTCTCACCTATAGGCAGGACCAGTTTTTGCTGGGGTAAACTTGATTTCTCCACTTCACTGTATGATGCAGTTTGTCTGTATACAGTAGGCAGCAATGCATGCTGGTGTTCACACTCATGCTGCGTACCCCTGTTAGAAAATAGATGCACCTATTCCTTGTTCAGTGTTGTGCATCTTTTAATCCTGTACCTCCATGCTGTGCCCGCCCATATAGTTTCACAGGTTTTGCCTCATCTATATTGTACAAGGCCAGGTTTCCTTATGCCCTATACACTTTTGGCTCTCTGGGTTCTCTGGCATATAATATCTGGATCTGGACATATACCACATACTGAAGGTATGGCAAAGTGCAACTTCTAGGAGTTATATACATGCATACAAATGTTTCAAGCACGGGCATTAATGCCCTTCTAACTTGCCAATATACCAAAACGCTTGTTCCCATAATAAACGTCCAGGCTGTTCTTAAAAATATCTAAACTAGTACTTGCTTTAATGTAATTTGGTACTCTGTTCCAAGCATCAGCTACTCTGTCAGAGAACCAATTAGTACACTTCTCATTCCTATAGAATCTTCTACATAGGTTATCTGATGATTCTCTAGTACTTTTTGATAACCCCAAAGACTCCCAGAGGTAGTTGTCCCTAAATGCCGTATATACCCGAATAAAATCTCCTCTTAAATATCTGTAAAAGACACTGTACAAGTTCAGATATTTTAGTCTTTCATAATAACTTAGATTTTCACATCCATGGATGTCCTTGGTATATTTCCACTGTACTCTTTCCAGTTTATTCATGCTTGTTTTCCTATAGATTTACATATTGTTATTCCATACTCAAGTTTGGGTCTAATGTAACTAACAAACAATGACTTATGTTTGATTTCTTAGACTTTATAAATCTTTTTATACAACCTATAGATGTTCTTGGTATTTCACTGTTGCAGTCATTACATTTGTGTTATCTGCTTGCAGGTAGCCCTCAGTCGGCCTGATTAACAAAGTCTTGGGTCCTGCGTCAGTTGCTGTCTCTTCTTCCGTGACGTCCGGGGTATAAAACATGCAGCCAACGTCATTACATCAGTCTTTCTTGCCATGCGGTGCCCGAAGCAGAAGCAGTTCGCAAGTGCCGGGCGGCTCCTGAAATTTTCATTTTAGAGTTTCAGAACCGAAGTCTTCAACTAAAAGCTAAGTACCCTGTTGGGGAAACTTTTTCTTGCTCTAAACCTGTCAGTAAAAGTAAATAATTGCATTTCTTGTGGAAAGCAAATACCTCATAAAGATTTTTATTCATACTGTATTCCTTGCCTAGGTCTTGACCAATGACGTACCTCGCTGTCGGTTTTATGCCTTATTTAAACCACGAACTATCCGTCGTTGGTATATTTGCGCTTCAAAATTTTTTGTTGCTCAGTTCAGTTATCCTGATATGTCTTCGGTAAGCCATCCGACTACCGACATTCCGAAGAAACGCAAAGATAGACAGAGACAGGCTGCCCAGTTCGCCGATACTCAGTGAGACACTTTCGCAGCCCCTGATAACCCGCTACTTCAGATTCACAGGCCTCTACTGAGACCTATTCGGAGTCCAGTTTGCCACGAGATGCTTCAACTGTGGAACCTGCGGATGTCTCTAACTTGGATGAGTCCGGAGCCGCTGTGCAGGCACTAGCTTCTGAGGGTGTATTCAGGCCTACTGACTTGCATATTAAACCGGCGCCATCTTCTTCTTCAAGGCCTAAAACTTGAACCATGCCTAGAAAACTGACGCCCAGACCACTTGGTCAGGCCTCTATGCCTAAAGAACAAATGGTAAGAATGACTGAAGGACCTTATTACTTTAATCAGGGGAAGCCAACCTTCCCCATCTGAGAGACCTAGGACTGAGTTTGCTTATGATACTTCTGACCCGGATTCTGAAATTTGTGTTTCTTCTGATGACCAGGATTTATCCTTATCTACCTATGAGTATTCTTATGCTGAGAACTTTATTCAACTTTATTCCCTCTGCTTCCCCCAAGAGGATTTCTCTTTTGGTGAAACATTGCTACTCTCAGGGAGCTTTTTCATTGGGAAAGTCAGGATTTCTCTGATTCTAAAAAGAGGCTTAGGGATTTCTTACTCCTGCCCCAGCACAGGCCTTTAGCTATGCCTCCTGTACTGGACATTGTTGATGCCTTTTCGGAATCTAGCATGGCCCCTGACTCAGGGTTCCTGACTCTTACAAGTTCCTTTTCAAAAATCCTACTGTGGATCCTGAAACCATTTCACAGGGACCCAAGGGTATTAAAGCTACTACTGCCAAAAATCCTACCCCCTCTGATGGAGACTCCAGGGCGCTGGATAGATGGGGTAAGAAGGTATACACTTCTGCAACTTTGGCCATTAATGCCTTGAATTGCCAATTTCATATGTTAAAGTATCAGCTGCATATTATTGGATTGCTTAAGCAGAAAATGATGTTGACTCCTGATTGTGCTGAAAATAAGAATTTACAAGCCTTTATGCCTTCTGCTGAACAAGTTGGTAAACATACATTGCAATGTGGTTTTGATTCACTAGAGGCATCTTGCAGGGCTGCAGTAACTGGGTCTGTACTTAGAAGGCATGTTTGGCTTAAGGAGCAATACTTGCCAGATCATGTTAAAGCGAAATTATTGGATGCTCTCTTAAATCAGGGCCACCTGTTTGGCAACAAGGCAGAAGTTCTTAAAAAGATGGAGGAAATAGCAAAATCTATGCAAACTGTTTAAGACCTTTTACAAGTACAACCTCTAAGATTTAGTAGGCATTGGCCTTCTAAGAATTGGTTCTTTCCTGCCTCTTCCAGACCTTCTCAGTCCAAACCCAGATCCAGCAGAGTACCCAGGCTTCAGTCCCAGGGGATGCACAGGACTAAGCAGTGGGGGGCCTCCACTTCCAAATTTGGGAGTAATAAAACTACCCCCTTATGGTAAACTGTCTCAATGACTTCTTTTAAAAACTTCCAAGCACTTCTCAACTGACTGCCCCTTTGGGGGGAAATATTGCACTTCATGAAAAGAGCGGGGGACTCATTACCCAGGACAAATGGGTTTTAATTAGTGTCCCAAGGATACAGATTTCACTTCCACACTTCACCAACTCCAAGCGGTTGGCCGGATCTACCCCCAAAGCAGTGGGCAGAGGCCCAAAAGCAAGTACTCTCTCTCTTCAGCATAGGGGCTATTCAGTTGGTACCAGAAGAGAAAAAAGGACAAGGTTTCTACTCTAGATTTTTCCTGGTACCCAGAAAAGACAATTCATGGCGTACTATCCTGGTCCTGCCTACTCTAAACACCTTTTTGATGATTCCAAAATTCAATATGCTGACTCTTCACCAGTTGCTTCCTATGCTAAGCAAAGATGCCTGGTTGGCAACACTTAATTTAAAGGAAGCATACCTGCACATCCCAATCAGGGAATCATGCAGAAGATACCCACGCTTCAAAGCAGGTTACACACACTATCAGTTCTCTGCACTGCCCTTTGGCTTATCTACTGCACCCAGGGTACTCACAAAGTGCCTAGCTCCAGTCATTGCATTTTGCAGGCAAAGAAATATTCAAATATACCAATACCTGGATGATTGTCTAATTCAGGCAGAAAACCAGGACATACTTTTCAATCATCTGGCTTTTGTACAGAGGGTGCTAACTTGTCTGGGGTACACCATAAACAAAAAGAAATCACACTTGGTACCCTGTCAACAAGTTCTATTCCTGGGAGCAAGCTTGACTACAACTTCCCAGATGGCTTTCCTCACACCAGAGAAACAAATTCACTTGACAACCTACTTCAAACAAGTGGTCTCAAAAGCCCTGCTGTGTCTGCAAGGCAAATACTACAAGCCTTGGGGTTCATGGCCTCCTGCATTCTTCTAATTCCATATGCAAGACTGCACATGAGGAAACTATAATGGTATCTAAAAAGCCTATGGTGTCAACATTCTCAGGATCTAGAAGCAATGATTCCTATCATTCCTTGTCTACGCCTAGAGTTCCTTTGGTGGGCAGAGGCCTACCACCAAAACAAGGGACTACCATTCACACTACCCCCTGCTGCCCAAACCCTAACAGACGCATCAGACTATGCTTTTGGGGGGGGGGGGGCGCGTACCTGGCAGGGAAGTGCATTCAGAGCAAATGGAACCCAATTCAAATGCACCTTCACATCAATCACAAAGAAATGTTAGCTGTACAGAATGTTCTGACAGCCTTCAAGGACCACATTCTTCCAGGACAATTAATGGTAAAGACGGACAACACCACTGTTATGTGGTACATAAACAAGCAGGGGGGTACACATTCTTACCCCCTCTGCAGACTAGCCATGGCATTGTGGAACACAGCCTTGAGCTACCAAGTACATCTATAAGCTCAAATCCTGCCAGGAAAACTAAATACACTGGCAGATGGACTAAGCAGAACCCTCATGGGCCCACATGAGTGGAAACTGGAACCAAGGATTTTCAACATGTTGACAAGCAAATGGGGGAGCCTAGATATAGACCTGTTTGCCTCCCCCCCCCCAGAAGTATCAATTGGAAAAATTTTGTGCAAGGACTCCCCACAGACAAGGTTGGAAAGTGGGTGCTCTGTCCTTCAGCTGGAAAAACCTATCAGTTTATGCCATTCCTCCTCTGCCGCTGCTCTCCAAAGTACTACTAAAGATCAAACAAGACAAACCAAGGATGATTTTGATTGCAGCAGCCTGGCCACACCAACACTGGTACCCCCTCCTGTGCAGTGTCACTGTTGCCATGGCACTTGCCTCAGACTCCTACCCTGCTGTCTCAGCAGGAGAACCAGATTCTGCACCCTCAGCTTCAAACACTAAACCTAGCAGCCTGGTTAATTACCTAAGCTGTCCTTTACCATCCCTCAGTAAACCAGTGATGGATATCATTTTAGAGGCAAGGAGGCCTTGTACTAGAAAATCTTATGCTGAAAAATGGAAAGATTCTGTGCCTGGAACTTATCTCAAGGGATAAGCACAACAGTGCCCAATTTACCTCAGATTTTACAATATTTAATTGAGATGCTTCACAAGGGCCTGTCTTTTTCCTCAATAAAAATTCATGCCTCAGCCATTTCAGCTCATTATAACACAGAACCTCCCCTCTTCTCTCTTCCACTGCTCAAGCAGTTCCTCAGAGGGGCCAAAAAAATTAAGACCACCCAGGAGAGCTCCAGCCTGGGACCTTAACTTTGTATTGGAAAAACTCACCCTTCCTCCTTTCGAGCCAGCTGCTACTGCAGATTTAAAATTCCTTTCTTGGAAAACAGCTTCCCATTTAGCCATCACTTCAGCAAGAAGGGTATCTGAATTACAGGCCCTTATGGCAGTGGAGCCTTTCATCATCTTTCATGCGGACAGGGTGTCCCTCAGGACCAATCCCTCTTTCATGCCAAAGGTGGTATCCAGTGTAGCCTTTAATCAGTCCATTCATTTGCCTACCCTCTCTCCTAATCCAAAGAACAAAGGGAAACGGATGCTGCACTCTTTAGATGTGCACAGACAACTTAGATTTTACTTGGATAGGTCCAAACCTCAAAGGAAATCTGAACAACTGCTAGTGGCATTTGCTGCAGAAACAGCGGGGAAGGCTATTTCAAAGAGAACCATCTCCAAATGGATAGGCCATTGCATTCACTTCTGCTATAAGCACCATGGAAAACCTATCCCACAGGGGATCAGGTCCCACTCAGCCAGGGCTGCATATACCTCTACAGCCTTTCTCAGAGGCGTACCTACCAGGGACATCCTAGAAGCTGCTACCTGGAGTTCTGTACATACTTTCACCAAGCATTACCATTTGCCAATTTTCTCTAAATCCAGAGTTGGCTTTGCCACTGCAGTTTTGCAGGGCCTTATAACTGGTCCTAATGCTACCTAAATTCCTCCGCCCATCCTTAGCTTTGGGACTCTACCCAAATGTAATGACTGCAACAGTTAAACACGAAGAACATAGTACAGTTGTGTACACTTAATATAAATGTAGATGTTCGAGTGTATTCACTGTTGCAGTCCTGGTTACTCTCCATCCAGCCCCCTGACTTTGTTTGGCTATACCTCTTTTCTCCTTTTCAATGCTTAAAAGCTTTTTGGTGTATTTGCTTTTTTGTTTGAGGTATAACCTTGTATATTTATAGATTTAATTGCTTCCCATTAGGGGGGCACCTGACATCTGGGGCAAGAAAAACTGATGTGATGACATCGGCTGCATGTTTTATACCCCTGAGGACCTAACGTCACGGAAGAAGAGACCGTAACCGACGCAGGACCCAAAACTTTGTTAATCAGGATGACTGAGGTTAATCAGGTCGACTGAGAGCTACCTGCAAGCAGGTAACCCAAATGTAATGACTGCAGCAGTGAATACACTCTACCATCTACATTTATGGTAAGTATACACAACTGTACTTTCTAGAACTATCATTAGCCAATTGGTTGATATGATTAGAAAAACTCATAGCTGAATCTACCCATATATCCAGGTCCTTAAATAAGTCTACAGTTTCAATCACTGTGTGCTGTATTAAATATTCACCTTTCAGTTCATATCCCAAATCTCATATGCTTAGTTTTTGATGTATTTATCAACATGTTATTCTCCTGTGCCCAAATGGTCAATTTAGTCAAATTATTTTGCAGACATGCCTTAACTGTAACACTTGTAATCAGTTTACCCAGTTTCAAGTTGTCAGCATATAGACTGTAGAACACCTGAGATGAAAAAATAAGGTCTGAAAGATGCAATCTAAACAAGTAAGGGCCTAGGACAGAGCCCTGTGGGACACCTTGACTGTAACCAAGGATTTCACCTGTCCAGTTGGTGTGATACTTGCCATATCCTATTTGTAAGCCATGCAGCTATCCATCTTATCAACAGTACATCAATACCTAGTTGTACTAATTTATTGATCAGTGTTTTGTGTATGACCCTGTCAAATGTTTAAGTTAAATCTATATAAATCACATCACAGCACAATTTTTCATTCTTAGCTGTTGTTATATTGTTATAGAACATCATGTTACAGGTGGTAATAGATCTATTTTCAACATATGAGTGCTGATATATGGTTTCAAGTCCCAACCTATCCAATTCTGACAATAACTTATCCAGTATTATCTTCTCCATTATTTTTCCACAACATGAAAGTAGACTTAAGGGGTCGGTATGATTCTGAGTTTGTCCTACTCCCTTTTCCCGTAGACAGGTTTAATAAGTGCATGTCTCCAATCTTGAGGAATCTCCCCATATTTATATGACCTAGTGAATAATCGATATAATGGAAGTGTAAGTTCTTGCTGAAGTGTTCTCTTGTCATTGTTACTTATTCCGTCTCCTCCCTGCGCTTTGTTAGTTCTTTTTCAATATAATCTAATTTGATTCCAGTATCTGAGGTTACCTGGATGTCACTAGGACAACTTGCAACCCCTTTTGTGGAGCCAAACTGTTTTGCATAAGATTTTGTAAATATATTTATAATCTGTTGTGTTTGAGAATAAATTTTAGAATCTGCACACAGTTTATCAATTTGTGTATCTTTACCCTTCCACATTTTATGTATCTATAAAAAGGTTTCCTATTATGCTCAATATCTTTATATAAATTTTCTTCAAATTTTTCTTGATCTTGACTAACACTATGCGTAATCTGTTTGTCCAGCTTGTTTATTTCAGTTTTCAAAGTTGCAGTTCAACCTCTCTTCCATTTCTTGTATTTTTTGTCTCTCACCTTAATCGGGTATCTTGTTCTTATGGAAATATACCCCCCTGATGTTGCATGCCTAGATCCTGACGTTAAACTTTTTTTTTTTTTTTTACTTTTTGCACTCAAGCAATTTCTCTTTCAAAAATTTTCACATTCCATCTGCGGTAGCGTTGTCGCCTCACAGTCAGACACTGTCCGGTTCGATTCTCAGCTAGAGCGTCTTCTGCGTGGAGACATGTGTGAATGGGCGTACCTTCATTGAAGGTTGTGCGTCAGGGCTGGTAACTCGGCACGTAAAAATCCACTGCCAATCATTAGCGGACTGGAGTTGCGCTGTGGTGACCCCTAACCGGGAAAAGCCGAAAGACACAACAACAACACAGTACTGTTGTATAGTACAGCATAGTATACACACAATACACCTTCTAGACATCCCATGCCTGCTTTGGTGCATTGATCTGTGTAGTATCTAGATCCTAACCGCTATTCTCTCAGGTGAGCAGTGAATGTGTATAACAAAGAGGACTGAGCTACAGTGTTTCCTATGTCACGTAGCCATGTTGCATCATGGATATTACTGAGATGATTCCATTTGTTCCACATGACTTGCTGAAACCTTAACAGCACATTTCTTCGTTGTAGAATGGCATACACAATTTATATCCCAGGGTGTTTCTACTTGTATCCTGTAAGTCGTCTGATGCTCTTCTGCACATGTCAGGAAGCACTTTGTATATGTAATGGCACACACTAGTGCTAAGTCTTGTAGAATGTCATTAGGTTGCAGATGCACAGTGTGATAATTTGTGACCGAGATTGCAGGATATGTTGCTCTTTAGAAATTCTTTACATTTCATCCCCTCCCTCATGCATATTCTGAGGGTTGTCAAATGCTCAGTACAGAGATCCCTGTCAGGTCTTTTTTCTGGCCTAATTGAGCTTTGTGTTTCTCAGGTCCTGAACCTAGGTAACCACATTTTTTTTAAGATAAGTTGGATATAAATGTCCACTGACTTTTTGTTTCCTTTGTGGCTTCCTTGGATTATGTCTGGAATGATCCATAATTCTTCCCAACCTGCTCCCTTTTCTGACTCTTTACTGGAAGACTACATTTCAGATTTTTTTTCTGGAGAGGGGCCATTTAACATGCCCTGACCTTTTTGAAATGTAGCCCAGACTTGTGCCTTGGAATAGGTCTATCAACCAGGTACTGTCTACAGCTAAGGCATGACCTGTCATTTTTGTTTTCATTTGGGAGATTTTTAAGTGTTTTCCTCCTAGAGACAGTGTGTGCATGTCTGCATCTGCATGTGTAGGATTATACAAAAATAATCTGTTAGTAGATGGCCTTTTGATTTTTAATGAACACCAGCCCTCCCTGTTCAACCCTTCAGAGAAGGTGGTCCTCAAACTTAAGTCATATCTATCATGTATTGAAATCTAATTACTGTACTACAAGGCCCATAAAAGGCAAACTAGGCTCACTTAGTTGTCACACAGCATAACAACGGTCTTCCAGAAGTGAACTTTTCTCCAAAACTAAAAGATTTAATAAATTTTACTCCCAAATAAATTGATAAATTTTAGGCTGCGCTTCACACACTTGTGAGGTTGTGTGTACTACAAGGCTAGCAGAGATTTCTTTCTTGTTGCATTGGTTTTGTGCATACCCCCTCTCCCATGAAACAGTCATGAATTTTCTTAGCTGACTCCCTGCTCTGTGTGACAGAGCTGTATAGAAAGTTTGCATGTGCAGTATTAGTCTGACTTTTGAACTACTAAAATTTATTTGTATTCCCCCCCTCCCAGTAATTTGTCAGCTATCAGTGATATTGAGTTCTTTATCAATCTGTCTAGCCTATTGGAGAAAAGATGAGAAAATCTTTGCAGTACTTCATCCTGGCACTGGTAGGAATTTCAGATGACCCTACCTCTTACCCCCAATCCTTGATGTACTGTGATAAAAGTGTGGTATATACACTTGTTTCTTCCTGCTTGTTACTATGAATGGCTACTGGTGAGCTGCACCCCATAGTTGAACTGATGAACCCCCAAACTCCACTAGAGACCGTTATGTTTCTGGAAAAATAACAAACTTCCTAAAATAAGAAGAGCTGGCTATTCTCTTACAATACTTCCGTTCCACAGTACCCCCCCCCCCCTACACACACACACACACACAACTGGCTAGCCTTGTGGTACACGGCTTTTTAATGCAACTCAAATCAGCATTAGCACTTTTGGGAATTTTTTGATATGTACTGGTGAGCTTTGCTTTTGACTTTACTTGCTTGAAGGTTTTTGTCTGGTCAACGTGTTTAATATGGGACAAAACAGATAAGTAAAGATAACTTTTGAGAATTTGTGGAATATTGCTGTTAAATACAATTTTCTGAATGACTGTGTGCATACTTTTTTTTTATGATGTTGTAGGAAACTATATGCCTTTGACTTAGACATGAAACGTGTGGTCACCATGAGCACCCTTTTGCTGCGAGCAGGTGTAACATGTCATGAACTAGCTAATCAGGACTTCCTCAAGACAGATCCCAACAATCCCAAGTACAGAAACGTTAAACACATTCTCCTAGACCCATCTTGCAGTGGCTCAGGTATCTTTTCACAAAGCGTTTTTTTATATTGTAAGTAAAACAATAAATAAGTAAATTCACTGTAACTCTCAAATTGATTTACGAATCTTGTGTGTCAGATAACCAGTGAGGAAAGATTATAGGAAAGAAAAAGATGGGATGATGCAAACATGAAAAAATAAAAATAACCATCAGGTTCATAGGCTTAGGGTAGGAATAGTAGCCTGTGATGGAGGCGAGTTTTGAATGATTAGATTCTTTGGTGCCAGAAGGCGTGCCTGAAAAAGGGAAGAAGGAGCATGAGCAGCAATGACCAGCATGCCTCCTCACCTTTGTTTTGTTTTTTTGGAGGTGGGGTTGTAGGGCATGTGGAGGAAGGGTAAATAAGTGTCATTTCATTACCACTGCTTTTGCATTCTTAGTGGAAAGTAGAGCAACATCAGAAGCAGCTGGCATACTTGCAGTGAAGGTGCCTGCTTCCTATAGTTGTATGAGGCCCTTCTGGAAGTTGGGACTGCGTGATGCCATCGCACACACCTCTGGATGGATGAAGCTCAAGGATATTTTCAAAAGAAAAAGCTGCATCTCATTTTTGTAGTGGTGAACTGGGATTTTACATCCCCCTCTCTTGCTAGATGAAGCAAGAATAAATAAACAGTCTGGATCACCAAAGATTGGTGGAATGGAATAATATAAAACTTAAGGTAATACCAAAGAATTTCTTGCTACAAAGTATATGACAGATAAAGGGTTGTTGACAGTGGGGTAGGAAGAGCACTTTATCCTGAGTATGACATGTTTTTTTTTTTTGAGGGATGAGGAAGAGGGCAGGTAAATGTGAAGTGAGAAGAAAGGTCAGCAGTAGGAAACTCCAGTTGAAATGGGAGAAAGGGAAGCTCTGAAGTGCTTTATTTGACACAGGGCCATTTCTGAGGAGCCAGATGATATCATCTCTTCAGTTGTTCGGCAGTCAAAAGGTTGCGAACTTGAATATCTCTCAAGATCCTTAATGTGTAATGGAGGCTGTTCTGGGCTGCTGAATTGTTGCTATTGAGACACATTTTACTTTAGTATTCAAACTGAGCATGGGCCTCAGCAATTTGGGTATGAATTAAAGGTTTCAGAATCTTCAGTGATGTAGTACTCATTAAGAAAGAGCCATATATGTGCACACACTGAAAGTGATGAGGCTAATTTTATCCATTGAAGTGATCTTTGCTGTTAGGGGAAAAACTGTCAGGTGTCAGTGCAACCATTTCTGTTGAAGAGGGTGATTGAATATTGTCTTGCACTTCCTGTTTCCAAAATATGAAGGCTTTTTGCAGCTTAGCTACTGAAAACAGGCAAGATAAATTGGGATACCTACCTTTATAACTTGTATTGAGCTTGGCCAAATGTTTCTCTGTCTTTGCCTTATTACAGCATAATGTTTGTAATTGTTCCTCTCCTGAACCCAGCTGCAAATAATTGTTGAACTTGGTCTGTATACTATAGTGATCAGAGGTCGATTACTTGGCAAGAAAAACATGACTAAAATTAAAGTGAATACTGTTAGCTAAATGTGGAGAAAATCATTATCAAAGAGAAACTACTGACAAAACATGAAATGCTGATAGGATGCGCACATGCTGAGGTAAAGCTGATTATCTGTGGTATATGAAGTAGCAGTGTGGAGTGAAGAGCAGCAGAAGGACATGTTATTGTGAATAACACCAAGAGCTCTTTGTGAACTAATAGTCCTAAGTACGCAATCAGTCTTGAGGGAATTGGGCACCCAGGTTGATAGCAAAGTGACTTTTGATCACCATATTGCCTCCATTGTACAGAAAGCTTTCTACATGGCCCACCTCATTAGTAAGGGGTATCTCATCCAGGGGCAAGGTGGTCATAACTTCCCTGTATTCTTCCCTTATAAGACCCATTATTGAGTACTATGCACCTTTCAGCATGTACCTCACAAAGCACATGCAGCTGGAGAGACCACAGAGGTTCCTCACCAGGTGAATCCAGGGCCTCAAACATCTACCCTACACAGATAGGCTAAAAGCCCTGTCCCCTGTACTCCGTTTCCTACAGACTCCTCAGAAGTGACCTCTGTCTGGCATACAGAGCAATCTCACACCCTGCCTTGATGGGACTGCTGCATATCTGCAAGTCAAGCTCCACTTGAATAACCCGTACGCGAGACCTCAAGCTAGTCTGTGACATCAATAGGACTTGTTGGCGGGGCAGGTTTGTGTCCCAGAGACTTCCCCTTTTCTGGAATAGACTCCCTCTCCACGTCAAGCAGAGTATCTCATTAACCCTTTTTAAGCGTAACCTGGATAACTGGATGCGGAACAGAAAATACACCCCTGGGGATTCCACCTGTGTCCCTGCTGGACAGTGGCATCGGGTGCTGACTTATTGGAAAATGGGCTTAATTCTCGGCTAGGCTTGTAAGGGCATCACGGCCAATAGCCTAGTAACTTCCTGTGATCCTATGAATAGCAGTAGAATAGAGGTCAGATATGAATTTTTCAATAGTGTGACTTGCTCGTCAGCCGCAGGATTATATCCAGAAAAAATTACCAGGCATAAATTATACAAGTCTTGATTTGATCTGGTATATGGTATATAGTGCATTCTTTTTTGTATGTGACATTTTGTGTACTTTAAATCCATGTCATTAGGCCCACGTAGAAGGAAGTAGCAATAAGGGATTCAGGACAGAATTAATTTGTAATATGAAAGGTCTTATAAAGGATAGTGGCAGGGCTAGCCACCTGGCAGTGTGACCTTGGCTCCAAATGATTGTCACTGTTGAAGTGACAGTCCAACACCATGTGCAAAAATGGGAAAAGGGGTTGTAGATAGGTGGATAGATTGATTCCAAGTTGTACATCTTAACAGATGAAGTACTGTGATTTGTTTTATTTTCATTTATTTATTTGATTTTACATTTATTAATTGGGAAAGTCCGACTGGACACAGGTCCTTTTTCAGTGTTGGCCTGGGGAGAAAAGCTCCGCATGAAAAACAAATGCATTCTAATGAAAACACAAAAGATATCAGTTCAAAGGACAACATACATTTTTAACATATTTGAATATTGTACCATACTATATTATTATTTTTCTTGATAACAGAGTGAAGTCTCCATATCATTAGGAGATTCTAGCTTGCCTTCATGCAGGCAAAATAGTGGCTGTCCTTTCATTTAGTAGTATCTGGTTTAAGCTGAATCTGTACTTTAAAGTTCACATGGAGTTACTGACTATCAAACCTAGTATTTATCTATAAACCTGTATGGTTCACTGTTGTGGTTGTCTTTACATTTGGAACTTCTGCTACAGAAGGCCCGACATCCATCCCAGTTTCGTTTCCAAGGCTTTGCATACTCCTGCTTGAATGTCAGCACATCTGATGTATAAGACAGACATCTGCCCATAATTTCTTTAGATGTCCTAAATCACTGTTGCAGTATTCTTCTCAGGAGGCAGTATTCTTCACTGTAGGGATCTCCTGCCAAGGATAGTCCAACATCCCATCCATATACCAAAGCTTTTAGATCTTGTATGCACCATACATCACACATGACATATAGGGCATAAAGGTGACGTATGGATACAGTTACCCAGGACTTCCTTGCCGTCGGTCTGAATGCCATCTTCCCTTATCAGTTGCTTCCCACGACCATACCTCATGAAGTATTTGTAAGGCATTTGTGCCTGAGACTCTCAGAAGCCAGTCGTCCTCCAGAAGTGGACACTCCTAAACCTTCTGCAGTACTTCCAGTGTTGCCTGCATTGTTAGATACCTTTATAGCTGCCTCTAAGACTCCTGAATTTCTCAGCCCCCTACTCCAAAGAAACCTGATAGGTTCTATAAGATTCCTGAGGACTGTTGGTTCCTATTTGTGTCCTCCTGCTGACCCTGCTGTGTTGTCACTCTCCTCTAACAAGCCTTCTAAACTTTTGCTCTCTTACAAGCTTCTGCCTTCAGATAAGGATAGTAGGGCAATGAAGAGGATTGGAAAGAAGGTCTATACTACTACTTTGGCCTTTAGGGCCATCAGTTACCATAGTCACATGACCGGATATGCTCTTGCCTTGATTGCCCAGGCTTGTCAGGTTATTTCTGTCCTCCCTGATTCTGAAGGAGAGTCTTCTGCTTTTTCTCTTTTGAGTTCTACCTCTTGGGTGGCTCACCACTGTATCAAGTGCGGCTATGATGCTGCTGATGTCTCTTCCACAGCTGCTGCCTTTGGGTCTGTCATGAGGCGTTACTCTTGGCTTTGTCTGCAGTCATTACCTGAAGACATTAAGATCAGGTTGCTGGATACTTCCTAGGCGTAGTAAGGCCTTGCTGTGTGTAATAATGGTGGCTACTAAAAAAGCAATTGCTAGAAAATGGAAATCAAAATCTAAACCAGCTATACTAGAAGTAGTGAATATAGTAAAAGAGATAAAACAACTGGATTTGCGATCTTTACAAAAGGGTAGGAGCAAACATAAGAAGAAATGGGAATTGTGGGAACAATACATACAAGGGAGGAATGAGGTTTAAAAGGTGGCAGGACATAACTGAGCTATGTAATGTTTGACTGAAAAAGATTGGGTAGATTATAAGTGATGTATAATGTTTGCTGTTGGGAGTGTCAGTATGGTTTGCCATGTAAAATGCTTGCAACTAGGATTGTTACTGTGGTTCGTTTTTTTTTTTTGTGTGTAAACATATGATTGCTTATGTAGTAAGTGATAGTTTGATAAAGATGTTTCTTTAAAAAAAAAAAAAAAAAAAAAAAAAAGCAGGAATTGAACAATTTATGTAATGTTGCTTAGGTCACACTATATATAGCAATATATGTGAAATAAAATATTTGTTATAGAGTGATTCATTTTATATGAATGGAAAATTGCCTATGTCACAAGTGATAATTCAATAAAGGTGTTTGGGGAAAAAATTGCTGGATACTTCTTTGGATAATAAGAATCTCTTTGGGACTGCTGTTGATGCTATGTTGAAGTCTGTTCAAGACAAATGTAAAGGTTTGTAGTACCTTAAACTTATTTTTGAGTCCCCTATCCCTAAGTTCCTGAAGAACTATTCTGTAGGTCTGCTTTTGTTCGCAGGCAGCCTCAGGCCACTAAAGGCAGGAAGGGTGGTAGGTGAGCTTCTCTTGCAAGTCTTCTCAGGCTGCTGTGGCTGAGAAGCTGCCTTTTTTTTGGCAAGCCTGCTTCTGCTTGACATTTTGTCCCCCTCAACCCTCGGCCAGATTCCCTTATCCCTTCGGCTCTCCTCCTGTTTCCAAACTGGCAACTCATCACCTCAGATTCTTGTGATATCCTTCTATTCTTGTGTTGCAATTTTCATAACATTTGGATTAGCCTCTGCTTAGCGACCTGAATGTCTGGCCAGTATACACAAGCTTTAGTCACTGCAGAGTATATGGGAAGTCTGACATTGGCCATAGGGTGCATGGGTCATAAAAGTGACATCTGCACATACATTATTCAGAACTTCTCTGTTGTCAGTTGAACGGTCTGCCATCTCTGCAGTCGGATCCTGCGATTTAAAGATAAGTACCCCGTTGTGGCATTTTTCCCCCTTTTTCTTTGTCACTGGTTACCTGCCCCAAGTTCATGTCATCCAGAAAAGGAAAGTGTAGGTGTAGATGTCAGATCCCATTTAAGGGCGCCCATGACCTTTGTCTGTTCTGCTAGGGTCCAACCACAACCATAAGTCCTGCGCAGTTTGTCAGGCCTTTGTTCCCAAAGACTCCTCGCAGCAGTCTGCATGCCCTTAATATCTATCTAGGGAACCAATGCCTCAAACATCTCACTCTTGCAATGGAAGTGCTGTCGAGCCACCAAAAAAGAAGGCCAAAGTTACAAGGCCTGAGCCTACTGCTGCACCTCTTCCATCCCAACCCCCCCCCCCCTTCATGGCCAAGGTACACCTGAAGGAACGTACGGAACCAGCCGACTCTGGTATAGCGGGTACCTTTCTGGAGGCCACAAAACCAAGGTCAGAAACGCGTCTGTTGAGAACGCAGATGTTGGATACTGACGAGGGGAACCTCGGCTGATTGTGGACGTCCAGACTGTTTGCTGACTGGACATCCAGACTGGTCCTTCCACCGTTAGTGAGGCTTCTGCTGCACCTAGGCCCTTCTTAGGGCCTGCACCCTCGAGGCCTGTTTTTTCTTTAAAAAAGAAACAGACAACGAAACATGTGACTTCACCTCCTGAGAGATTGCCTTATTGGCAAGCTGTCAGTGTTTGTTCAATGCCTTTATGGCTCTTAGACCTTCCATGGCTGCTACTCCTCCATCTGCTCCTCCTGTTATCAGCCCTAGGTCTCAGACTGCAGAACCTCTTACAGTAGAGGCCGAAGACTCTTCAGGTTTCCTCTTCGGAGGATTCTCTCTGTTATGCTTCACAAATGCCTTCCCCTCTAGGGTATGCTTCCCCAGAGGAGGACTCTACTGAGGCGGATTCCCCTGGGGGAGGACCTTACCTTTGGAGAAACTATCTCTTGATGAGAGAGTTTTTCAAATGGGACTGCACTGAAATGTCTGAAGTCCAAAAGAGGTATTACGAACTCGTACAAATGGATATCCCTCCACCTTCTGCCATTCCATCAGTTCTACCAGCCTTCTTAGACTCCTTTTCTGCAGCTTCTAAAAATCCTGAATTCCAACCCCCTGCTCCTAGAAGGCCTGACAGGTTTTATAAGGTTCCAGAAGGGGTGCAATTTCTAATAAAATGCCCTGTTGCAGATCCTGGTACCATTTCTGTCTTTGCAGACAAACCATCCAGACTGCTACCGTCTACCTCTGTCCTTCCTACTGATAAGGGCAGCAAAACTATGGAGAGAATTGACAAGAAGGTATACACCTCTGCCACTTTGACATCTACGGCCATCAATTACCAGACACGCGTCTATGTTCTCCCTGGCCCTTTTGACTCGGGCTTCAAAGCTATTGACTGATCTCCCTGATTCCACTACAAAGACACAAATCTCTAACCAGATTTCCTTGTCCTCACAAGTGACAAGACACTCCATCAGATGCAGTTATGATGCTGCAGAAGCGTCGGCCAGATCTGCAGCCTCTGCCTCAGTGCTCAGAAGGTACTCTTGGTTGAGGCTCCAACCCCTACCTGATATCAGGGCTAAATTTCTAGATGCTCCCCTGGACAATACTGCCTTCTTTGGAACACCAGTGGCAGAACTTCTCAAAACCCTTCAACAGAAGGGTAAAGAACTGCAGAACCAGAAACATTTGTTTGTGTCACCAATTCCTTAATTCCACAGAAAGTATCCTACTTAGACCCAATTCATTAGAAAACATTCTTCTGCTGCTGCTCCTGCTTGGGCAAAAAGAGTACCAGAAAGCAGCAGCCACCTTCCAGACCTGCTCAGACACCAACCCAGAAACCTCCATTTCAGGACAAGGCAGGTAGTCTGTGACTACCTGCTCCCCCCCCCCCCTCCAGATCCTATACCCTTTCCCAGAGACTCTCTCACAGTCTCCCTTTCTGGAAAAGCATTACTTCAGACAAGTGGATCTTATCAATCATAGAAAAAGTTTAATTTATGACTTGGGCCATTCTTCCAATCTTGAGGCATCCCTCAACAATCAAAGGACCATCTGCCCCTATTACAATCAGTCTTGAACAGCCTTCTCTCTGAGGACTATCCAGCCAGTCCCTGCATCAAAAAAGGGAAGGGGTTTTTACTTCAGACTTTTCCTGATCCCAAGAAAGGATGGCCCATGAAGACCCATCCTGGATCTCTCTCACCTCAACCTTTTTCTTCAAGTATCTTCTGCATGGCCACGCTTCAGAATCTGTTTGCACTGCTAATGCCTCAGGCATTTTGGGCACCTTGGACATCAAAGATACCTACCTGCATATCCCCATCTGGCCCAAATGCAGAAAGTATTTGCACTTCTCTGTGGATTCCTTGCATTTTCAGTTCTCTGCTTTACTCTTTGGACTATCTACTGCTCCAAGGGTATTCACCAAGTGTCTCGGTCTAGTGGTACCCTATTGCAGGGTCCTAGGGATACAGATTTTTCCCATACCTGGATGACCTCCTGTTCCAGGCAAATTGTTACAGCCTCCAGAACCATCTTCAGACAGTTGTTTTTGTTCTGCAGACTCTGGGTTTCACCATCAACTTCCCCAAATCAAGTCTAAACCCCTCCCAGGGCCAAGTCTTTCTGGGGTGCAGAATCAGGACAGGTATTATGATGGCATTCCTCCCACACCAAAAGGTGGAAAGCCTGAAGGAATATCTGTTGTCTGTCATCCACTCCCCTGCAATGACAGCAAGGAAATACCTCAAATTCTTAGGGCATATGGCTTCTACAATCCCCATGTTGCCACTGGCAAGACTCCATTTGAGGAAACTTCACTGGTACCGGAGGTCCACATGGACCCAACACCCCCCCCCCCCCACACCCCCTTGGACCATGTCATTCCCTTCCTACCATGCCTAAGGAAGGAGATCCTTTGGTGGGTGGATCAAGTTTCTCTGAACTGAGGACTTCCCTTACAACCCCTAACTCCAGTCCAGGAAGTGTACACAGATGCTTCAGACCCTGGTTGGGGAGCTGCTATGGGCAGCTTGAAGCTGCAAAGCACCTGAACAGGCCCCTTCAAGAGGGAGCACATCAACATCAGAGTGATGAGTGCTCTTGTCTTTGCACTGAGGGCCTTCCAAAATATTCTGAAGCAAGGCCCCTGAAGTTTTTCAAGGACAACACTGCTGTTTTTTTGGTATGTGAGCAGATGGAGGGAACAAGATCGTACTTGCTATACAGACTTGCACTCCAGCCCTGAGAATTGGCAGTAAAGCATGGAGTCATTCTGCAGGCTGTCTATATTGCCTCAGCTCGGAACACTCAGGCAGACATCTTGAGCAGGTCCATGTCACAATTCCACAAATGGATGCTATACAGGGATGAGTTTCTGGACATAGTCCACAGGTGAGGTATGCCACAAATAGATCCTTTTGCCTCTACTCCGAGCAGGCAACTCCACAGTTTTGTACCAGGGCACCTAGTCCCCTAGCGAGGGCAACGGACGCCTTCTTTATTTCATGGAAGGGGATGTTTCTGTATGCATTTCCCCCTACCCACCTTAAAAAAGTCCTAATGAAAATTCAGCAGGGCAAACCAAAAATCTTGTTGCTGACTCGCTTTTGGCCAAGACAGCACTGGTTCCCCCTCCTTCTGCATTTAGCCAGGGAAAGTCATCACAAGTTACCTCAGAGTGGAGTTACTCACACAGGGCAATGGATCCCTAATCCATCCCCACTTGGAATCTCTGAGCCTAACCCTGTAGGTGATAGTTTGTTCCCTTTCAGACACCTTTACTCTTAGGACGTGCTACATATCCTGCAGGAGGCCAGGAAACCCAGTACTTGAAGATCCTATCTGTCCAAATGGAAAAGGCTCTCCATTTGGTATCTAAAAAGACAGCTAGACCCATTTCAAGGAGAAGGTCACCTTAATGATGTCTTATTTGTATGAATTGTTGCAGGCAGGGTTGGCATATTCCTCTGTTAAGGCCCACCTTGCTGCTGTTTCTGTTTGTCTCTTGACCCTCCACTTTCTTCTAGACTTCAAGTGAAGTTATTCCTAAACTGCACTGGGACCTGAATTATGTGTTAGAGAAGCTCACTGTTGCCCCATTTGAGCCAGCAGCTACAGCCTGTCTAAAGTACTGCACTTGGAAAACTTTGCTTTTGGTCGTCTTGACATCAGCCAGGAAAGTGTCCATGCCCTCATGGTCACCCAACCCTTTTTAATCTTCCACAAGGATAGGGTAAGCCTACGGACTAACCCATTCTTTATGCCCAAGATGGTCAATGGATTGTCCCTGAGCCAATGTATTCACCTCCCCACCTTTTTTCCACAATCCCAGAATGACAATGAGAGAGTTCTGCATTCCCCTTGATTTTCGCAGACAACTAAGATTCTATCTAGACAAGACCAAATCCCTTAGGAGATTAGAGCAACTGTTTGTCTCCTTTCACCCCAGGACTCTGGAAAAAGCTGTGACAAAGCAGACTGCTTCTACCCGGATATCCAAAGGCATTTCCTTTTCTTATACCTACCATGGCAAACACCTGGACTCTTAACATAAAAGCCCATTCCACTAGGGCCATGGCCTCCTCTGGAGCATTTTTCAAGGGGCTGGACACTCCTATTCTAGAAGCATCTGCCTGGACATCTGTCCATACCTTCAGCAAAAACTGCAAACTGGACCACATCTGCAGATCTACAGCAGGTTTTTCTAGGACAATCCTGCATGGAATTTTGGAGAATAGTTCCAAACCACCCTCCTCCTCTTCCCTTTGAGCTATGGCATTCACCCAAAGGTTCATAACCCAGTGACTGTCCATGCTCTGGAATAGACTTCCTATACATGTCAAGCAGAGCACCTCACTGGCCCTCTTCGAGAGAAATCTTGATGAGTGGATGGGAAAGAGAAAGTTCACCCCGGGGATCCACTCCAGTGGCTGTACGTGATGACTGGGAACTAACTTCAGGCGGCACGAAGCCAGGGCACTTCTATGGGCTAGGCTTGTAAAGACTCCAGGGCCATTAGCCTAGTACACACCTATGAACATGACAATAGAAGGGCATAGAATAGTTGTGTAAAATCTTATCATAGCCATAGATGTCCTCCTCTTTCATGTTGCAGTATTCTGTCCCACCCTCTTGCCCCCTGAAAAAAAGAGCTTTGCTGGATGTTTCAGGACTTGTGCAGCCATCCTGGGACTGAGGTCATACTGGGTCATTTAGTTCTGAGGAAGGTACCCGCAGACATCACTTTTATGATGGCCAGTGTCAGATGTATCATGTACCTTGCAGTGACTAAAGCTTTTGTATACTATTCAGATGTTCGGGTCTCTAGGCGGAAGCTAACACAAAGGATGTTCTTCATTCCACATTGCTGCAGTCCTAACCATTGGGTAGTCCGCTGTCCCAGTCGGCCCGAATACCAAAGTATATGGCTGACGTCGGTCAAGGCGCATTAGACTGACGTCAGTACGTCAGGGTACTAATGCGCATGACCGATGTCATATCCTCAGTCTTTTTTGCCGCATGGTCCGATGCAGAAGCAGTTTTGCGAGTGCAGGTTGGCGTTCTGAAAATTTCTGAAGTCAGAGTTTCAGACCGAATCAAAGTTGGCTAAGTACCCCGTTGGGGAATATTTTGGTTTTTTCTTGCCTCAGTATTTAACCGGATGTCAGAAAAAGTGAATAACTGTATTTCTTGTGGGAAACAGATACCTCATAGGGATTACCATACTTTGTGTATACCTTGTTTAGGGCCTGAGCACGACGTTGTTGGATGCCGCTCTTGTGCTAGATTTAACAAACGCACTATTAAGAGAAGGTTAGACTGTGCCAGGTTAGTTTTGGGAAGCGTTGTAATTATAAAATGCCGTCGGATGCTCCGGCGCTTCGTCAAAAAAGCGCAAGGACAAAGCAGCAAAGCCTAGAGTGGAAGAACCGACAGTCCCGGACGTCGGTTCTTTAGAAGGCTCAGTGGAGCCGGAGGTTCTGCCAGGAGTTTCTTTGGAGTCTCAGGGAGAGACTTTACTGTTACAGGATGTGTCCTCTCAGGAGGTAGGCCAGGCTGAAGGGGCTTCTCAGGTGGCTGTTCTTCCCTCTCTTCCTAAGGTGGTTAGAGCCTCCCTTCTGTTTCCAAGGCTTCTTTGAGAGGCAGGCCAGGTTTAACTTCAGTGGGGGTTTCTCCTAGTTCTTCAGGGTCTTTGCCTAAGAAACATATGCTTAAAATGGCAGAGGATTTGATTACTATGATTAGAGGTTCTATGCCCCCTCCTGATAAGAGGCCTAGGGTGGAACCTGAGTTTGAGAGTTTTGAGCAGTGTTCGGAGGCTTCTGAGTCTTCGGCTGAAGACTTGCAGGAGTATCCTCCTTATTCAGATTCTGATGTGGATGATTCTACTCCTTCAGCTTCTCCTCCTGAGGATTTTTCATTTTCAGAGACTCTGCATTCCATGAGGGAGCATTTTAAATGGGAAGGCCAAGATTTCTCTGATTCCAGGAAGAGGCTTAGGGAATTCTTGTTTTTACCCCAGCATAGGCCTTTAGCTATACCTCCTGTTCTGAATGTGGTGGAAGATGTTTTTGCAGAGGCTTCCCTAAACCCTGATTCTTTGCCTCCTGCCCCAGTTAAACCTGATAGGTACTATAGGGTGCCTGAAGCTCACAAGTATCTTTTTAAGAGTCCTAGGGCAGACCCGGAAACTGTCTCTCAGGGGCCTAAAGGTGTTAAGGCTTCTGTTGTTAAAAATCCTGTTCCTCCTGATAAAGAGGCAAGGGCTTTGGATAGATGGGGAAAGAAAGTGTATACTTCTTCCACTTTAGCCATGAGGGCGTTGAATTGCCAGTTTCACATGTTAAAATATCAAAATTATCTCCTTTCACAATTGAAGTCTAAGGTGGATGCTCTGGCGGAAGGTATTGAGTGTAAAGAGTTGCAGGATTTAGTTCATGTGTCTGAACAGGTGGGTAAGCATTCACTGCAATGTGGTTTTGATGCTGTGCAGGCCTCCTCGAGGGTGGCTGCCACTGGTTCTGTTCTTCGTAGGCACGCCTGGTTGAGGGATCAGAATTTAGCTGAGCATGTTAAGACAAGGATTTTGGATGCTCCTTTACAGTCTGACGTGTTGTTTGGTTCGCCTGTGGAAGCAGTTTTAAAGAAAATGGAGGACAAGGCTAAGTCTATGCAAACTGTTAAAGATTTTTTGCAGGTGCAGCCTCCGAAGTTTAGTAGAAATTGGCCTACTAAGGGATGGACATATCCTGCTTATGATTCCCAGTCTAGGGGTAGGTCTAGACGGGGTAGGGGCAGAGCTCAAAGTTCTTTTAGGCCTAGAACAGGGAGTTCACCTGCTCAGACTTCTGGTGAGGGCAGGGGTCAGTCCTTTCGTAAACAGACCCAATGACCTGCCTTTTCAGCTGCCAGTACATTCTCGTCTGGCAGCACCTTTGGGAGGAAGGCTGGCTCTTTTCAAAGAAAATTGGGATTTAATTACCCAAGACAGATGGGTTCTGGATATCATTCACCACGGTTACAGGTTTTATTTCCATACCTTGCCTCCTTTCAAAGGCATGCCAGACATTCCTCCTCTACAAAGAAAAGAGGCTCACAAGCAAATTTCTCTGTTACTCCAAATAGGGGCCATTCAGCCAGTCCCTGTGCCAGAAAGGGGCCTAGGATTTTATTCTCGCCTGTTCCTAGTACCAAAGAAGGGGACACGTGGAGACCAATTTTGGATTTATCTATCCTCAACACTTATCTGGACATTCCCAAGTTCAAAATGTTGACGTTACAACAGCTTTTACCTCTGCTGGGCAAAGATCACTGGATGGTAACTTTAGATCTCAAGGAGGCTTACCTTCATGTGCCTATCAGACTGAGTTGCAGGAAGTATCTACGTTTCGAGCTGGAAATTCCCATTATCAGTTCTCTGCATTGCCCTTTGGCTTATCTACTGCCCAGAGTATTCACAAAGGTTCTGGCTCCAGTGATAGCTTACTTCAGGCTAAAAGGAATTCAAATCTATCCTTACTTGGACGACTGCCTGATTCTGGCTCAAGAAAAGGAAGACCTTTACAGCATTTGGAATATGTGATAGCAGTGCTAAGATGCCTAGGGTATTCTGTGAACGAAATAAAGTCCAGTCTAGTACCCTCTCAAGACATGTGCTTTCTGGGTGTGAGACTGAATACAGCAGCCCAGATGGCCTTTTTAACCCCGGACAAACAAAAGAATCTTTCCATTTACTTCCATCAACTATCTCTTCAGTCCGGGCTGACTGCAAGGACAGTCCTTCAAGCCTTAGGGTTCATGGCATCTTGTATTCTGGTGCTTCCCAATGCCAAACTGCATATGAGGAAGCTGCAATGGTATCTCAAAAATGTATGGACACAGCACTGCCAGGATTTGGACACTGTCATTCAAATAATACCTTGCATTCAACAGGAATTTTTGTGGTGGGCTCAGGAATGTCACCTAAACAAGGGACTCTCTGTGACCCGGCCAGAGGCGAGTCAGATTCTAACAACAGATGCCTCAGACATTGCTTGGGGAGCTCATCTAAATGGAAAGTGGATACAAGACAAGTGGCCTGCCAGACTACAGCATCTACATATCAACATGAAGGAGATGTTAGCAGTCCAGTTTGCATTAATGGCTTTCAAGGAGTTACTTCTTCCAGGGCAGGTGTTGATTCTAACAGACAACACAACTGTCATGTGGTACATCAACAAACAAGGGGGAACACATTCTTACCCGTTGTGCAGGCAAGCAATGATTTTATGGGAGACTGCGCTCAGCTTGCAACTAACTCTTCAGGCAAGGTTTCTGCCGGGAGCACAGAACTCCTTAGCAGATGTGTTAAGCAGACAAATCATGGATCCCCACGAGTGGAAACTGGATCTTCATGTATTTCAGACATTGACAGTGTCATGGGGAACTCCAGACATAGATCTGTTCGCTTCTCCACTAAACCACCAGCTGCCACAGTTTTGCACAAAGAGGTTTCATCACACAGCCTGGAAAGTGGATGCTCTTTCTTTCAGTTGGAAAAATCTTCATGTGTATGCCTTTCCACCTCTGCCTCTTCTCCCAAAGGTGCTCCTAAAGGTCAGACAAGACAAGCCAAGGATGATTTTAATAGCTCCAGATTGGCCTCGGCAACACTGGTACCCATTATTGAGGAGTCTGGTAAGGAAGCCTCCATGGCCTTTACCTTTGATTCCACACCTGTTGTCTCAGAGGGACGGTCACCTGCTCAATGTCAAGCTTCACTCTCTTCATCTAACAGCCTGGCATATTCTGTTTTGAAACACAGCAGGTCTCAACTTCCTCAACAAGTTTTAAATGTGATTATGGAAGCCAGAAGACCTAGTACAAGGAAAGTGTACGCAGAAAAATGGAAGAGATTTTTATTTTGGAGTGCAGCAAAAAATTTGGAGATTTCTGAGCCTAATTTGAGTGTGGCTCTTCAATATCTTACTGAGTTACTGGACAAAGGTTTGTCTTTCTCTTCCATTAAGATTCATGCTGCAGCAATTTCAGCTCACTATGATTGTGACCCACCATTGTTTTCGCATCCTTTGTTCAAGCAATTTCTTAGAGGTGCAAACAATATAAGACCCCACGTAGAGCTCCTACTCCTGCTTGGGATCTCAATTTTGTGTTGGAGAAACTTACTCTACAACCTTTTGAGCCTGCGGCTACTGCTGAATTGAAATACTTGTCATGGAAGACTGCTTTTTTGTTGGCCATTACTTCTGCAAGAAGGGTTTCTGAATTGCAGGCCCTTATGGCGGTAGAGCCTTTTTTGATTTTCCATAAGGATAGGGTATCATTACGTACTAATCCTTCCTTTATGCCTAAGGTGGTTTCTAGTGTGGCTTTAAACCAAACTATTCATTTGCCTACTTTTTATGCAGATCCCCAAAATAAGGGGAAAAGATTTTGCACACTTTAGATGTACACAGGCAATTGCGTTATTACTTAAGCAGGACTAAGGATTTTAGGCAGTCTCAGCAGTTGTTTGTTTCTTTTGCTTTGAGTTCTCAGGGCAAGCCTGTGTCAAAACAAACTATTTCTAAGTGGATTGGGTTTTGCATTGCATTTTGTTATTCCCATCATGGCAAGGAGATTCCAGCTGGGATTAGGCCTCATTCCACTAGGGCTACTGCCACTTCAACAGCATTTCTAAGGGGTGGCAACTAAGGATATTTTGGAGGCAGCTACTTGGAGTTCAGTGCATACTTTCTCTAAGCATTATCACCTTCCTCTCTACTCTAAATCTAGGGCTGGTTTTGCCACAGCTATTTTGCAAGGCATGTTGACAGCTCCTGCTTCCTTATGATTTGCCAGCCTCCCTTACCTCTGCTTTGGGATTCTACCCAATGGTTAGGACTGCAGCAATGTGGAATGAAGAACATAGTACAGTTTTGTACCTACCATAAATGTAGATGTTCGAGGATCCACATTGCTGCAGTCCAATTTACCCTCCCTCCTTCCCCTCTGTGTTTAGGGGTGGTTGTGTAGGTGAGGTTATACTTTTGTAATTTTGTATATATTGTACATATTTTTGGTGCAGGAATGTTTGGGGTTTTTGGTTTTGGCCTTGTCTTTTTAGGGTCTTCTGACATCTGGGGCAAGAAAAGACTGAGGATATGACGTCGGTCATGCGCATTAGTACCCTGACGTACTGACGTCAGTCTAATGCGCCTTGACCGACGTCAGCCATATACTTTGGTATTCTGGCCGACTGGGAACAGCGGACTACCCAATGGTTAGGACTGCAGCAATGTGGATCCTCGAACATCTACATTTATGGTAGGTACAAAACTGTACTTTATGAATACTGCAACATGGAAGAGAAGGACATCTATGGTTATGGTAAGATTTTACACAAGTATTTTTTCTGTCCGTCATCTGCCAGGATTACTTCATGGTGTGAAAGTCTCGCCCTTCTTTTTCAGGGATTCCTCAACTTTCTCGAGAACAGCTTCCTCATTTCTCATAAGTTCTGTGGTCTCTGTGGTGAAGCAGGGAAAAACTATTCTGCCTATCTCTCCTTCCCAAGTGGTAAAGGGATTTTAGTCCAGAATGTTCCTAGTAAGTAGGACACTTGGAGAACTAATCTGAATCTTTCCTTGCTCAACACCTTTCTCAAGGTTCCTTCTGTTTGAATGCTTTCTCTTCAAACCCTGATTGCTGTATTGCTGCTCCAGGCTTTTCTTGGTGTCCTTGCCTTCATATTCTTGTTCATCCTCTTTTCAGCAAGTTTTTACGTTTCAATGCCACTTCCTCTTATTTTCACTTCTCTGCTTTCCCTTTGGCCTCTCTACTGCCCCAAGCATATTCACAAAATGTCTGTGGTTGCCTTTTGCAGGTTCTAAGGCATTCATATTTTTCATTATTTAGATGACCTGTTGATTCAGTACTGCGGAGGTGGTGCTGCGGTAGCATTGTCACCTCACAGTTAGACGTCCGTTCGATTCTCAGTTAGAGCGTCTTCTGTGTGGCGACATGCATGAATGGGCGTTCCTTCATTGAAGGTTGTGCGTTAGGCCCGGCAAGCCAGCACATAAAACTCTACTGCCAATCATTAGCGGACCGGAGTTCTGCTATGGCGACCCCTAACCGGGAAAAGCCGAAAGACACAAACAAAGATGACCTGTTGATTCAGATGCCTTCTCCCAGCTGCCTGTTACAGACTCTGGAGTTCACCATATCTCTCTAAGTCTGGGGTTCACTGTCAGGTTTCAAAAAGTCTGTCCTGACTCCCTCTCAGGATCACAGGTGTCAGGGCTGCAGGATTCAGTGTCAGTGCTAGCTTGTCTGCTACCTCCAAAGGTTTTGTCCTTGACAGCAGTTTTTTCAGTCTCTTCCTCTGCCTGTCATTCCAGCCAGAGAGTATTTTTGGGGCTTAGAATTCATAGCTTCTTCTATTCAAACACTTCCTCTTGCCAGACTGCATATGCAGAAGTTTCAGTGGTACCTCTGGTCAGTTTGGCTTCAGCATTGCCACCCTGTGGATTTGAGTGGCTCTCCTTCCTTGTCTCAAGCAGAAATTTGAATGGTGGTTTCAGCAACTTGCCCTCAACCTAGGCCTGCCCTTTCAGCCTCCGGTTCCTTCTCAAGAACTCTTCACTGATGCCTCAGATGTGTATGTGTGGGGGGGGGGGGCTTCCTGTTTTCACCTGAAAGTTTAAGGTCTCTTGTTTTTTTCACAGTGACAGGGTGTCCCTTCGTACTAATCCTTATTTTCTGCCCATGGTTGTTAATGAGTTGTCCTTGAATCAGGCAGTACACCTTTCTTCCTTTTTGCCCTTCCTCTTTCTGCTAGTGAGAAGGTCCTGCATACCATGCATTTGCAGAAACAGCTTTGGTATTATTTGGATAAAACTAAGGCCATTCATAAGCCTGACCAGCCTTTTGTTTCTTTTCATCCCAGGACATTGGGTTTGGCTGTTTGTAAGCAAACCATCTCCTTCTGGATATCCAAGGCTATTCCCTTTTGTTGTTGTTTCCATGGTAAGTGTCTGTCTACTTCAGTTAGAGCTCATTTCACTAGGGGTGTTACCTCTTCATACATATCAACTGTATAGATTTTCACAGAATGTCCAGATTTTGGTCTCATATTTTTGGTCCGTTTTTCATAAAATAATTGTTGGTAAATCATTAGACTAAAGTTCAAAAATAATGACGGACATTTGAGTTCCAGACTTTGTATCCTTCAGAAAATTCATGCTAATGCAAAACCTGTAATTCTATCAACTTTCTAAGTTTGTAAGAGCAAGATATAAAAATTGTCCCTATTTTTGGACCTTTATCGCACTTTTATTTCTGGCTTAGTCCAGATCTCTTGCAAGAGGTTGAGAGGTATGCTTCTGGTGCTTTCAAGACTTTGAATACCAGTTCTATCCTTGAAACTGATACTTGCTGTTCAGTGCATACATTTGCTAAGCATTATAAATTAGATATTGTTTCTATGGCTAGAGCAGGTTTTACTAGGGCCATCCTGCATGGGTTTGTTGAGGGCTCTTCCTGCCTTCCTCCTACCACTTGTTTTCTTGAGGTTTGTACTCTTTCTACAGTGAGGAATGCTGCAACAGTGATACAAAAGGAATAGTACAGTTGCATAAAATCTTACCCCATTTTACATCTGCATTTTCTTCTTCTGGATGTGCATAGCCTCCTTTGCCCTATGCAGACTGTTCTATTCTGGGGCAATTAATTTCTATGTAATTGAGTCCGTACACCACCTTTATACCCTACAATCCTGTACAGGGAGCATACATGTGATATACAGCACATAAAAGACCTAAGGGCTTTGATATAATGGCCGGATGTTGGGGTATCATTGGCAGAAGGTCCCATATTTGATGAATACTGCAACAGTGAAGAGAAGGACTGATATGGTAAGATTTTACACAACCGTACTTTTATTCTTACGAAGTTTGTGAACAGATTAGTCTGTGTACGTTATTAATTCTTCAGTCCATCATTTCAACCCACCTTACTAAGTACACATACAAGTACCCCACTGGGCAGATCTTGTAGTGTACCTGTGTATTTATTACTGTAAGAGTTTACTGAGCATCAGAGGCACTGTATATTGGAGGTTGCTATCACTAATAATTTCATTACATGTGGAAAACAGATTCCACACAAATTTCTTTAATTGATGCTGATTTTGTTTGGGGACAGGACACAATGTCATGTCTTGTCTCCTTTGCTAATTGGACAATAAGATGGCACTAAAGATGAGCTAAATTTTTCTTAACACGTTCTCAACAACTACATAAAAAACTGGTCACCTTATCCAGGACCTTGATTGTGTCAGCTAGGCCTGACTGAGATGCACTGCCAAAAACAAATGCAAACTTACTGAAGTGCCCTAGAGAGAAGGAATAGACAGATACTGGTGACATTGTCAGAGTCTGAAGTCTTCCCTAGGCAAAAGGGCTTTGAGTGCAATTCGAGACTTAATGCAGTCCTCTGATTTTGACACCTATTTTGTGCGAGATCTGTGGCATTTCTGCTGTGTTGGCTGGCACACACTTGGTTGGCAGCAGGTCATCTTGAACTGAAACCATTCCGTGGTTGGTTAGTGCAGATGCCTGTCCGTGGGATCTAGCAGAAGTTTTGTGATTACTGAAGATGAGGATGGTATTCCCTTGGTCTTTGTTTTGAGAACGTGTGCAGTACTACTGTAGAGGTACAGGCCGTCTACCCATGACCCAAGGCCTCCAAGGTTGCTGTCACCTTGAGAAGTAGGACTAAGCCTTTCAAATCTCAGACTCCAGCCATCTTACCAGAGCTTGAGCTGACTAGATCCTCCATCAATCTCCCTTCCTGGGCTCCATCTCAGGTGCTGATGAAGCTGACCCAGGATTTTGTTTTATTCCTACAAAACTTGCAAGGTTTGCAAGATCAGCCTTCCGTGTCAGAGGGCCCTGTTCAGAAACGAGAAATGGAACCTTCCCATCTGAGGGCTATGATTAATTTGATTCTGAAGCAAATGAGTTGGCATATGCTTCACAGATACCTCCTTCCCGCCAGCAGTGACTCTTCCAAGGACACCCTGTCCTCTGCTTCCGCACTCATTTGGTGATACCTTCACTAGAATGAAGGATCACTTTAAACGTGAATCTGAGTTCTCTGCTGCTCAGAAGGGATGGGTAAAGTATCTGGTATTGCCAGAGCCAAAACCAATAACCATATCTCCAGTCACTGAGGCCTTAGACAATGGTTTAGGTAGTGCATCCTTGTTACCTAACTCCCAACCTGAGATTCCTGCAAGTACCCACACTAAACTTCAGATGATCCAGATGTGGTGTCCCTGCATTCCATCAAAGAGTATAAAGAGGCAATGGCTAAGAATCCACATTCAAATGACAAGGAGAGTAAGTTTATTTATTTATTATTATTTTTTTTTTTTAGAGTAACTGCTCTGGCCTTCGGAGCCTTAAACTACCAAACAGATATTTTTAAATACCAAGAGACTTTCTTGTCTTAATTGAAGGGCAAAGTTGCAAAGATTGCGGATGAAGCTACAAGGTTTAAGATGCTGAAATTATGGCATCTCACCTCTTAAGTTGGGTGGGTATTTTGTCAAGTTTGGCTGCGATACCGTGTATGTGTTATGCAGTAGTCACTGGTCAGTCATTACGAGACCTGTCCAACTGGTAACGTAGAATCACCCTCTCCCTGCATCACATTTCACCCACCCCCAGTTATGTCAGTACACAACTCAATAATGCATCACTGAAGGACCTGCTGTTTGAAACCCCTGTAGAACAAGTGTTTCAGAGTGGAGGAGAAAGAAAATGCAATGCAGTCTAGAAAAAGCTGTTTCACTCCCTTACATCCTGATACAGCCATAACTAACTCACAAAGAACTTGCCTTTTTACCAGAGGCAAGCAGATGTTAAACAGCCAAAAGTCAGGGAAGGTGTGTATAAAAGAAAATGACAAGGTGATCAGAAACTGAAGCCTGGTGGCCGTCATCCTCCTCCTACCCACCAAATCCCAAACGGCCCATTCTTTCTCACAACTCTTCACCACTCCCCAACATTGTGTGCAGTGAAAATAAGTGAAGTTTATTCACCAAGACATCTTTTCAACACATCACTGTTTGACAGTCTTTCATTGCAAGAACAAAAGCTGGTAGGTGGCTTAACTGATAACAAATAATTCAGAGATATTTAGACAATTTAGTTAGAAGTCTTCAAACTAGGGACCATAAGGTAGTACTGTATAAGTAGCTTGATGTCAGGCTGCTTCTTATCAGTAAAGGTTGAGCAAGCAATATTTGTCTAACTTGAAATTCAACAGTTCCTTAACAGGTAATCAAAGTAGCTGCCACTCATCACCATATTACATCGGTCTTACCTCAGTGGTTGAATTCATATTTTTTTTCTTATATAGTTTTTTTTTTTTTTAAACAAGAAACATCTTTATTAACTTTGTCATGATTGACATAGGCTATCATACGTTGTATAACTGAAAACAAACCATATTGGCATAATTGTATTTGCAAACAATATGCATTGAAAACCATATTGACATAATTGTAGTTACAAACATTATACATCAGTTATAATCTATCCAGTCATTGTCAAACATTGTATAGCTCATTCATATCCTGCCTTCTTTTAAACCTCATTCCTGCTGTGCATGTATTGTTCCCACAATTCCCATTTTTTATGCAATTTCATCCTACCTTTTTGTAAAGATCCCAATTCCAGTTGTTTTATCTTTACTGTATTCACTACTTCTAGTAAAGTTGGTTTCGAATTTGATTTCCATTTTCTAGTAGTTGCTTTTTTTGTCAGCCACCATAATTAGACTCAGCAAGACCTTAATATGTCTCGGCAATCCCGATTCTGTATCATAGCTGAAAACATTTCCTTAGTTACACCAATTTCTTCACCCAGAATGTCTGACAGAGAAGTCTGCAGACAATCTTTAAAGTCTGTCAACTCATTATACTCCCAGAAAATATGTTCCCAGTTACCTGTTCCTTTCCTATCCCACCTCCAACATTTGCTGGCTACCTGATAAAAACTACTTTGTCTAGTTGGGGTATAAAAATACCTATGTAAACACTTACAGGTTCATAGGTAGGTACTAGGCTATTGGCCCTAGGGCCTATATAAGCCTAGCCAAATAGATACCCTGGCTTTTGCCACCCAAGAAAATTATTTGCCTGTGCCCCTGCCGAGCAGAGCCACAGAAGTGATCCCCGGGGTGAATTTCCTATTTCCCATCCAATCGTCAAGATTTTTCTTGAAGAGTGCTAATGAGGAGCTTTGTTTGATATAGATAGGTAGTTTGTTCCAGAGTATGGGAATTCTCTGAGACAGGAATCTATCCCTCCAGCATGTTCCGTTTATTGTGGTGACAAGGTTTAGGTCTATAGAGCGTGTAGCTCGGAGGGATTGGGATTTCTTTAAGTGGAGCATGTCCAACAGCTCTGGGTTTGACATAACTTTGTATGTTAGGCAGAGATCCCCTCTGAGTAGGCGATATGCGACGGACTAAAGCTGGAGTGTTTTGAGACAGTCTGCATAGGGCATCTGTTTGAGGCCAGTAATCTTTTTTGTGAGGTATTTTTGCGGCCTTTCCAATTGTTGATGTCTTGTGAGGTACATACCAAAAGGGGTGTTGTACTCTATAATGGGTCTAATGAGTGACAAGTCGAAGGGAACAATGACCTCTTTTTTTTTTTTTTTTTCCTGAATGCAAAATCTTTTGTGATGGTGTGCCACGTAGAAGGATTTCCTGACTACTGTGGCGATGTGATTATCAAAGGAGAGACTACTGTCCACCGGTGTCCCAAGGTCTCTTATCACACTTTCAGTGTTAAGTAGACTACCGCCTATGTGGTAGTTTATGGGTACAGTTTTTTAACCAAAAGGGATGACAGTGCACTTTTTGGCATTGAGCTTGAGGCCATGGCTTTGACACCAGGCATCTGTCTCAGTGAGGCCCTATTGTAGGATGTCCACATTATTAGGAGTTTCGATTATGGCTCCTAGTTTGCAGTCATCTGCGAACTTCGTTAGCCAAAGACCTTCTGTGTTAGCCTGTACTTCAGAGAAGTAGATACCAATGGATCCTCCACTTGTCGCTGGTCTGAAATCGGATTTGGAGTCTGCTACTTTCACAATGTGGGTTCTGTCAGTGAGCCAGTGGGCGACCCATCTTGTGACATAGGGATTTATACCTAGTTTAGTGAGTTTATCTATAGTTCAGAGTGGGGGATGATGTTGAAAGCCTTGGCGAGATCGAGATAGGCTGTGTGAACCACCTTACCCTCGTCTACGGCTTTGATGACTGCTTCGAAGAAGTCTTATCAGGTTTAGGAGACATGATCTGCCTTTTACAAACCTGAACTGGGTGGGATCCAGAGTTTGGAGATTACCAATGTCTTTGTTTATAAGTTTCATGATACGTTCCATGGCCTTGCAGACCAGGATCGTCAGGCTAATGGGGCAGTAGTGGATTCCTTTTTGTGGAGTGGAATAACCGTTGCTGTGCGCCATTCAATTGGGTACAAAGCCTGAGGTGAGGCTATGATTGAACATGGTACTTAGGTGGGGTGCTAGTTTGTTCTGTAGTTCATGTAGAACGCAGCCTGGGATGTCAGGTTCCATGGATGCTGTGTTCTTGGCTTTGGAAAGTGTGGTTTTTACCTGTGCAGCTGTGATTACAGGAACTTTGCATTCTTCCGGTATAGATGGGCCCTTTAGAGGGTGAGAGGGGAGGTAAAGTTAGCACTGAACCTATCTGCCATGATGTTGGCAGTATCAGTTGGTTCTGTATATTTGGTACCATTGTGCTGTAACTCCGAGCAGATCTGAGTGCTGCCTTTGAGATTCTTGACATAACTATAGAATGCTTTGTGGTTGTCTTTAGAGACGGCGGCGATTTTGTTTTCGTAACTAGCTTTGGAGGATTTTGAGGGATCTCAGCTTCTTACTCAGGCTGACCAGGGAGTTCCTCCAGTCATGGGATTTTACTGTCTTTTTGCAGCAGTTTCTTTCTTCTGTTGTATAGTTTGTTTATGGCAGGGGACCACCAGATTGGCTTACTTTTTTTGGAGGATAGGATCTTGGTTCTGTTGGGTATAGCATGATCCATGCACTCGTGTAAGTGCTTGTAAAGCACATTTGTGTAGGAATCAGTAGTCGTATCTCTATATTGTCCATTTGCATGGGTTTCGTGAAGTTTGCTACTTATGTCTTAAGAAGTGTGAACGTTGGCTTTGGAGAAATCTTTTACAGTGGTTTTCCTAATGGTGGATAGGGGTGGGCTATGCATGTCTGGGGTGATTAGCTTGTGGTCGGATCTGACCAACGAGAAATTGACCTCTGGTGTGGAACACTGGTCACCGATGTTGGTAATGACCGGGTCTAGGATATTGCTGCCCCTGGTGGGGGTGTGGATAAGTTGATCCATGGCGTTGGAATTTATGAATTCCAGAAAATGTTGAGCAAAAGAGTTGGTACATGAGTAGTTTTCCCAGTTAATGGTGGGGTAGTTGAAATTGCCCATTATTAGGGTGTTAGGTTATACCGTAATATTTTCCAGTGCATGAAGAAATAAGGAGTGGGAATCCTGGGGCGTGGTGGGGGATCTGTGGCAAGCTACAATTTGGATTGTGGTCTTGCCCAGAGTTAGTTGCACTTGGATAATCTCGGATACATTGTGCTGAGCAACTAGCCTGGAGGTGTGGATATCCTTAATGAATGTGGACACGCCTCCACCTTTATTGTTTCGGTCCAGGTTAGGTGGCTGAAAGGTGCGCTATGAATTATACCGTGGTAATGCAGGGGTGCTCTCTGGAGCCTTGAAAAAGGTCTCTGTCACTGCACAGATGTTGATGTTCTCTAATTTAAAGAGCGCTTCGGGTGAGTGCATTTTGACGTTTAGACTTCTAACACTGAATAGCATTACCCTCAGATTTTGCTTGCTTGTACCTGTTATAGTGGAGAATTTGTCATTTGAGCCTTGCCTAAAAAAGGCACTGTAGGGGTAGCAAGAGCCTTAGCCAGTATCCAGAATCCCAGAGGTGACAGATGCAAGCCATCTCTGGCAAAACATCGTGGTCTGTCGATCATGTCATCCCTGGCAGGCAGACACTGGATCCCTTTAGAATGGTTTTGTGCCTTATTTAACCAACAAACTATCCGTCGCCTGTATATTTACGGTTCAAAATATTTTGGTTCTCAGTTCAATTATCCAGATGCGTCTTTGGTAAGCCACCCGACTACCGACATTCCAAAAAAACGCAAAGATAAAGAGAGAGACAGGCCGCCTAGGTCCAAAGCTGCTGAAGACGCTTCTAAGCTAGTCACCAGTTCGCCGGTACTCAGTGAGGCACTTGCAGCCCCTGATACCCGCTACTTCAGATTCGCAGGCCTCTACTGAGGCCCATTCAGAGTCTGGTATGCCGCGAGATGCTTCAACTGTGGAACCTGCGGATGTCTTTACCTTGGGTGGATCCAGAGCCACTGCGCAGGCACTGGCTTTTGAGGGTGTATTCAGGCCTACTGACTTGTATATTAAACCAACGCCACCTTCTTCTTTAAGGCCTAAAACTAGAACCATGCCTAGAAAACTGATGCCCAGACCACATGCTCAGGCCTCTATGCCTAAAAAACAAATGATAAGAATGGCTGAAGACCTTATTACTTTAATCAGGGGAAGTCAACCATCCCCTTCCAAGAGACCTAGGACTGAATTTGCTTATGATTCTTCTGACCAGGATTCTGAAATTTGTTTCTTCTGATGACCAGGATTTACCCTTATCTGCTTATGAGGATTCTGATGCAGAGGACTCTATTCCCTTTGCTTCCCCTTAAGAGGATTTCTCTTTTGGTGAAACCTTGCATACTCTTAGGAACATTTCCGCTGAGAAAGCCAGGATTGCTGTGATTCAAAAATGAGGCTTAGGGATTTCTTACTCCTGCCTCAACACAGGCCTTTAGCTATCCCTGCTGTACTAGACATTGTTGATGATGCCTTTTTCGGAATCTAGTTTTGCCCCTGATTTTTTACCTCCTGCTCCCAGAAAACCTGATAGACAAGGTTACTGACTCTCACAAGTTCCTTTTTAAAAATCCCTCAGTGGATCCTAAGACTATTTCACAGGGACCCAAGGGCATTAAGGCTACTACTGCCAAAAATCCTACCCCTTCTGATAGAGACTCCAGGGTGCTGGATAGATGGGGGTAAGAAGGTATACACTTCTGCATCCTTGGCCATTAGGGCCTTAAACTGTCAGTTTCATATGTTAAAGTATCAGCAACATATTATTGGATTGTTTAAACAGAAAATGATGTTGATTCCTGACTGTACTGAAAATAAAGATGTACAGGATTTAATGCATTCTGCTGAACAGGTTGGAAAACATACTTTGCAATGTGGTTTTGATTCATTAGAGGCCTCTTGCAGGGCTGCTGTCACTGGGTCTGTACTTAGAAGGCATGCTTGGCTTAAGGCGCATTCTTTGGCAAATCATGTTAAAGCTAAATTGTTGGATGCTCCCTTAAATCAGGACTGTCTGTTTGGCAACAAAGCAGAAGTTGTTCTTAAAAAGATGGAGGAAAAAGCTTAAATCTATGCAAACTGTTAAGGATTTCCTACAAGTACAGCCTCCAAGATTTAGTAGGCATTGGTCCTTTCCTGCCTCTTCCAGGCCTTCTCAGTCCAAACCCAGAACAAGCAGAACCCCCAGGTTTCAGTCCCAGGATACGCACAGGACTAAGCAGTGGGGGGCTTCATCTTCCAAATCAGGGAGTAGTAAGACTTCCCCCTGTGGTAAGCTGTCTCAATGACTTGACTTTAGAACTTCCAAGCACTTCTTAACTGACTTCTCCTTTAGGGGGAAAGATTGCTCTGCAGGCCAAAAACTGGAAACTCATTACCCAGGGCAAATGGGTTTTAAATATAGTTTCCCAAGGATACAGATTTCACTTCCACACATTACCAACCCCAAACGGTTGGCCAGATCTACCCCCAAATCAGTGGGCAGAGGCTCAAAAGCAAGTACTCTCTCTCTCTTAAGCATAAAGGCTATTCAAACTGTACCAGAAGAGGAAAAAGGACAAGGTTTCTACTCAAGACTTTTCCTTGTACCTAAAAAAGACAATTCATGGTGTCCTGGACCTTTCTGTCTTAAACACTTTTTTGTTGATTCCAAAATTCAAAATGCTAACTCTTCACCAGTTGCTTCTTATGCTAGGCAAAGATGCCTGGTTGGCAACACTGGATTTAAAGGAAGCTTACCTGCGCATCCCAATCAGGGAATCTTGCAGAAGATACCTGCACTTCAACACAGGCTACATGCACTATCAGTTCTCTGCACTGCCCTTTGGCTTATCTAATGCGCCCAGGGTATTCACAAAGTGCCTAGCTCCAGTCATTGCATTTTGCAGGCAAAGAAAAATTCAAATATACCCATACCTGGATGATTGTATAATTCAGGCAGAAAGCCAGGACATACTTTTGAATCATCTGACATTTGTACAAAAGGTGCTAACTTGCCTGGGGTACCCCATAAACAAAAAGAAATCACATCTGGTACCCTATCAAGAAATTATATTCCTGGGAGCAAGCTTGAACACAACTTCCCAGATGGCATTCCTCACACCAGAGAAACAAATTCATTTGACAACTTACTTCAAGCTAGTGGCCACAAAGAACCTGCTATCTGCAAGGCAAATACTACAAGCCTTGGGGTTCATGGCCTCCTGGATTCTACTAATTCCATATGCAAGACTGAATTTGAGGAAACTACAGTGGTATCTAAAAAGCCTATGCTGTCAACATTCTCAGGATCTAGAAGCAATGATTCCTATCATACCTTGCCTACGGCTAGAATTCCTTTGGTGGGCAGAGGCCTGCCACCTAAACAAGGGACTACCATTCACTTTACCCCCTGCCGCCCAAACCCTAACAGATGCATCACATTATACATGGGGGGGCTCACCTGGCAGGGAAGTGCATTCAGGGCAAAAGGAGCCCAACTCAAATGCACTTGCATATCAATAAGAAAGAAATGTTAGCTGTATAGAATGCGCTGTGACAGCCTTCAAGGACCACATTCTTCCAGGACAATTAATGGTAAAGACTGACAATACCACTGTTATGTGGTACATAAACAAGCAGGGGGGGGGGGTACCCATTCTTACCCCCTCTGCAGACTAGCCATGGCTCTGTGGAACACAGCCTTGAGCTACCAAGTGCATCTACAGGCTCAATTCCTGCCAGGAAAACTAAATACACTGGCAGATGAACTAAGCAGAAATCTCATGGACCCACATGAGTGGAAACTGGAACCAACGACTTTCAACATGTTGATAAACAAATGGGGGTGCCCAAATATAGACCTGTTTGCCTCTCCCCAGAACTACCAATTGGACAAATTCTGCACAAGGACTCCCCACAAACTAGCTTGGAAAGTGGATGCTGTGTCCTTCAGCTGGAAAAATCTATCAGTTTATGCCTTTCCCCCTCTGCCTCTCCTCTCCAAAGTACTACTAAAGATCAAACGGGACAAACCAAGGACGTTACTGATTGCACCAGACTGGCCACTTCAACACTGGTACCCTCTCTTTCACAGTGTGTCACTGCTGGCTCCATGGCACCTGCAATGTAACCAAGAATTGTGCGACCACAACCAAAATGACCAAAAAAGACCAAGAAGACTAGGTCCAGCCGACAGGAGTTTATTAATAATGTACACAATACACCATTGACCTAGGTTTCGTCCGAATGCTCAGACTTCTTCAGAATGCCACAATACTGCTACAAACCACTTAAATAAGCAGTACAATCAATTAATTCAGTAGAACCACATTAAAAACTAACCAGTGTTGTCTGTCATTTGACAACCTTGCAATTCATAATATAAAAATATAAGAATAAAAAAATAAAAATGAAAATAAAAATCACGTTGGTTGAAATATAAACCTCACGTATATAATTAAGTTTAAATGAAAAAATATTTTATGAAAAAATGAAAAAATACAAAAATAATAATGTTAATATACTGTTAAAAGTGCAAAGAACTCGTAAAATTAAACCTATATATGAGTACTAAACCTAAGTAATGTTATTTAATACCTATAATATTCCTTAACTTAAGTATAGGCTTAACAGTACTATACTCATTTAATCCAGGATAATTGTGTGCATTTAATCTAAGCTGCCATTTTAATTCACATATATCCAAATGTGTGTCTATAATCCTACCCTGTTGGTCTACCTTTATCTGTTTCAATATACAGAACTTAATGCTATGATCAGCATGGTCAACCAAATGCCTAGCAAGGGCATTAGTGGTTTTGAGATGTCTAACATCCAACAGGTGCTCCCTTATCCTTTCCCTAAAATACCTACATGTTTTGCCTACATAAAAGGCATGACAATCTTGACATAAAGCAAGATAAACCACATTTTTGGTGTAACAGTCAAAGTGACCCGATATAGAAATATAACAAGGATTGATCACAAGGCTGTTACCAGTAGGAAAAATATAGGGACACATGGAACACCTTCCACATTTGAAATTACCTATTTGTCTATTACAAGTAAGCCCCCTACCCCATACGTTCATTTCAAACATGTCTTTGAATGATGAATCTTTCCTGTATGCATAACTCAATTTACTTTCAAATTGGGGGGCCAAATCTTTATCCAGCTTCAAAATACCCCAGTTCCTATTAATTATTTTCCTAATCTCATCAGAGTCACCATTGTAAGTTGAAATAAACAATAAGGATGACTTTGCCAAAAAGGTTGACCTAACCAAAGCATTCCCTACAGGATTATTTGAATTATTTTCAGAGTTTAAAATAGCTTGAAACACACCTATTTCCCTTTTGTGTGTTATTTCCTGAAACAAATCCAAGCATAATTTTTCAGGATATCCTCTGTTCAAAAATAAAGAAATCATAAAATTTAACTCCTCCACGAATTCCTTATCACTAACCATCCTGGCGGCCCTAACCATTTGGCCCTTCACAATGGCCTTTTTCTGGTGGCTAGGGTGCCAACTGTTATAATGAAGATATGAATTTGAAAAGGTTGGTTTTCTGTATATATTTGATTTAATTGAACCACTTTACCCTATCATAGGTTAACCTAACATCCAAATAAGTGATGGTCTCAAAGTTTACCTCATGTGTGAATCTCAAAAACCATACTGTACTGTTAATGTATTTAATAAAGGCTTCTAGTACAATCACATCACCTTCCCAAATGATGAAAATATCATCCAAAAAGCACGAATATAGTCTAATGTGCTTGTAAACCTCACTGGGGAAAATATAATGTTCCTCCCAATATGCCATAATGTAATTGGCATAAATAGGGGCACAAGCGGCCCCTATTGCCACCCCAGTTTGTTGTTTAAAGTAATGTCCTTCAAAAAATAAAAAATTATTTTTCAATATGACTTCCATAAGTTTAACAAGAACATCCTGCTCATACATACCAGTTTCCAACAATTGTTCCTCCAACCACATTACACCTATGTCATGTGGTATGACAGTAAATAAGTTACATACATCTATGGTTAGGAAACAAAAATCATCTTTGAACTTAAATTCCTTCAGTCTTTCCAAAAAATTCCATGAGTTCTTGGTAATGTGGGGAAAACTACGTTTGCCCATTTTCAAGTGGTGATCCAAAAATTTACTTATAAAACATACTTTACTTCTTTTACCATCAACTATGGGTCTAAACTGCACGTTATTCAATCCTTTGTGTATTTTGGGTATACCAAAGATACCACTAACCACAGGATAAGCATTTGCCATATATTCATACTCAATTTCAGATACTTCACCCTGATATAACATATCCTCCAAAAAGAGATCAATATTTCTATATGCTATATTAATCTCATTCATACTTATTTCAGTGTAACTATCCTCCAAAAGCATTGACATCATAAGGCTAATATAGTCACAATTATCTACGATCACCACACCATTACCTTTATTGGGCTTCATAATACGAATACTCCTCATTTGACTCAAATTTTCCATTAACAAATACTCATCCTCTGTCATGTTGCAGTTTATTTTTCCCTTTCACCTTTTAAAATACTGCCTTAAATCAAATTCACACAATTTTTCAAACATGGCCACCACAAAATTCAAAGGCGGGTTAAAAACACTAGGTTTGGCCAACCTCTGGTTGTTACCCATATTGTTAGAATTGTCAGTGTGTTCAAACAAAACCTTGAGATTCATTTTACGTGTAAATAATTTCAAATCAATAAATGTATCAACAAGATTTCCCCTCCTACAAGGAACAAAGTTGAATCCCTTCGAAAAAAGATTAGCATATTCAACACCTAAGAAAACACTAGAATAATTATATAATTTAAAATCCCCCATACTGTTTTCTGTAACAATAGGACTACTCAAAATCGCATGACTAGAAGAACCATCCATATCACCATTTAAAGCAACATAACCAAAGACATTATTGTCACTAATATGTTGCATACCATCCACATTCATTTCCACATCAGTATACCTATCTAGACCTACAAATGGCAAATCTCTACTTTCCTGATTATTATTGTTATGTCCTAATGTTTTAGTTGTCGCTCCATTACCTGTTCTGTAATCCACAGAATCATCCCCAACTGTGGAATAAAAAGGTAGTGAATGCACCCCTTTAGAAACAGTAATACAGGTATTAGGTGCCGTGCCAACAACTTCCTCTAAAAGGTTGTGTGTACTTAAATTAAGCAGTACATTATAGGAACAATCGTTTATCACTTCAGATGTATATGTTGGAACATAAACATTTTTTTCACAACTAAGCCCAGTATTAATAACATCAGGGCCAATGTGATGCTCACCATAGCAACCACAAACCTCCCTAATACATTTGTCCAATTGCTCAAATGTCTCCTCATGCACGCTCGTTTCATTGTTGATAAAGGAATTTGGGGCGGAAGAATAGTCAGTGTGCATCAAATCATTGAAACTAAAATGCAGTGATGTACTACTCAACAATAAATCAAATTGAGTACCTGTTCCAGTTTTGTTCGACCAAAAACACATTCTATAGACTCAGTTAGTTCTTTGCACTTATTGTTGGAAAAAGTTAAATCGTCACTCACACAACAATCCCATGAAGAACCGCTACCTACTTTCGCGGTCTCCACGCGCCTCTCTGAACACTGCTGGTGCCATGAAACACCTTTGGGCGTGCCGCCATCTGACCGGTTTCATCTCCCTCGTGTATATGGTCCCTGTTCTGGATCCTTTCCGAACGCCTCACACCCTCCTCTAAAGGGCTCCTGCTACCATTGTTGAAATTATTATAAGTTTCATGCTCCACGGGGGAAATGACGTCATCCATTTCCACATTGTTGTTAATACGCACATCCCTATTGGTGTTGCCATGCCGACTAGACAATTTCTTGGACTTCAGATAAATACTCCTGGTTTGGTAAATCTTAGTGTCCCTTTGTATTTCCTTTAATTTCTTGTTGTAGATAACATCACAACTGTGTTCCACATCATGCACAATGTTGATATAATTAGTATAAAATCGGTCAAATAAAAGATCCTTGCTGATGTTCTCGTTGATGGACTCAAGTTCATCTAGCAAGGCTTCAATTTTAACCTTATTATATTTGATCATAATCTCCATTATATTCAAACCAGTTTTGTTAAACAGCTCGTGCAGCTCTTTAATCATGTTGTCGTTGCCATCACACCCATTCGGGTATCTCCACACACATAAACCTTTCGGCACCATCCCAAGCTCTATGTTCTTGTTCAAATAACTATTTTCAAGCTGTGTTCTCTTAAGCTTGAATAGTCTAGCTTCGAACATTTTTACTGATTCATTCTTAGATTTACCTTGTTTGCTTTTCGTCGGGTTTCCAATAACACAGTCACCATCAAAGGTAAAAAAGATTAGTTTTCCAATGCTCACTATTGAAAATATTAAGCTGATTGTCCACAGTATTGGAACGCATGTTGTGTGGTTGTCCTTTGGATATACCAGCTGTATTGCTGGAATCTAGTCCGACTACAGTAGGTGGATTGGGAGTAGCTTGGGTAAGTGGCAACCCCAAACTCCCCAAAGAAGTAACAGATGCTGTGGGTTCTCTGTCCATTAGTGTTTTAATTAGAGCCGAATGCTCTTGTAATTGTTCATTAATCCGCTGCAATAAACTCACAAAATCAGCCGGAGAGCCCTCGTTCTCCATATAGACAAACAATGTAACCAAGAATTGTGCGTCCACAACCAAAATGACCAAAAAAGACCAAGACGACGAGGTCCAGCCGACAAGAGTTTAACAACGTACACAATACACCATTGACCTAGGTTTCGTCTGAATGATCAGACTTCTTCAGAATGCCACAATACTGCTACAAATCTTATTCTGAAAAGTGGAAAAGATTCTTTGCCTGGAACCAAACTCAAGGGATGGCCACAGCAGTGCCCAACTTACGTCAGATTCGTCAATACTTAACTGAGATGCTTCACAAGGGCCTTTCTTTTTCCTCCATCAAAATTCACGCCTCGGCCATTTCAACTCATTACAACACAGAACCCACCCCTCTTCTCTTATCCACTGCTCAAGCAGTTCCTCAGAGAGGCCAAAAACTTACGACCACCCAGGAGAGCCACAACTCCAGCCTGGGACCTTATCTTTGTATTGGAAAAACTCACTCTTCCTCCTTTTGAGCCGGCTGCAATTGCAGAGTTGAAATAATTTTCTTGGAAAACAGCCTTCCTTTTAGCAATCACTTCAGCAAGAAGGGTATCTGAATTACAGGCCCTTATGGCAGTGGAGTCTTTCATGCGGACAGTGTCTCCCTCAGGACCGATCTCTCCTTCATGCCCAAGGTGGTTTCCCGTGTGGCTCATAATCAGTCAATTCATTTGCCAACCTTCTTTTCTAATCCACAGAACAAAGGGGAACACATCCTGTGCTTCTTAGATGTGCACAAACAACTTAGATTTTACTTGGACAGGACTACACCTCAAAGGAAATCTGAACTGCTGGTGGCTTTTGCTGCAGGGGCAGAGGGGAAGGGTATTTCAAAGTAAACCATTTCTAAATGGACATTGCATTCATTTCTGCTGTAAGCACCATGGAAAACCTATCCCACAGGGGATTAGACCCCATTCAACCAGGGCTGAATCTACCTCCGCAGCCTTTCTCAGAGGTGTCCCTACCAGGGACATCCTAGAAGCTGCTACCTGGAGTTCTGTACCTACTTTCACCAAGCATTACCATTTGCCTATTTTCTCTAAATCCAGAGCTGGCTTTGCCACTGCAGTCTTGCAGGGCCTTATTGCTGGTCCTAAGGCTATATAATTTCCTCCTCCCATCCTTAGCTTTGGATATCTACCCAAATGTGATGACTGCAACAGTGAAACACGAAGAACATAGTACAGTTGTGTACACTTACCATAAATGTAGATGTTGGAGTGTATTCACTGTTGCAGTCCTGGTTACCCTCCCTCTAGTCCAGTGAGGAGGTATACCATTTTATATATATATATATATATATATATATATATATATATATATATATATATATATACACACACACACACACACACACATATATATATATATATATATATATATATATATATATATATATATAATTGCTTCCCATTGGGGGAGGGGGCCACCTGACATCTGCATCTTGGGCAAGAAAACTGATATAATGGTGTCGGCTGCATGCTTTATACCCCTGACTACCTGACGTCACGGATGATGAGACAGCAATAGACCCAGAACCCAAGACTTTGATAACCAGGCCGACTGAGGGCTACTGCAAGCAGATAACCCCAAATGTGATGACTGCAGCATTGAATACACTCGAACATCTGCATTTATGGTAAGTGTACACAACTGTACTGTGTGTGTTTTGGTGATGTAGGTTTTAAGGGACTATGTGATGAGTGTGGTGCAAGTGTTTACCCACTCTTGACTGTCTAGTCCAGTCTTGAGTGAAGAGAGCTTTGCTTCCAGTTTGGCTATATATGTGCATCGCTCACAGGTTGTAGTGTTGGGTGGTAGGAGGAAAGGGTACTTCCAAGCAAAGATCCTAAATCTTCTAGACATACATATATCCTCAGTTGTTTCTATATGAATTGCTTATCCACTGTCTCTTCCCCATCCTTTCTGACCTCATCTGATTGTTTCTTATAGTTAGCGTGCAATATTTTGTGTGCTGTACTAATTATTCAATGTTAAGTTGTCAATCTCGCCTTCATTCTTGCTGGATGGGTTCGGAGCCGATCCTCGGCTCCGACTCGGCACTAGCTTTAGCTCGAGAACTCCTTTTACCAGCTCGAGGCAACCCTATATCCCATGATGCAAGGCGGAACTACCTCAGATCTCGTTTGCCGCTTAGCGAAAGAGGTCTCCTTTGCCAGCTGAGGTAAGTTTTTTCTTGTTAAAGAAGAAAAAGTTTAGTTAGGGGTTTAATTTCCCTTTAGTGTTAGGTTAGCCTGTATTTAGTACAGCCCACCCTATTCCCTTCCTTTTTAAACTTTCAAAATAGTTTTTTCCAGTTAATCTTTAGTCAGGCCTAGTTCCCCAAGTTATTCCCTTCCTGTGTGTCTGTGTAGGGATTACGTTGTGTGTTTGTGGGGACTGTTTGTGTATATCCTTTTAGGATGTCTAGGGAAGGCAAGGTCTCAGGTTTCAAGAAGTGTGACCAGTGCTGTCAGAAAATGTCCCTGACAGACGGTCACACTTCTTGTGTGTATTGCCTGGGGCCTTTGCACCTGCAGGACTCCTGTGCGTTGTGTCATGCTTTTAGCCAGAGAGTCCTGCAGGAAAGGAGGAACAAGTTGATCCTCCGAGGTTTGTTAAAACCTGAAGGTTCTCCTCCTAAGCAAGGGCAGGAAAACCTCTTAAGTCACCGAAGGCTCAGGCTACAGTGTCCAAGCCTCCTCCGGTGGCTCCGTCGAGCGATATCGGCTCCGGCTGGAGCCGATACTTCTTCTGCTAAAGTAGTGGGTTCGGTGCCGGCCGGCTCCGATACCCGGACTACTGTTGCCTTGTCGGCTCCGGCTGGAGCCGACACTTTATCAGCATCGGGCCGAGAGATCCTCGGCTCCATCTGGGTTCAAGGGACATCGGCTCCGATGGCCGCCGCAAGAGATCCCAGTCCCCTTCGATACTAAGTATTCACTCGGCTCCGGGGTCTCCTCTTTTGTCGGGGCGGAGCCATCGGAGCCGATCTTCGAGATCTTCCAGGCTGTCTGACCACGATTTGGAGAGGGTGGTAAGCAGGCTGTTGAAGTCTCAGGCACTGGCCCAAATGCTCCATAGCCCATCTCAACAGACTTCGGCTATAGCCCCAATTCTTGAGATTCCTCCTCCGACTCCACACCAGAGTTGGGCGAGCTTCTTGGGACAGAGACTGTTTCGATGCGGAGCCGATACATCCTTCGGCTCCGTCATCCTCGGCTCCGATCTCCTCCTTGAGACTTTCCTTGGAGGGATCCGGTCGTCGGGTTTCCACTGTCGGCTCCGAGGGGCTAGTGGCATCGGACCCTTGTCCGACCCGCTCTCCCTCTCGGAGCTTCGGCTTTGTAAGCTCGGCGCCGACATCGGCCTCGAGCCTTCTCTCTCCTTGGAGCCGACCATTCCTGTTTCTTGGGCGGGTGTGTTCAGGTCTCCCGGGAGAGGAGCCTTTGAGGTGATGAGGAGTGTCCTGGCCTCTGAGCCTGGTCAGCGGTCTATCCCTCTAGCTCCTCCCTCATCAGTGCCTGCAGATGCCTCTTGCCAGCCTCTTGCTCTCAGGCCCAGGGATCCATCGCCCCAGGTTTCCCCACTGGGAATTTCCTCCTCTTCCGAGGTTTCTCCTGATCCTGCAGGGAACCCCTCGGAAGAGGGCGTAGAGGAAACACACAGACTCCCTGAGTCTACTACATCTGATACCGACTTAGATGAGTCGGAGGGTTCCCCTCGGTCCCCTCTGAGGATGTCTCATTTTCAGACATCCTTGAGCTCCTCAAACAGAGGGGGAATTGGCCTTCCATTGACCCTTCCGAGGATGAGTCGGTATACCTGGAGGCTTTTGGATCCCGACCCTCCACCTCCTGGGTGTCTCCGCCTTCGACCCACTCATGCAAGTAGTGGCTCGGAAGGCGTGGGCGCTCCAGATTCTGTGGAACCTGTCCCCAGGAGACCATCCAAGTTCATCACGGCCCCTTCGGACAAACAGTTCCTGTCCAAAGGTGTCTCTGTGGATGCTATGGTGGTGGCGGCCACTAAGAAGGAACTGGCGGATCCTTCAGTACCTGTCCATCCTCCTAATAAGGATTCTAGGACCATGGACAGGTATGGAAAGCGGATGTTTTCTTCAGCGACCTTTGCAATGCGTTCGCTGAATTACCTTTGTCACTTCACCAGGCTTCAACGAGATATTCTCAAGGAACTGGGAGAAGTAGTCCAGGATCCTTCAGCTGCTGGGGCTCAAGAAAAGATTGCCTCTCAGCTAGCTATCCTGAATTCGATATCTAACTCCTCCATGCGGCTCATATCTTATGCGATGGAACGAGCAGGGCCGCAGGCACAGGTGTTGCTCTTAGACGCCAAGCCTGGATGCGGCTGTGTAATTTTGCAGACCCCTTTAAGGCGTCCTTCACCAACACCCCTTTTGACGGTTCGGCTTTGTTCGGACCTCAGGTGAAGGATACTTTGACCAGATGTGAACAGGACGGTAAAACTCTTTCTGCCGTTGGAGTCCAGTTTTCCACTCCTTCTAGACCATATCCCAAGGGTCAGAAGGGGGGGAAGATGTGGTTCCGTAAAGCCCAAGGAGCTACACCGGACACACGTGGTCAGTTTACCCCAGAGGCAGAGGGGTAACAATAATACGCCGCCCTAGAGGCAGGGGGTCCACAGAACCAGGGCAACAGGGAGCCTCTTCCTGAGAAGCCCTTTCAGCAACCCTGAGGTGTTGCCCGACTGTCCACCCTTGGAGGCAGGCGGGAAGAATTCGCTGTACCCAGTAGCCTGGCAATCCCTATCACAAGACAAGTGGGTACAGTCGATTATATCCGAGGGTTACAAAATCCCTTGAAAGGTTTCCGTACCTCTACAATCCCTTCCAGACATCTCACCCGGTCAAAGGGATTTGGCAAAACAGGAAGTTTCAAAACTCCTGGCAAAAGAGCCATCAAACAGTGCCGGCAGACCAAGTAGGATCCGGCTTCTACTCAAGATTCTTTTGGTCCCCAAAGGACGGAGATTGGAGACCAATACTAGACCTAAGCAGACTAAACAAGTCTGTCAGAAGGCAAGATTCGGATGGTCACGCTGCAATCCATTCTGCCCTTTCTGGGCAAGGACAACTGGATGTGCTCGATAGACCTTCAGGATGCGTACTATCATATAAAGATTCACAGGCGCTCCAGAAGGTTTCTCCGCTTTCGGCTGGGAGCCAGTCATTACCAATTCAGAGCACTGCCCTTTGGCCTCACTTCAGCCCCCAGAGTGTTCACCAAATGCATGGCAGTGGTCACAGCTCACCTGAGACGTCGAGGATTCCAAGTGTTTCCTTATTTGGACGACTGGCTCCTCTCCGCCACCATCAAGGATCAGCCTCTTCGGTCCAGAGACTACACCTTACAGCTTTGCAAGAGCCTAGGAATTTCGGTGAATTTGGAAAAATCCTCTCTGCTGCCTTGCCAATCTATCACCTTTATAGGCGCAGAGTTAGATACCGTCAGAATGTTAGCCAGGCTAACAAATCAAAGAATTCTGGACATCCAAAAATTTGTTCAGCTTCTGTTACTAAGCAACAGGGTCAAAGCCAGGTTTGTCTTGAAAGTTCTAGGCCTAATGGCTGCAGCCATTGTTCTTCTTCCACTGGCTCGCTTTCACATGCGTCTCCTGCAGTGGATGTTATTCACGCAGTGGTCGTACCACGATCTGCCCATGAGACACGAGATCTTAGTGACACAGTCTTGCAGGGCTCATCTACGATGGTGGATATCTTCACCTCTTCTTCATCAGGGCCGACCCTTTGTTCCCCCTCCTCCAGTTGCCACAGTCACCACGGATGCCTCTCTGATCGGGTGGGGGGGGCATTATCAGGGCAGGATGGTCCACGGGACGTGGCAACCCATAGAATACCACCTGCACATAAATGTCCTAGAGATGAGAGCAGTGCTTTTAACGTTGCAAGCCCTCGACGACTTTCTTCCCACAGGGACTATTGCAGTACAGACGGACAACATGTCCGTGGTCTGGTACATCAACAAACAGGGCGGAACCAGGTCCTATCCCTTATGTCGAGAAGCTCTCAGACTTTGGCAATGGGCGATCTCTTCTCAGCGGTTTCTGATAGCAACGCACATCCCGGCAGGTCCAACCTATTGGCGGACAGGCTAAGCAGATCTATTCTGATGCCTCACGAATGGTCTCTCAATCAGTCTGTAGTGGATCAGATTTTTCTGAAGTGGGGCACCCCTTGTTGCGATCTTTTCGCTACCCTCAAAACAGCAAGTGCCCAGATTACTTCACACTTTTTCCTCTTCCAGGCCAACCCTTGAGAGACTCTCTAACCCAGGATTGGCCTCGGGGACTTCTTTATGCTTTTCCTCCCTTTCCATTGATTCCACAAGTCATTCAGAAAGCCACCGTTTTGAGAGCCAAATTGATCCTCATTGCTCCATATTGGCCTCGACAAATTTGGTTTCCGTCTCTACATCATCACCTTCTGGTGCAGCCCTGGCATCTGGACCCAGTTCCGGTTCTTTTGATCCACCAGTCGGGTCAGCAGCACCGGGCCATTCATTCTCTCAACCTCACTGCTTGGTTGCTCCACTTCCTTCCCTAGCCAGGCTACCAATGATTTCTGACCCAGTCAGGGACATTTTAGTGTCTTCTCTAAAGTCGTCCACTAGAACTGTTTATGCTAGCAAGTGGCGACGTTTTTCTATTTGGGCAAACACCAGAAATATTGATCCTTTCACCGCTCCTATACATTCTGTTTTGGATTTCCTGGCGGAGGTTTTTCATTCGGGATCGTCATCATCTACAGTCAAAGTACAACTGGCTGCTATTTCCAAATTTCATGTTGGCTTGCAGGACAATAACATCATGTCTCATAGGTTATGCAAAGCCTTTTTGAGAGGAGTTTTTCTCCTAAAACCGCCTGTGAAACATCCTCCTCCGCAATGGGATCTGAACTTAATGTTGGCATCCCTTATTCTACCTCCTTTCGAACCGTCTGCTACGTGTTCTTTAAAGTTGTTGACATGGAAAACTATATTTTTGCTGGCTGTTACTTCTGCAAGAAGAGTTTCTGAGATTCAGGCCCTCTGTATTCGTTCACCTTATCTGGTGTTTCATAAGGATAGGGTTTCGCTCAGAACTAACCCTTCCTTTCTTCCCAAGGTTGTATCTCAAGCCAATAATTAACCAATCTATTGATCTACCAGTTTTCTTTCCTAACTATGCTGACAGAGCTGAACAGAAGCTGCATTTTTTGGATGTTCATCGTCAGCTCAGGTACTACTTGCATAGGACTAAACAAATTAGAAAATCAGACCAATTGTTTGTCTCCTATGCAGAAAACAGGATGGGTCTTCCAGTATCTAAAGTGACCTTATCTAGATGGTTGACTTCCACCATTTCCTATGTGTACTCTCTCAGGGGCAAACAACTATCTTCTAAGCCAAAAGCACATTCGACCAGGAGTCTATCCACTTCTGTAGCCTTTCAGGATAGACTTCCCATTGACACTATTTGTGCAGCAGCTACTTGGGCCACGCCTCATACCTTTGTGTCTCATTACAAGTTGGATTTGGCCTCCAGAGATAGGGCCAGTTTTGGTTCCACTGTTCTCAAGAGTCTGTTCCATTGAGCCACCGGGATACAGGTGCTAGGGACGGTCCCATCCAGCAAGAATGGCGAGATTGACAACTTAACATTTAGAAGTTATGTACCTACCATAGCGTTCCATGTTAGTTGTCTTCTCTCGCCTTCTTTCTTCGTCCTCCCTCCTTCCCCCTGGCCTGGACAGATCTTGGAGAGTTCCTATTAGATGGCTTCCTCTGGAGCATTGTTATGAGGACTTCTTTTAGGAACCATGGTTCCTAATTATATTAGGATAACTCTTTAGCAGGGTTAGTTAGCTGCCAAACGAGATCTGAGGTAGTTCCGCCTTGCATCATGGGATATAGGGTTGCCTCGAGCTGGTAAAAGGAGTTCTCGAGCTAAAGCTAGTGCAGTCGGGCCGAGGATCGGCTCCGAACCCATCCAGCAAGAAAGAAGGCGAGAGAAGACAACTAACATGGAACGTTATGGTAGGTACATAACTTCTAATTTTTTTAACAGCAGCTTCTATTCTAGATCCTACTAAAAACACTACATCTACTGGTCTTTCTATTAGGATCCCTCTATTTCTTTCTCTTTGCCTATACTCTGATATCAGTCCTTGATAAGGGGAGGCAATCTCTATCCTGTAGTCCAAATAAATTCTTGGCCTCTTCCTATTCTTTTACCTTTCCTTTACTCCCAATGCTTTGCTTCTTTTACCATTTTTTTTTCCAGTAAATTCCATCTCCCTCTTGCTTTTTGTCTGCATCCCTAATTGCAGTCATCCATATTGGCAGAATCTCCTTTCTCCATTCCCTTGTTGGCTTAGTTCTTAGAATACTTTCTGCTACTTTATAAATATAATATTCTGCACAGTTATTATTTTCATTAAGGATCTGCATCCAAAAGTAGTTATCTTGCTTTTGTAGTTGCTTGATCCAGACTGTTAAACACCAACACCTTATTGTCCTAGAAAATTGTCCGTATAGCCAGAAATGTATGTCTGAGTTTTACATTCACACACTCACAGTTCTGCATTACATAAGAAGTCATAGCTGATGTTTCATTCTCACCTCAGAATAGTCATGCTCCACAAATACAGGCCTTCCTTCCATGGACAGTTTTCATTGTGCTTGCAACAACTTCCACAATATCTCTGATGGTACTGTTGCAGTATTCCAAACAGTTTATCTGGTCTGCAAGTCTAGCCTGGGTATCAAAGCCAAAACTTTCCTTAGAACCATATGTCCAACATATGACCTAAGCCACTTCGAGTAAGTATATATAAGCGGATGTATGAGCTTAAATCCTCAGATTCTTTCACTGCCGGTCTGAATGCAGGTCTCATACCCATCTGTCGGTCCTCAAGTGGTCATCGTTACCGTTGACCTTCACTGGTTCAGATAAGTGCCCCACTGGGGAACGTTCATTTATTTTCTCAATTGTATTGCTGTTTGTTGCTCCATTAGATGCCGGCTGTAAGGGGAAAGTGCAGTTTGTGGTAGGCTTATTCGCTACAATGATCTTCACTCCCAGTGCCTTTTCTGTTTAGGTACAGACTACAAGAATTGTACAGTATGTCAGGCCTTTTTTCCAAACACTATAAGAACTTTGCTTTTGTCCCTTAATTCCTACATGGAAACTCAGTGCCCCTCACTTGTTTTTCATAACAAGTCAAAAACTTTATCAAAATTTTAGTGGGATTCAGTGCCATAGAAGGCTAAAGGCCTTACTATAGTTCAGATTACCTAAGTTCAGTGAACAGGTCTGGTAAATGATACAACAGATAGATAGTCTTGTTCATTCTAGCAGGGGAGAGTCACTGGCTGTGGCTGTCCACATCCACAACTCTTGTTAGAGATCACTCTGGATAGTGGATTTATGTCTAGAGTGGGGGTATGCTTAGGGCGTGGCATGGGTAGGCTGCCCAAGCTGGTGGTGGTATGCAGACATAAACACCAAGGTGGGGGAGTGGGAGTTAGGACATAAAATATGTCCTTGGTTGTCTGAATGCCAGTGGGGATCCATGATGATCTGCCAGAAAAGTTGCATCCAGGGATGGCTTTCACACCGCAGAGTATCTGGAGAGATCCTCCACATTGGAGCTGTCCCAACGTCTGGAGACTAATTGAGCTATAGTCCAGTAAGGGAGACTTGAAAGTTGGCATGGCAGACTGGGGAAAAGATGTAGAAAAAAGTCTATATTGGCCTTGGCTTTCCATATTTAACTTCAGGGAAGCCTTTATAATAGCTAGCAGATCTGTCACTAACCCAGTGCATTTTCATGTTTTTTGTTAACTTAGTCAAACAAATTCTTTTTTTCACTCTTTTCACAATCCTGCACAGCTTTAAACTTGCCTTTCCCTCCTTTTATGTTAAAACAGAGCAGACCATGAAAACAGTAAACTTCCAGAGCTTCTCACCTGTGTTCCCCCTGACTGTTTGGATTTTTAAAAAATTCCTTGATTGGAAGCCTTTGCCTCATTTTCACAGCTGTATGCATTTTTTTCAGTAGTAAACGGCGTCTTTTGTTATAATGCATTCTACCCTTAGGCCTTTCCAGGTGCTGTTAGGGCTTTTTTTTTCGTGTGTAGAATTTCCTCTGCCAACAGGAAGCTTTTGTTCCTCTCACATGTGACTGTGTATTTTCCAGTTGGGAAAACAGAAACAGTTGATGTATTACTGTTTGCATTTTTGCATTTACTGTTCAGAATTTCTAATAATGTCTGGCAGATGTTCTTCGTGCTTCACTGCTGCAGTCATTACATTTGGGTAATCTGCTGGCAGTTTGCCCTCAGTCGGCCTGAATTCCAAAGTCTTGGGTCCTGCGTCGGTTGCTGTCTTCTCATCCATGACGTCAGGTCGTCAGGGGTATAAAACATGCAGCCGACGCCATTTTCTTTAGTCTTTCTTGCCACACGGTGCCCGAAGCAGAAGCATTTCGCAAGTGCTAGTCAGCCGACTACTGAAATATTCGTGTTTGAGTTTCAGAACCGAAGTCTTCAATAAAGCTAAGTACCCCATTGGGGAAACATTTTTCTTGCTTTTTGCCGATGTCAGAAAAAGTTAATTGTATTACTTGTGGGAAGCAAATACCTCATAAGGATTTTCATTTATACTGTATTCCTTGCCTAGGCCCTGACCACAACGTGCCTGGCTGTCGGTTTTGTGCTAGATTTAACCAACGCACTATTAAGCATCGGTATATTTTTGCATCTAAGTATTTTGGAAACTGGTTTAACTAACCAGAGAAGTCGTCAGATAATCCGACTACCGGAGTACATAAAAAAAATGCAAAGAAAAAGACTGAGAGGCAGTCGAGATCCAAAACCGACGACGAAGCTTCTCCTAAGCCAGTCGCTGGTTCACTGGTACTCAGTGAGGCACTTTCGCAGCCCCTGATACCCGCTACCTTCGAGTCGCAGGCTGCTACCGACACCCATGTGGGGTTAGGCATGCCACAAGATACTCAAGGTATTGGACTGACTGATGTATCTCCCTCAGATGGGTCCGGAGCTGCTGAGCAGGCACCGGTTTCTGAGGGTGTATTCAGACCTCAACATTTGTACATCAAACTGACGAAACTGCAAAGGCAAAGACACCTTCTAAAACTGAAAAAACAATGCCTGAGCCACGTGCACAGGCCTCTATGTCTAAAAAACAGATGATCAAAATGGCTGAAGACCTTATTACCTTGATCAGGGGTACCCATCCCCCTCCAGATAAGAGGCCTAGGCAAGACAGGTTTCTATTTCTTCTGATTCCTCTTCTGATCAAGAATTATCTTTACCTCCCTATGAGGATTCTGATACTGAGGAGTCTATTCCATCTGCATCTCATCCTGAGGATTATTCATTTGGAGAAACCTTGCATATTTGAGGGAGCATTTTCACTGGGAGGGTCAAGACTTCTCGGAATCAAAAAAAGAGGCTCAGGGATTTCCTCCTCCTCCCTCAGCACAAGCCTTTAGCCATTCCCCCTATGTGTTAGACATTGTGGATGATGTTTTTTTGGAGTCAAGCCTGACCCTTGACTCTTTACCTCCAGCTCCCAGTAAGCCTGACAGGTATTACAAGGTCCCTGACTCTCATAAATTTTTATTTAGAAACCCTGCTGCTGATCCCGAAACTATTTCACAGGGTCCTAGGGGAGTTAATGCCTTAACAGCAAAAAACCCCTACCCCCTCCGACAGATTCCAGGGCGCTGGACAGATGGGGGAAAAAAAGGTTTATACATCTGCAACCTTGGCAATCAGGGCCTTAAACTGTCAATTTCATATGCTTAAGTACCAACAACATGTTATGGGATTGCTGAAACAGAAAATTATGTTGATTTCAGAATGTGCAGAAAATAAGGAATTGCAGGAATTATTGCATGCAGCTGAACAAGTTGGAAAGCATACTTTGCAATGTGGTTTTGATTCTTTAGAGGCCTCCTGCAGGGCCGCAGTTACTGGATCTGTGATTAGGAGGCATTAAAGGAACAAAATTTGCCTGATCATGTTAAAGCTAAATTACTAGATGCACTTTTACAGCATGATTCTCTGTTTGGAACTAAGGCAGAAGAGGTTTTAAAGAAAATGGAAGACAAAGCTAAGCCTATGCAAGCTGTTAAAGATTTCTTACAAGTGCAGCCACCTAGATTCAGCAGACACTGGCTTACAAAAAATTGATCCTTTCCTGTGTCAGACAGAGCTTAAAGGGGCAAGTCCAGATGCTCCAAGGGTTCCAGGTACCAGACTCAAGACTCATACAGGTGAAAGCATTTGGCGCATCCACCTCCAAATATGGAGGAGATAAAGCGCAAACCTACAGAAAGCAATCCCAATGACTTCCCTCTGCTTACACCAAGCACTTATCTTTTGGCAGCACCCATAGGGGGGAAAATTAGCACTTTTTGCTCATATTTGTCAGTTAATAACCCAGGACAAGTGAGTACTGAATATCGTATCACAGGGATACAGATTCCATTTCCACACTCTGCCAGTGACAAATGGTTGGCCAGACCTGCCAAAAAAAACAATGGGCAGAGGCACAGAAACAGTTGACGTCCCTCATGGATATGGCGGCCATTCAGATGGTACCAGAACAGGAAAAAGGACAAGGTTTTTACTCAGGACTGTTCTTGGTACCCAGAAAGGACAAAGCCTGGTGGCCAATACTGGATTTATCGATTTTGAACACATACCTGGACATTCCAAAATTCAAAATGCTCACCTTGCAACAGCTTCTGCCCATGCTGGGCAAGAATGCTTGGCTGGTGACTTTAGACTTGGGAGTCATACCTGCATGTCCCAATAAGACAGTCGTGCAGAAGATACCTCAGGTTCAAGGCTGGCCTACTGCATTACCAATTCTCTGCACTGCCCTTTGGCTTATCTACTGTACCCAGGGTCTTTACAAAGTGCCTGGCACCAGTAATTGCATTTTGCAGACAAAGAAGTATTCAAATATGTCCTTACTTGGACTGTCTCATTCAAGCAGAGAACAAGGACACTCTTCTACGACACCTGGCATTTTGTGAAAAGGCTTCTAGCATGCCTAGGGTACACAATAAACAAAAAGAAATCACAACTGGTACCCTCTCAAAAGATAACATTTCTGGGTGCAAGCTTGCATACAGCTGCCCAGATGGCTTACCTCACGCCAGACAAACATAGGCAACTGACTATTTATTTCAAACTGATGGCAACAAAAACCCAGTCTTCTGCAAGACAAATTCTGCAGGCTCTGGACTTCATGGCATTCTGCATTCTACTGTTTCCATATGCAAGACTGCATATGAGGAAACATCTGTGGTACCCAAAAAGTTTATGGAGTCAACATTCACACAGTCTGGAAACAGTGATTCCTCTCATCCCCTGCCTGCAACAGGAGTTTTTATGGTGGGCAAAGGCATGTCACCAAAACATGGGATGGCCCTTCACTGTACCCCCTGCCAGCCAAACCTTAACAGACACATCAGATTGTGCCTGGGGGGCCCACATGGCAGGAAGATACATTCAGGGCATATGGGCACCAAACCAGATGCATCTACATATCAACCAGTAAGAGATGCTAGTCGTTCAAAATGCCCTAACAGCTTTCAAGAACTTACTTAATCCAGGACAGCTACTGATAAAGACGGACAACACCACAGTCATGTGGTATATAAACAAGCAGGGGGGCACGCACTCGTACCCCCTTTGCAGATTAGCCATGGCACTGTGGAACACAGCTTTGACCTTCCAGATAAGACTTCAAGCTCAATTCCTGCCAGGAAAACAGAACACTCTGGCAGACTATTTAAGCAGAAACCTTATGGATCCTCACGAGTGGAAACTAAATCCACAAGTATTCATCATAATAACAGAGAAATGGGGGAGCTCAGACATAGATCTATTTGCCTCTCCTCAAAGTTATCAACTGAAAAGATTCTGCACAAGGACTTATCACAGACAAGCATGGAAAGTGGACGCCCTATCTTTCAGTTGGAAAAACCTGTCCGTTTACACCTTTCCTCCTCTGCCTCTTCTACCCAAGGTGTTCCTAAAAGTCAGACAAGAGAAGCCAAAGATGATATTAATTGCCCCGGACTGGCCCCGCCAGTACTGGTACCCAATCCTAAGGAACTTGTCTCAATACCCAGCTTGGACCTTGCCTCAAAGACCACAACTACTGTCCCAGCAAAACAATCAGATCCTGCACAATCAACTACAGACTCTGAACCTGGCAGCATGGCTAATCATGTAATCATACCAACGGCATCTCTCAGTAAAGCTGCGATGGATGTCATTTTGGAAGCCAGAAGGCCTACTACTAGAAAATCTTATGCTGACAAATGGAAGAAATTTTGTGCTTGGAATCAAACACAAGCAGAACCACATATTCCTCAGATATTACAATACTTAACTGAGATGCTTGACAAAGGCGCATCTTTCTCATCAATCAAAATCCATGCCTCTGCCATTTTGGCTCATTACAGTACAGAGGCACCAATCTTTTCTCATCCCTTACTAAAACAGCATCTTAGAGGAGCCAAAAACCTAAGGCCTCCTAGAAGATCACCTTTAACTGCATGGGACCTCAATTATGTGTTGGAAAAGCTCACCCTGCCACCATCTGAACCAGCCGCTACCGCTGATATAAAGTTCTTATCATGGAAGATAGCCCTGCTACTAGCAATTACTTCAGCAAGAAGGGTTTCAGAGCTACAGGCCCTCATGGCTGTAGAGCCTTTTATCATATTTTACCCAGACAGGGTGTCTCTGAGGACAAATCCTACTTTTATGCCTAAGGTGGTTTCCAGTGTGGCTCTTAACCAAACAATCCATCTGCCAACTTTTTATCCAAATCCACAGAACAAAGGGGAGAGAATTCTGCATTCCTTGGATGTACACTGACAGCTAAGATTCTACTTGAGCAGGACAAAAACTGAGCAATTACTAGTGTCATATGCTGCAGGATCAGAAGGAAAGGCTATATCTCAAAGCAGACAATTTCAAAGTGGATTAGCCACTGCATCTGTTTCTGCTACTTACACCATGGTAAACCTGTGCCCAAGGGCATTACGTCTCATTCAGCAGCCTTTCTCAGAGGAGTCCCAACCAAAGACATTCTAGAGGCTGCTACATGGAGTTCTGTTCACACCTTTACAAAGCATTACCATTTGCCTCTCTACTCTTAAGTCCAGGGCAGGCTTTGCCACTGCACTGCTGCAGTGCCTTATAACTGCACCTAATGCTGTTTAGCTCCAGCCTCCCAACCATAGTATTGGGATTCTACCCAAATCTAATGACTTTAACAGTGAAACACGAAGAACATAGTACAGTTGTGTACACTTACCATAAATGTAGATGTTCGAGTGTATTCACTGTTGCAGTCCAAGTTACCCTCCCGCCATCCCCCTTTCATTCTACAGTTTCTTTCCTTCTCTGTCTTCTGCAACCTATGTGATATATTTGCTTGTAGATGAAGGTAGTTTATACTGATGCATGTATATAGTTATATATAATATTGCTACCTTTTTGGGGGCACCTGATATCGGGGGCAAGAAAAACTTAAAAAAATGGCGTCTGCTGCATGTTTTATACCCCTGACGACCTGACGTCATGGATGAGAAGACAGCAACCAACACAGGACTCAAGACTGTGGAATTCAGGCCGACTGAGGGCAACCTGTCAGCAGATTACCCAAATGTAATGACTGCAACAGTGAATACACTCGAACATCTACATTTATGGTAAGTGTACACAACTGTACTTCATGCTGTCAGCAGGAATCCCTGTTACACACACTTACACACACACTTACACACACACTTACACACACACTTACACACACACTTACACACACACTTACACACACACTTACACACACAAAGCAGATTTACTGCTTCCTCTCAGAAGGTAGTGTTTGGTGTGTTACTTTGTAGCCTTCAGGGTCTTGTCAGTTTCCAGTACTGTATGGGTGTTGTAGCATAGATTAGATACTTTTGCCTTAATCAGCAGATTGTATGGTTTAGAATTTTTTTCTCCTCTTAGACCCCAGCCCACAGTCCCTTTCCTTGCCATTATGACACATCTGTTCCTTTAATGCAGCCATACCCACATTACCTTATGGGCAAGAGTCAAACTGAGATGGACCATTGTCTTTTGGAGGTTTTAATTTTTCTTATTTTTATTCCTACCCATTGACCAGCGTACAAAGATGTCATCAGAGTCTGTGCATGTGAGTAATGTGCTTGTGCTTTTATGTTCAGTGTCTTGCCAGGGCTTGAACCCTCTCTCTTGTCCTGGCAAGAAAACCAGAACAACTTCTTAGATTGGTGATCCAGCATTATCCATCCATTTCCCACCCCTGCTTCACTTTGTAGTGACTGGGTCCTGTATTCAAACTTACATCCCCTGAGTTGCAGACGGGGCTTCATCCTTATGTGCTAGGGAGGCAGCCTTGTATAGAAAATCATGCATTTCCGAGCATCTGATGTTGCTCTTTGGTTCTAGTTTAATACCAGTTTATTCCCAGTGATTGCTTTCTTGGGGTGTATTTGTCGCACTCCAATATGAAACTTACTCCTCTTACCTCAGCAAAGCAGCATTTGCTGCCTGCTTTCCCCCAATTCAGCTTTTATTCTCTTGAGTTGTGGTAGATTTTGCCTCACTCACATTTAAAAAAATCACTCCCTCATCTCAGAAACATGGTGTTTGCTGAAAGTTCCATTGCAGCTATCATTGTTCTTAATTAATAGTATATACATATGCTGTTGGCACTGTATGCTGTCAGCACCATATATAGATTTAGGCATCTGACCCCCCCGAGGGTATTTAAAACTTGTATATAGTGTAGGTCGGGAGGTAAATCATCACAGTTATAGGAGTGCATTTGTTTTTCTCAGCAATTACTTTATTCCTGAGTTAGGATCATTGTAAGCAGTTACCTCAGTCATATCCTAAAAGGCTAATACCAGAGCATGTCATTTTTCTAACAGACTATGCTTTGGCGATCTATGAACTGTTACTATGTGGTAGGGACAGAAGGGAGCTGGTATATTAATAAATAACATGCATTCTCATTTCTGTGTCAAGACTTGGATTTTTTTTTAGTTTGAATTTGTGCCAGAGTGACACTACTATCCGATGTTGAGAAAACCTAATGCTACATCTTAAAGGCTTAAAAGCTGCTGTCTCTGTGAGTATTTTTAACATAGGCTTAGTTAAGAGTAATTGTTGCTCATTTGGGACACCTAACATTTTGAATTGGATTTGGAATGCTGTGACAGAGCAAGCCCAAGCGAAAGTGAACGGGGTAATTGGGTGGTGTTCAGTTACTAGTCTAGCTGCCCTTGCGGATCATTTTAAGCCTAGCCAATTTCCGTTTTTGTGCTCAAAATAAACTATCCCATTTGGTTATAAATTGTCCTTGCCCATCCCATGGCCATTAATTATATGATCTGAAGTAGTTTACTTCATTTGCTCTCTAACCTGTGGGTATACGATCTGTATTGGATCCGAGACTGCAGTTTCACCAGCATCTGATCCGAGCTCCAAGCTCCTCCCCTTACCCATAATACCCCCCCATCTCCTTCCTTCCCTCAGGTCTCGTTTGCCATGGCTTTGGCTAGCATCGTGGTCTCTGAGCTCCAGGCGTGGTGCTTTTTTCAATAGTGTTTCCTTAGGATTTTTGGGTAAGAGTGAACTTTTTCTTATTGTGTTAGGTCAGGGTTTCCCTTTCCTTTACCTCCCCTTCCTCGCATTGCATCGTGAAAAAAAAAAAAAAAGTTTAGTTAGAGTTTTGCTGTAATTAGTGTAAGTGTGTAATTGCTGAAAACTGTTTATTTCTTTCTGTTTTATTTTCGGGCATGGCTGAGCAGAATAAGCCTCTCTTTAGAAAGTGCACAAAGTGTGGGCACAAGTTGTCCCCAGCGGATGGCCACACTTTGTGAGTGGTATGTTTAGGAGTTGCATTTCACTTGACTGACTGTTCTATTTGCGTGGATTTTAACCCATGGGCCTTGAAAGATCGCAAGACCAAACTTGTGATGAAGGGACTTTTGTCTGCTTTGTGGGCGGCTGTCCCTGCAATTACTGCAGTCACACTGATGGCTGCTTCTACTTCCTCCACCTCTTCCTCCTCACAGGCTGGGACTCATACTCCTGCTCAGAGGCCCGTGGAAGGGGAAATACTGAGAAAGGATAAGGACAAAGCTAGGAAGAGGTCCCCAGACTGGTCGGGTCCTCCACAGAAACTTCAGGCTGTTTCCAGACCTAGTACTCCCTGGCTCTGGTCACCAAGGTTCTCGCCAGAGCCGGAGCAGACTAGACCTTCTTCCAGGGTGTCCAGTGGCTTCTTCATCGCGCTCCACCAGAAGTTTGAGTGAAGCAGAATTGGACAAAATGATGAGAAGATTAATTCGCAGCCAGATCCAGATGGGAGTCTTGCCAGCCCCCTCTCCCTCTGGAGTGGGGAGCTCGCTCCTTTTTTTCACCCCAATAACTTCAATGATCCGACCCCTGGTGGTGGAGTTTTCAGATCCGAGAAGTCTCTGAGTCTGAAGGAGGGGTGGCACCAATGGTACCTCGATGACGGCCATTGCCCTGATCATGTTGGATCTGAAGAGTTTGGACCTGAGCAGCTCTCTGAGGCATAGTCTGGGCGTCAGATCCGAGGAAAGATTTCCATCAGCTCCGACCTTGTCTGGTTATGGTCCCCCCTTTAGCATCCCGGCGCATGCGGGCTTGGCTCCGATTCCCTCGTTGGGTCCGGGGAGTGCAGCTTCCTTACTGGTGGCCCATGAGGCTCATTCTCCTTCGACATTAGATGTGGTGGAAAGGGTCCTCTCAGTTGGGTTGAGACCCCTGACTATTTCCTCGGATTCCACCCCGGTGATCTCGGCCATTTTGTCCACTCAGGGACAGCCCATGCCCGATGTGCCCCAGCCAGTTCCCCTTGCAGAGCAACAGACTGTTTGCGAGTCTGCTTCAGAGAGTTCCATCGAAGAGGCTCCTCTCAAGACATGAAAAAGGAGGCACCTGGACTCCTCCCCAAAGTCCCCTCACCGAGGACACTGACTTGGAGGAGGGGTAAGGCTCCCCCAGATCACCCTCCGACGATATCTTTGTTGGAGACCTCGAGGAAATCCTGCGCCAAAAGGGGGGTGATCCGCCCCCAAGCCTACCTCGGACGAGTCGGTGTTTCTGGAGGGCTTCTGCATGGGCCTGTGTACTTCTTGGTTGTCTCCTCCCACGGACCCATTGGTGGACCTTATCACCTCCCGGGCATGGAAGGAACTGAACACCGTGGAGCCAATTCCGAAGCACCCAGACAAAATCCTAAGCCCCCCTTCAGATAGACCTAGTTGGACCAAAGGGTCCCCTGTCGACGCTATGGTGGTAGCAGCAGCCAGCAAAAAAGAACTAGCCCAAGAAAGTACTGCTGTCCATCCTCCCATTCGAGAGTCCGGGACGATGGATCACCTGGGGAAGCAAGTGTATGCCTCAGCTACCCTTTCCATAAGGGCGTTGAATTACTTGGCACTCATTACCCGACTGCAGTGCAACCTTGTTAGGGAGCTAGCTGAGTCTTCCCTGGGGTCCATATCGCTGGAGGATAAGCGCACATTCTCTGCACAGATGGCCACTCTAAAAGCGGTATCCAAAATGTCCATCCGCTTCCTTTCGCATGCCACTGAATGGTCAGAGTGGCAAGGGCGACTGGGTCAGGAGTTGCTATAAGGTGTCACGCTTGGCCCAGGCTCTGTCAGTTTACGGAGCCCTTTAAGGCGTCATTTGCAAGTGCCCCTTATGATGGTTCTTCCTTGTTCGGGAAGACGGTTCACGAGACATTGGTTCAGAGCGAAAAGGATGGAAAGACACTGTCTGCCATTGAGATCTGCTTCTTTAACCCTCAAAGATCCTTCTCCAGGAATCAGCGAGGGCAAAAAAAGATGCGATTACAGAAGTGTCAGTATTCCCGGGACGCTCAGCACTAATCTTCCCCCAGAGGCAGAGGGGTTTTGATAGACGCCAGCCCAGAGGCAGAGGGGGTCCAAGGAACATGGGGTCTTGAGAACCGTTCTCAGACAGGCCCAAGCAGCAGCCCTGAGGGGTTGCCCGACTTCTCTGCTTTGGAGGCAGTTGGGGTCTTCTTTCTTTGCACCTAACGGCGTGAGAGTCCATGTCAACAGACCATTGGGTGCTTCAGATCATATCCAGAGGCTATTTAACCCCATTTGTGGATTTCCTTCTTCCACCAAAACACCTCCCAGACGTACCACCCACACAAAGGGAGGTATCAGCACTTAAAATAGATATACTGTTAAAAAAACAAGTCATCCAACCCATCCCCCATGACCAGTCCAGATCGGGCATCTACTCCAGGTTCTTTTTGGTGCCAAAAAAGACAGGGGAACAGGGGACCCAAGACCTATTCTAGATCTTTCCACCCCCAACTTGTCAGTTGCCAAAGAGAAGTTTCGGATGGTCATGTTACAATCCATCCTTCCTTATCTGCAGGAGAAAGACTGGATGTGCTTGATAGATCTCCAGGATGTGTACTACCATATAAAGATTCACAGATGCTCCAGGAGGTTCCTCCACTTCCGGCTAGGGGCCCAGTCATTATCAGTTTCAAGCCCTACCCTTCAGTCTCACCACAGCCCCCCCCGGGTGTTCACCAAGGTCATGGCAGTTGTAGCAGCTCACCTGAGGCTTCAGGGGATACAGGTCTTCCTGTACCTGAATGATTGGCTCCTTGTTTCTCCCACCAAGCGTCTACTATTTCAAGCCAGAGACTACTTTTTGAAGCTGTCAGGCCACCTGGGAATCATTATCAACACAGCAAAATCATATCAGATCCCAGTCCAGGTTCTCGAGTACATTGGAGCAAGGATAGACACTCTGCAAATGAAGGTTTTTCTAACCCCGGAGAGAACTTAGAGCTTATGACTCCATGTGTCCCTGGTCATTCAGTCACACCTCCCATCAGCAGAGACAGTACTATGAGCTCTGGGTTCTATGGCAGCCACAATTACCCTTCTACCCTGTGCTCATCTTCATATGCGAGTTCTACAGTGGACATTAGCGGTCCATTGATCATGGTTAGATCTGCAGTTGATGCATCCTATACGCATCAGCAGGGCTGGCAGGGAGTCCTTCCTCTGGTGGATGCACTCCTCGGAACTGGCTGAGGGACGTCCATTTATTGCAGCCCCTCCCCAAGCCACAGTGACCACAGACGCCTCCCAACTAGGGTGGGGGATTTCTTGCGAAGGACAGTCCAAGGCATGTGGTCCCTGAATGAGACCAAGTTGCATATCAATGTCCTAGAGATGAGGGCGGTCCTTTTAGCTTTGCAGGCCCTTCATGCCTTTCCCCCTCCAGGAACTATTGCAATACAGTCAGACAACATGTCAGTAGTCTAGTACATCAGCAAGCAGGGAGGAACCAGATCTTACCCCCATTGTCGCGAGGCCATGTGAGTGTAGCAATGTGCGATCTCCACCAGCCGGTTTCTGGTAGCAACACACATCCCGGGACGGTCTAACATACTGGCAGACAAACTGAGCAGGATGATTCTAATGCCTTATGAGTGGTCTCTGAATCCTTCAGTAGCGTAGCAGATCTTCCTCGAGTGGGGTTAGCCTTGCTGCAATCTCTTCGCATCTCCTTCCAACGCAAAATGCAGCGATTTCTTTGCTCTGAACCCCCCCCCACACACACACACACACACACACACAGGGGAGTCCCCCCAGAGACACTCTAGTTCATGTTTGGCCTCCCGGTCTTCTCTATGCTTACCCTCTGTTACCTCTTATTTTGAAATTCCTCCAGAAGGCTTGCAGGCTGGGAAGCAAAGTGATCCTCATTGCCCCGTTCTGGCTTTGCCAAGTATGGTTTCCCTCCCTCTGGTCTCATCATCTAGCTCCTCCATGGATCTTAGATCCGATTCTGGATCTCATCTCTCACCCTTCAGGGGTTACGCTTCAAACCTGGCCAGTCTGAAGCTCACTGCTTGGTTGCTCCATTTCCTGTGATACTAGGACTCCCAGTTTATCTTCTCCGGACAAGATTATTCTGGTGATAGCTCACAAATAGTCTACCAGGAAGCTTTACCGCAGTAAATAGAATTGTTTTTTCATCTGGCTTCTCGAAGGTGTCTGGATCCTTTCACAGCTCCCGTACCAGCGGTGTTGGAATTCTTGGCATATATATTTCATCAAGGTGCTAGCTATTCTATGGTGAAAGTTCAATTGGCTGCCATTTCCAACTTTCATATTGGGGAGAACATGTTTTTTTTAGCATCCTCTAAACTTTGTAAAACCTTTATTAAGGGTAATTTCCTTTTAAGACCCCTGGTGAAGGATCCTACCTCTCCTTGGGACCTGACTTTGGTTTTACAGGCTCTTGTTGCTCCACTCTTTGAGCCGGCTGCGTCAGTGGACCTAAACATTTTAGCCTGGAAAACGGCCTTTCTACTAGATATCACTTCAGCTAGGAGGGTTTCAGAGCTTCAAGCACTGTCTGTCAAAACGCCATATATGGTTTTCCATAAGGACAGGGTGTCACTTCGCACCAATCCATCCTTTCTTCCCAAGGTGGCTTCTGAGACTAATATCAACCAAGCAATTAATTTACCGGTGTTCTTTCCAAATTTTCAGAACAGGGGTGAATATAAATTGCACTTGTTTAGACGTACATAGACAACTGAGATTTTACTTAAACATAACTAAGACCTTTCGCAAGTCTGACCAGTTATTTGTGTCTTACTCTAAATCCTTTCTGGGCAAACCAATCTCCAGGGTAACTTTGGCTCGATGGATCTCTCATTGTATCCTTCAGGTATACAAAGACAAGGATATGTCACCCCCAGGTCAAGTGAAAGCACATTCTACTAGATCCATGGCTACTTCAGCTGCTTTTTGATCCAGGGTGTCTCTGGATGATATTTGTTCTGCGGCTACTTGGTCCTCGTCTCATACCTTCATTTCTCACAATAAGATGGACATGGTATCTAGAGGGAAGAGCATCTGTTGGCTCTGCGGTGCTCTGGAATATCTTTCCATGAGGGCCACCCTGTCCCACAAGTTGAAGAGCAAATGAAGTACTACTTCAGATAAACAAGTTATGTGCTCACCTTAACATTCCATCTGTGTAGTTGTACTTCATTTGTCTTCAACCGTCCCTCCCTCCTGCCCCCTGACCTTATGGTTTAGTACTCTGGTAGCTGGGAGAGAGCGCCTCTGTGGCTCTCCTGTTCTTACTGGGTAGGTTTGTATATAACCTGTTGTGATGAGGTCTAATTACTTTGCATTGAAGGGTTTACTAGTTTTTGTTTTTTATTGCAAACCCTATTACTAACTCTAATATTATTATTATTACTGTTATTATTATCATTAGTCTATTTTGTTTTGTTAATTTTTCTGTATGTATCTCACTCTGTGAAGCTTTTCTCCCCGGGCCGCTACTGAAAATGGAAATTTCTCCAGCTAGACTAGCCCGGTCAACAAATGTAAAATAAAAAATAAAATAATTGGGTCAGGCTTAGGCTGATAGTGCAGCAAACTCGATCTGAGGGAGGGAAGGAGATGGAGGGGTATTATAGGTAAGGGGAGGAGCTTGGAGCTCAGATCAGATGCTGGTGAAACTGCCGTCATGCATCTGATACAGATCCGTATACCCATAGGTTGAAGACAAATGAAGTACAACTACTCGGAACGTTATGGTGAGTACATAACCTCTCTTTATCCCTAATGAGAATAACTATGATTACACCATGGATAATTTGAGAGGACCCATGCATGGAATAAAGTATTTAGGAGCTGTCTGTGCCCATCAGTAATACAGGGAGCAGTCCAGGGGGTAAGTTTTCTGCCTCCTATCCATAAATCTAAATTGCACTTTAAATGGATAGGGATAAACTTTGTTTTATGTGGATGGGGAATCTGTTCCACAGCAGTGCTGTCCTCCACAAGATATACTTGTCCCTCCAAACTGTTCTGTTGAAGTTGCAGAAGAGGTTTAGATCCCTAGACAGAGTATTTCTGATGTAATTTGACTTGCTGATGTACAGTAAATCCATCAGTACTGGGTCAGAGGATGCCTTATATGCCAGACAATGGTAATCTCCTAGCAGTCTGTAAGATACTGAATTTAGTGATAGGGCTTTGAATCTGTCAGTGAGGGACATGCTTAGGCCTTGAATCCTTTTAGTAAGGCGTCTCTGTGGGCTTTCCAGTTGTATGTGCTGGACGGATGCATGCCAAAGGGGGCATTATATTCAGTGACTGGCCTAATGAGGATTGAGTAAAAAGACATCCCTAGATCTAAACACAATCCCTTTGTTTATAAGCTGTGCAGTATAGGAGGACTTTCTTACCTCAATAGATGAATGCTGGTCAAAAGTTAGGTCACCGTCCATATAAGTTCCAAAATCTCAAACAACTGTTGTCAATGTGGGAGTTTCCTGGGGTAGATGACTTCCCAAAGAATACAATAATGCATTTTTTGGCATTTAGTTTATCCATAATTTTGGCACCAGTTATTTATTTGAGACAAACCTGTTGGATGGCTAAGTCATTTGAGGATTCAGTGACTTGTCATAGCTTTCAGTCATCTGCAAATGTAGTCAGCCACAGCTCTTAGGCATTGGCTTTTTCTTCAGAAAAGTAGGTGCCAAACAAGAGAGATCCCAGCACAAGAACCCTGGAGTAGTGTTCGAGCAGCAACATATATAGCAGTGGAAGATAACATGGATATACTTGTTTTATGTTGTTGTGGAAGTTTATTTTAGCTGTTTGTATGGGACAAATCTAATTTATCTGTTAAGGGATTGTGTAATTTCAAGTTATAGAAAATGTTCACCTGATTTTGTTTACAATATACTTTTTTCCTTTTAATAATAGAGGTGTTTTGCATGCAGAAGGTAGTTAATGTGGATGCACCGCCATTTTGTTTGAAGTTTATTGTCTTTTTGTATTCCTAGTATCCTTTTCTTGGGTGTTTTTTAAATGCCAGTGATTTTTGAAATACTCCTTGTTCACCCTTTACTAACAGTGAGCCTTCTTATTCATCTCAGGCAAAGTACTGCTTAAGAGTTGTCTTTTCAAAAGTGTGCTATTGACATAAAGGTAATGGGAGTGCTTATTAAACTTTGTTTTCCCCTTTTGTTTAGGAATTGTTAGTCGTCTGAATCAGCTGACAGATGATAAGGCATCCTCCTCGAGTGAACGGTTGCAGGCACTGTCTGGTTTCCAACGTAAAGCTTTAAGCCACGCCTTATGCTTTCCTACAGTTGAGCGTGTGGTGTATTCCACATGTTCAGTGCACACTGAGGAGAATGAAGATGTTGTCAGAGATGCTTTGAAGGAGCACGGAGATCAGTTCAGGTAAAATGATTTTCTGCTTTCAGCTTTTTAGATTGCACAGTAGTTGTCAGCGATGCCGCAGAAGACAAAACATTTGAAATGATGGACAGAGAGCTTCTGATGTTTATACCATTTGTATCTGTCATAATGTGGACATGAAATTATAGATATAAATTTTGGGGACACCATCTGGAAGGTTAAGAACAGTTCTTTGTCCTAGGTGCCCCTACTGTCAGACAGTATTTTTAAGCTATTTTTTTACTAGCTGTTTCTTGGACCTGCTCACATCATCTGACTTCCTCGGTGAAACAGACTTTGTTTAGGTGTAAGAAGTCATCTTTTAAAAGTCATGCAAACTTGCCTTTTTTAAGAAAAAAAAAGTAGTAAGAAAGGTGGATAGCATTGCTGTCTTTTGAATAATTTGATAAATGGTAAATCCAGCCATTTCAAGAATACTTGAAGAATAGAAAATGTGTGTTGAAGTAGGATGAGGGGTTAGAGCTGTTAGCTGAAATTCCCTTTAAGAACTTATTTATACAAGCCAATTCATGACACAAACAAGATGTTTGCTAAAGGTTTCTACACTGTTTTCTGTAGGAATCATTATCAGTGCAATTGATATTCATTGGCAGAGATTCCAGTTTTCTTTTCTGTCTCTGCATTGTGAAACGTTGGAGTTACTATATGTATATATGTATGTGTGTGTGTTTGCCTTTTTTACATTTCAAAGGCTGTTTCAAACATTTTTTGTTGACTATTGCATAGTAGAAATAAATATTCAACTATGCTTCTAGTTATATCTAGAATAAATCCAAACCATCATCAGAGCTGGTTGTCAGAAGGAAGGAAAAATGAAGTAGCCATTGGTCAACCCTCTCTATCTTTTCTCACTTAAGTTTTTTTTTTTGAGTTTTTGCAATACTGCCATCATTTTGAGGTCTTGGGAAGAAGGTGATTTAGTCAGGGCTTTATTCTTCTGCACCACAGAGCTGCGATAGATTAAATTATTCACTGTAGCCAACATGACTGGTGTTTGACTGGCCCTCCAAGAGCTGGAGGAGTCAACTTGGGTGGGATTGGATTTAAAGGATTGAGTTTGCTTGCACATTCTGTATATGTTACTTGGTGGGGCTTGAAGAACTTAATGTGGAATTTGCACTCAGAGCAGGAATGCATGTGGATTTATACCATTCATGAAAGCAAATGACAGTCCCAGGGAGCTCCCGTTGCACATTCCTTGGGATAGCCATCTGGGCATGTGTGAGGGAATGTCGAAGCTTAAAGCAAAAATGTAAGTCTGTAATGTAATGATGGCACTTATACTGGTCTGCTCACCTTTTACTGACCAAATTGGTTATTAGAGCAGTTGATGATCAGGCTCAATTGTTAGGAGAGCAAAAAAAAAAAAGTTTTGTCACATTGCCCAGTCTTTTTCATCATATAACAAGACATACATTTATCCAAGTTCTTATATCTCAAAGCAGATAAACAAGTAGTGTAGAGGAATTTTACTGTACACTATGTTTAGTTTTGTACATGTAACCCAGAAAAGTGCTTTTGCACTGAACTAACTACTCATTTCACTGAAGATCTCATTGTGTTAGCAGTAGAGAAATATTTTTTTTTTTAATTAATTTTATAAATTTCTAAATAAAAAAATTATACAAATATATGCATTTTAAACAGTGTACACAACCATGTTAAAGAGCTGTGCAAAACATCCTGAACATATTTTTGAAGAAATTTATGAAAACCTTTGGCATAGATGATGTGATTTCAGTATTTGGAGTTTGAAGTGGATTTACATATTATTCTCCAAGGTACAAAAACTGGTCTAGGCTAGACAGAACTTACATTTCACAGGAACATGTGCATTTAATTGAATTTTGTGATATGCATCCAATAACTGATTCAGATCACGCAACAGTAGCAACTAAAAATGCAGGATATTGAAATAAAAATGAGACTCTGGTGCTTTCCCATCTATCTGTAAAAAAGAGAGGAATTTAAGGAACAAATAGTAGAAATTATTTGGGAGTTATTAGGAAAGATAGACATTTCTTCTGTAGATTTAGCTGGGGAGTGGGATAAAATTAAAGTTGAGTTTAAAAAAAGGGCAGAAGTAAAAGAAAGAGAAATATGGTTAAGAAGTAACAATAATTATTTAGAGGGGCTGACAAAGGTTAAAGTATTGCAGAATATGGGGAATCTCACAACAAGTAGAGGAGAGGAGCAATTGCAGAATCCTAACAGAAAATAAGGGATTACCTCAATTATATGCATGAGTTCAGAAAGAGTGCAGTTGTAAGCAACTGTTCTTTGATAATAACTCCAGTGCAGAAAAACTTTAAGCACGACGACTCAGGCAACAGAAAGTAGGAAGGAGTGCTGCCAAGCTTACGGAGCTTATGACGGAAGATAAGAGATCCTGTAGAGGTATTAGAAATGTTTTGGAAATGTTGTGAAAATCTGTATAAAGCAGAGACATATGAAAATCAAGAAAAGGTACAAATGTATATTTAAGTTATCGGCAAAAGCAGAGGATATAAGATTTCTGTTATAGATTCTAGGTATGTGATGGACTTCCCACTACTGACCTCCCAAAAAAACTTAAAGCTATAGATGAGTTCTCTGAAATCTCTAACTATAATTTAAATCTAATCAAATCCCACATATTTCCCATGAATCTTATAGGTCATAAGGAATTTTACTTTCCCATGAGTGAGATCAAGATAAGTTACCAGATAAAGTACCTAGGAATAATATTTACTCCTGACTTTAAGGATATTATAAATAATAACCTATTGTGTACGTGGACCAGTATTGAAAGTGATTTCAATAGGTGGAAGAATATTAATATGTCATTACTATCAAAAAGCTAGTGTTGTTAAGATGAACCTTTTACCAAGAATACTCTTTCAGCTAAATGCTACTTTTTCAAATATTCCCCAAAAATTCTTCCTTGATATGCAAAAAGCTATATCAAGATGCTTATGGTACCCCAAATCCACTAGAATTAAATACGACAAACTTGTACTTACCAAAGATAAAGGGGGATTGGGGTTACCTGATTTCAAACTCTATTATAGTACAATTACTGCTTACAGACCAATACAGGTAATAAGCCATGACCCGTATGCAAATACCTGGACACCCCAATGGACCAAAATTTGGTCTGAACAACTGAAATCCCTTGGGTATAACAGCAAATCCCTACCATTTTTAAACCTAAATCAAAATGGCATATTCACGAAGAATATACACCCACTAATTAAATACATGATTCTTACTACACAGAAATTATTTAAATCATTGCATTTATTAGATGCTCTTGCCTTTATACAACCACTCCACCTAAATCCCAACCTAAACAATAAACCCTTAAATCTAACAAGTTACCCTCTGATAAAAGATCTCACAGTATGGGAAATATACCAATGGAGAGAATCCAATATACAGCAAATAAGACTAGAACTAAATCTTACTAAGAAATGTACTGTTATTCTTACCCAAATCCATTATCTCATAAATGCTAAATTTTCACAAACACAAGTTGACTTGCAAGATATAAACTTAGTAAAACTAATACTAGAAAACTTTGAGATGAATGGGAAAACAATTTCTAGGACATATAAACTTGTAACAAACATAAAGCACAAGAATTCTCCATTATTTTCAAACTATTGGCAAGAAAAAAATCTCTTGACGGAGGAAAATAAGAGACTGACCATTGAGAATACGATAAAATTAATTCCTCTTAAGAAGCTGCTATATACACAAATTATGATAAATAACAATGTATACTATACCCCATCAAAACTAAATAAGTTCAATTCCAACTTCTCGCCCATATGTTCTCACTGCCCAAACCAAACTGCAGATATTCTCCATGTCATGTGGAAATGTAGCAAGGTACACAACCTATGGTGCTGTTTAAGAGCTAGATTAGAGAAGATGGGATATGAAAAATCAACCCTGTCATGGGAGACTGCTATATTGCACATTAACATGACTCAACTTCCAAAAATAAAAAAAAATGTCCTTATCACGATGTGTGCCCTTACTAAATTTTATATCACTAAAAACTGGAATGTCACATCTCCAATTACATTGGAAGGCTTTTGCAACCTTGCTGTTAAATATATCTCATCTCACAAACTAGTTTATACAAAAACAAAAAAGAAAAACACTATTATCAGAAATATTGGGGTTACTTACTAGATGTAATTCTTAAAGAAAGATTCTGTACACTGACATATGACAAATTTATATCATGCAATAACTGCATTATAACCAGTTTTTAGTTTTTTTTCTTCTTTCCCTTTTCCTCTTTATATATTGAATTGTATTCCCTAATTACATTAAGTATAAGTGGTTGAATTTCTATATTTATCTTCATAAAATGCTCCTTATACTATATCTCACTTTAAGTGATGTTAAAAACCTTTTATACTCCATTTGATGATGTAGTGACTTCTACTGTATATAGTGTGTGTGTGTGTGTGTATATATATATATATATATATATATATATATATATATATATATTTCTTGTGTTCGTTTTTTGAATGTTTCCTTTTTGTATGTACTGTTGTTTTGTGTGTTTGTATGTATCACTGTTAATATCTGAAAATTCAAATAGAGATTTTGGAAAAAAAAAAGAAAAGGTACAAATGGAAATGTTTATGGAAGAATTAAATATGCCAAGGTTAGAGGAAAGTGAAGCTCAATTATCAACAGGATAGGAGGAGATGAGATAAAAATGGTGGTGTATAACCAATCTACAGGAAAGTCCTCATGAATAGATGGTATTCCTGTGGACGTTTGGAAGCTAGGAGGGGAAAAAACTGAAAGATCTGGAAAGTTTTAACTGTGTTTTAAACGGAGGAGAAACACCAACATTCTGGAAGAAAGCAGTGGTGGCTATAATACCTAGAGATGGTAAAGACCCATCAAAAACAGCTTCATGTAGGCCCATTTCATTTCTAAACCATGATTATAAACTGTTTGTCCATAATGGCTAAAAGAATGGCACAGTGTGGTTTTCTGGAGGGGAGGCAAACCTTTGACAACTTTAATGAAACCATGATTATCCACTGGGAAGCAGAATGTAAACAAATACCACAGTTGTTGGTGGGCCTTGATGCAAAGAAAATATTTGACAGAGTAAGCTGGGATTTTATGAGCAGGATAATGGAAGCATTTGCATTCTCTGATAAAATTATGAGGGAACAGAGGTAAAAATTAAAGTGGGTGGGTTCCTCTCTGATAATTTGTTTGAACAGAAAAAACAGGCAGGGGAGTCATTCCTCTTTATAATTTCCATTATGTTTAGAATCATTGGCAAATAAAGTAAGGGATTCAGAAATTCAAGGATATAATTGGCATGGTAGTCTAGAAAAGCTGGCTTTGTTTGCAGATGATGATATTTATACCTGATAAAACCAGAAAAGGACATTTCAGTGTTGTGGAACATTTTGAGACAGTTTCAGGTCTTTTTGAGATATAAAATTAATGAAGATAAAACAGAGGTAGTAGCTGTAAACTATGTACCAACACACACATTGGTTCTGCAATACCCATATTTATGGGGATATGATAAAATGAAGTACTTAGGAGTATGGATTAAAAAGTATTCTGTTGGGGCAGCTAAGGATATGTGGGAAAAGACTAAACAAAAGATAACACGAAAACTGAGATATTGGAAGCTCTGTTTTATTGATATGGATAGCAAGATGCAACTAGTCGAAATGTTTTTAGTCTGTTGAGTTTATATACAGGTCAGGCATAATTTTATCAACCAGATGAGAAACTGTGGACAGTAATTAATGAAAGAGTTGAAAGATTTTATCTGGGAGGGGAAGACCGTAAGAGTCAAGTGGGATACGCTGATTCTTCCAATAGAACAAGGTGGTTTGGGATTACCTAATTTGAAGGGTTATTCAGAGGTACGCAGTTAAGCCTCCTGTACATAGCTCAAGCAGAAAGCTATAAATTCAAACTGGAAAAGAGAGGGATGATGATGAAATGGGGGAATATGAAGAAACAAGGAGAGACTGGGATTTTGGATGCATACCCTTAAGGAGATTGACAGTAACCATACAGATTCATAAAGTAGCAAAAAGTATTTTAAGAACTAGGCAAACACAAGAATGGAGAAAGAAGAGTCTGCCAATAGGGATGACTACAATTTGGGGGCAGGAATTTATTGGAAAAAATGCAAAGGAACCAAGGTATTGGGAGCAAATAAAGAGGGAAAGGTAATAGAATGGGAGGAGGCCAAGAATTTATTTGGACTGCAGGCTAGAGATACTCTGATATCAGAGTATAGGCAAAAAGAAAGAAATAAGGAGATCCTAAGTGAAAGACCAGCACTGGTAGAGTTTAATAGAATCTAGAACAGAGGCTGTTGCAATAATTAGAAGAGCATATAAAAAATAGCACAATAACTTTAAAAATCAGAGGAGGTTAGAACAGATTGAGAAAATAGGCTGGAAAAACAATTCACAAAGAAACAATGGGGGCTATATTTATGTCTCAGATATGCAGCAGAGTCTAGAATATTTAATATCTTTGCTTGGAAGTGTTTATATAGGTATTTCTATATCCCAAGTAGACTCTAAAAGTATTTTTCCTCGGGTAGATAGCAAATGGTGGTGGTGTGGGGGAAGAAAGATGTAATTAGGAGCATATTTTTGGGCATGTAATTTTTATTTATTTATTTATTGACATTTGTTGACTGAGAATGTCAAATGTAATGATTTGGCAGACTTTACAAATTCCCTGCAGACTACTGTAACAGAAGTACTGGGTGAGCATATTGATATAATTAGGGAAATTATTTATTTGAGCTCTAGTACAGAATCGGAATTACATAAGGTTTAAAAGAAGGTAGGATTTGAAAGAGCTATGTAATGATTGGCTGACAATGGATAGATTACAAGTGATTGATAATGTTTGCAACTAAAAATGTCAGTATGGTTCGATGTTCTTCGAATTTCACTGTTGCAGTCATCACATTTGGGTTATCTGCTTGCAGTAGCCCTTAGCCGGCCTGAGTAACAAAGTCTTGGGTCCTGCGTCAGTTGCTGTCCCTTCTTGCATGACGTCAGGTCGTCAGGGGTATAAAACATGCAGCCGACACCATTACATCCTTCTTTCTTGCTGTGCGGTGCCCAAAGCAGAAGCAGTTTGCAGTCGGCCGACTCCTGAAATTTTCATTTTCGAGTTTCAGAACGTCTTTAAAGCCAAGTACCCCGTTGGAGAAACTTTTTCTTGCTCCTTACCGATGTCAGTAAAAGTTAGTAATTGCATTTCTTGTGGAAAGCAAATACCTCACAAAGATTTTCATTCGTACTGTATTCCTTGCCTAGGCCCTGATCACAACGTACCTTGCTGTTGGTTTTGTGCTCTATTTAATCAACGCACTGTCCATCGTTGGTATATTTTCGCCTCTAAATATTTCAGTTATCGGTTAAATTATCCAGAAATGTTGTCTGTAAGCCATCCGACTATCGGAATTTTGAAAAAAACACAAAGATAAAGACAGAGACAGGCTGCCTAGGTCCAAAGCTGCCGACGATGCTTCTGCTAAGCCAGACACCAGTTTGCCAGTACTCAGTGAGGAGCTTTCGCAGCCCCTGATACCCGCTACTTCTGATTCGCAGGCCTCTACTGAGACCCATTCGGAGTCTGGTATGCCGCGAGATGCTTCAACTGTGGAACCTGCGGATGTCTCTACCTTGGATGGGTCCGGAGCCGCTGTGCAGGCACCGGCTTTTGAGGGTGTATTCATGCCTATGGACTTGCATATTAAACCGATGCCTCCTTCTTCTTTAAGGCCTAAACCTCTAACCATGCCTAGAAAACCGACGCCCAGGCCGCATGCTCAGGCCTCTATGCCTAAAAAACAAATGATAAGAATGGCTGAAGATGTTATAACTTTAATCAGGGGAAGCCAACCACCTTCTTCTAAGAGGCCTAGGACTGAAGTTGATTATGAATCTTCTGACCAGGATTCTGATTTTTCTGTTTCTTCTTCTGATCTGGATTTACCCTTATCTACTTAAGAGTATTCAGATGCAGAGGACTCTATTCCCTCTGCTTCCCCTTCAGAGGATTTTTCTTTTGGTGAAACCTTGCACACACTAAGGGAACATTTTCACTGGGAAAGCCAGGATTTTTCTGATTAGAAAAAGAGGCTTCGGGATTTCTTACTCTTGCCTCAGCATAGGCCTTTAACTATACCTCCTGTACTAGACATTGTTGATTATGCCTTTTTGGAATCTAGTTTGGCTCCTGATTCTTTACCTCCTGCTCCTAGAAAACCTGACAGATATTGCAGGGTTCCTGATTCTCACCAGTTCCTTTTTAAAAATCCTGTTGTGGATCCAGAGACCATTTCACAAGGACCCAAGGGCATTAAGTCCTGTACTGCCAAAAACTCTACCCCTCCTGATAGAGATTCCAGGGCGCTGGATGGATGGGGTAAGAAGGTTTACACTTCTGCAATCTTGGCCATTAGGGCCTTAAACTGTCAGTTTCATATGTTAAAGTATCAACAACATATTATTGGATTGCTTAAACGGAAAATGATGTTGATTCGTGACTGTGCTGAAAATAAGGAATTACAGGATTTAATGCATTCTGCTGGACAGGTTGGAAAATATACTTTGCAATGTGGGTTTGATTCTTTAGAAGCCTCTTGCAGGGCTGCTGTCACTGGGTCTGTACTCAGAAGGCATGCTTGGCTTAAGGAGCAATCTTTGCCTGATCATGTTAAAGCTAAACTGTTGGATGCACCCTTAAATTAGGGCCACCTGTTTGGCAACAAAACTGAGGAAGTTCTTAAAAAGATGGAAGATAAAGCTAAATCTATGCAAACTGTTAAAGATTTCTTACAAGTTCATCCTCCAGAATTTAGTAGGCATTGACCCTCTGAGAATTGGTCCTTTCCATCTCCTTCCAGGCCTTCTTAATCCAAACCAAGACACAACAGAAATCCCAGGTTTCAGTCCCAGGGTACGCACAAGACTAAGCAGTGGGGGGCTTCCACTTCCAAATCTGGGAGTAGTAAGACTCCCCCTATGGAAAACTTTTTCAATGACTTGATTTTAGAACTTCCAAGCACTTCTCAACTGAATGCTCCTTTAGGGGGAAAGATTGGTCTGCAGGCCAAAAACTGGGAACTCATTACCCAAGACAAATGGGTTTTAAATATAATGTCCCAAGGATACAGATTTCACTTCCACACATTACCAAAGCCAAAAGGTTGGCCAGATCTACCCACAAATCAGTGGGCAGAGGCTCAAAAGCAAATACTCTCTCTTTTAAACATAAAGGCTATTCAAACTGTACCAGAAGAGGGAAAATGACAAGGTTTCTACTCCAGACTTTTCTGGAACCCAGAAAAGACAATTCATGGCGTCCTATTCTGGACCGGTCTACTCTAAACACCTTTTTGACAATTCCAAAATTCAAGATGCTGACTCTTCTCCAGTTGCTTCCTATGCTAGGAAAAGATGCCTGGATGGTAACACTCGATTTAAAAGAAGCATACCTGCACATCCCAATCAGGGAATCTTGCAAAAGATACCTACACTTCAAAGCAGGTTATAATCTCTACCAGTTCTCTGCACTGCCCTTTGGCTTATCTACTGTGCCCAGGGTATTCACAAAGTGCCTAGCCCCAGTCATCGCATTTTGCAGGCAAAAAAATATTCAGATATACCCATACCTGGACGATTGTTTAATTCAGGCCGAAAGCCAGGACATACTTTTGAATAATCTGGCCTTTGTACAAAGGTTGCTAACTGGTTTGGGGTACACCATAAACGAAAAGAAATCACACCTGGTACCCTGTCAACAAATCATATTCCTGGGAGCAAGCTTGAATACAACTTCCCAAATGGCTTTCCTCACGCCAGAGAAACAAATTCATTTGACAACCTACTTCAAACAATTGGCCACAAAAACCCTACTATCTGCAAGGCAGATACTACAAGCCTTGGAGTTCATGGCCTCCTGCATTCTTCTGATTCCATATACAAGACTGCATATGAGGAAACTACAATAGTATCTAAAAAGCCTATGGTGTCAACATTCTTATGATCTAGAAGCAATGATGTTAAGTTGTCAATCTCGCCTTCATTCTTGCTTGATGGGTTCGGAGCCGATCCCTCGGCTCCGACTCGGCACTTGCTAAGCTCGAGAGTCACTTTTACCAGCTCGAGGCAGCCCCATATCCCATGATGCAAGGCGGTAAGTACCCAGATCTCGTTTGCCGCTTCGCTTAGGAGGTCTTCTTTTTGCCAGCTCCTGGTAAGTTGTTCACTTTTGTGATATTTAAGCCCCTTTTTAGTCAATAACCTTTTATTGATAGTTTTTAAGTTTAATTTGTAACTTTTCTGACAGAAATTCCCTGTCTCCTTTAATTTTTTGTTAGTCAATCTTTTCCCTATCCCATCCCCCCCCTGTTAGGGTGTGTGTGTTGGTTTATAGAATACCTTTTGGTATTTTATTTAACTTAATTTTGACTGGTGTGTGTGTGTGTGTTTTTTCGGCACCATGTCAAAGGAGAGGGTCTCAGGTTTTAAGAAGTGTGACTCGTGCTGTCAGAAGATGTCTCTGACAGACGGTCACACTTCTTGCCTGTATTGTCTGGGCCCTCTTCACCTGCAGGACTCCTGTGCTATTTGTCACTCCTTCAGCCAGAGAGTCCTGCAGGAGACGGAATAAACTGATTCTTAGGGGCCTTCTTGCCGGAGGGCTCTCCGCTAAGTCGGCTCCACCAAAATCAGTAAAACCTGCCAAGGCCCAGGCTTCTGTATCTAAGCCTGCGGCCTCGGCTCCGACTGCATTGAGTCGAGATCGGCTCGGCTGGAGCCGATTCTAGCTTGACAAAGCCTTCGGCACCGATGGCTATCGGTGCCGAATCTGTATTGACCGCCGATGTCGGCTCCGATCGGCTCCGACACCCATGTGGCACAGGCATCGGTGTCGGCTCCGATCGGCTCCGACACCGTTACTTTGGTGGCTGTATCGGCTCGGCTGGAGCCGATACATCGAGCTTCCTGTCGGCTCCGAGGTCGGCTCCGACAGGATCTATTGTATCGGCTCCGATGGCTCATTCCAGGAAGAGGTCGAGGTCTCCTTCCTTGGAGCCGATACTTTCGGCTCGGCTTCACCTCTTCTATCGAATGGAGCCATCGGAGCCGATCTTCAAGGTCATCCAGGTTGTCAGATCATGACCTAGAGAGTGGTCAGTAGATTACTCAAGTCACAGGTACTGGCCCAAATGTTACACAGTCCGTCTCAACAGGCGACTGTTGGTCCACACCCGTTACAGTTCCTCCTTCAACTCTACCCCAGAGCTTGGAGTTGGAGTCTTCGAATGGTTACTGCTACGGCTGGAGGACGGATACCCCCTTCTGTTCCTTCAGCCTCTACTCTTATCTCCTCTTGAGACCTTCCTTAGAGGGATTCGGTGGTCGGGCTTCCATGGTCTCCTCCGAGGGGTGAGTGGCATCGGACCCTTGTCCGAACCCGCTCTTCCCTTGGAGCCTCGGCCTTGGTGAGCTCGGATCCGACATCTGCCTCGAGACTTCCCTTCGGTGGTCCCTGGAGTTCCTAGCTCTTGGGAGCGGGTTCTCTCGGACCTGCCTGGGAGGGAGCATTCGAGGTGAAGAAGAGTGTACTGGCCTCTGGTATCAGTCAGCAGTCTGTTCCGTAGCTCCTCCCTCTATAGTACCTGTTGACATCTCTGCCACTTCTCTTGCTACAGGACCCAGAGATCCTCCGCCTCAGGTTTCCCCATTGGGAATTTCCCCTCTTCCGAGGATTCTCCTGATGTTTCGGGAGATCCTCCTAGGAAGAGGACTTGTAAGAGGAAGCATGTAGACTCCCGAGTCTGTCACTTCGGATACTGACTTTGATGAGTCAGAGGGATCCCCTAGATCCCCTCTGAGGATGTCTCCTTCTCAGACATCCTAGAACTTCTGAAACAGAGGGAAACTGGCCCACCAACAATCCCTCTGAGGATGAGTCAGTATACCTAGAGGCGTTTGGATCTCGGCCCTCCACCTCCTGGGTATCTCCGCCTTCGACCCCTTATGCAGGTGATTGCACGAAGGCGTGGGCAGCTCCTGACTCTGTAGAGCCAGTCCCTAGGAGGCCTTCAAAATTTATCACTGCCCGGCGACAAACAATTCCTTACTAAGGGTGTCCCGCTGATGCCATGGTGGTGGCTGCGGCCACCAAAAAGAACTTGCAGATCCTTCCGTGCCCGTCCATCCTCCTAATAAGGACTCTAGGACCATGGATAGGTACGGTAAGCGGATGTTTTCCTCAGCGACCTTTGCTATCGTTCGCTGAATTACCTATGTCACTTCACCAGACTCCAAAGGGATATCCTGAAGGAGCTGGGAGAAGTAGTTCAGGATCCTACAGCTGCAGGGGCTCAAGAAAAATTGCTTCTCAGCTAGGAACCCTCAATTCCATTGCAAACTCCTCCATGCGGCTAATATCTTATGCTGCGGATGGAGCGAGTAGAGCCGCAGGCACAGGTGTGGCTCTTAGACGCCAAGCCTGGATGCGGCTATGTGATTTTGTGCATCCCTTTAAGGCGTCCTTCACAAATTCTCCCTTTGATGGGTCAGCTTTGTTTGGCCCTCAGGTGAAGGAAACCTTGACCAGGTGCGAGCAGGACGGCAAGACTCTTTCTGCTGTTGGAGTCCGTTTTTCCACCCCTTCTAGGCCTTATCCCAAAGGACAGAAGGGTGGGAAGATGTGGTTCCGTAAATCCCAAGGAGTCACGCGGATTCACGTGGTCAGTTTACCCCTAGAGGCAGAGGGGTAACAATAACAGACGCCGCTCTAGAGGCAGAGGGGTCCAAGAACCAGGGAAACAGGGAGCCTCTCTCTGACAAGCCCTTTCAGCATCCCTGAGGTGTTGCCTGGCTGTCCCTCCTTGGAGGCAGTTGGGGGAAGATTATCACTGTACCCAGAAGCCTGGCATTCCCTCACTCAAGACAGATGGGTACAGTCGATCATATCCAAGGGTTACATAATTCCTTTCGAGGAAAGTCCTTTCCCCTCAAATTCCCTTCCAGATGTACCACCCGGTCTAAGGGACATTGCAGAGTTAGAAATCACAAAACTACTGCAAAAAACAGCCATTCAGCCAGTTACAATAGACCATTCAGAGCCCGGAATCTACTCAAGGTTCCTTTTGGTCCCCAAAAAGACGGGAGACTGGAGACCAATATTGGAACTCAGCAGACTCAACAAGTCTGGCAGGAAGACAAGATTCCGAATGGTCACTCTTCAGTCAATTCTGCCCTTCTTACAGAAGGACAACTGGATGTGCTCAATAGATCTTCAGGATGCGTACTATCACATCAAAATTCACAGACGCTCCAGGAGATTTCTCCGCTTTCGGCTGGGGTCCAGTCATTTCCAGTTCAGAGCCCTGCCCTTTGGTCTCACTACAGCCCCCAGAGTGTTCAAATGCATGGCAGTGGTCACGGCTCACCTGAGACGTCAAGGATTCCAGGTGTTTCCGTATCTCGACGACTGGCTCCTGTCAGCCACCACCAGGCATCAGCTTATACAAGCCAGGGATTACACAATAGACCTTTGTTCTCATTTGGGCATCTCAATCAACTTCGAAAAGTCATCGTCTATTACCTTCATAGGCGCAAACTTAAACACTGTTCGGATGTCAGCTACCCTTACAGAACAAAGAGTTTCAGACATTCAGACTCATGTCAGGATCATTCTGGCCAGCAAGAAAATACAGGCCAGAATGGTTCTAAAGGTATTAGGTCTCATGGCTGCGGCCGTTACTCTTCTTCCCCTGGCTCGATTCTACATGCGCCTTCTTCAGTGGATGCTGTTCACACAGTGGTCATACCAGCAACTTCCAATGCGTCACCAGATCCTGGTGACACAGACATGCAAAGAGCATCTTGCTTGGTGGATCACATCGTCTCAGGTTCACCAAGGCAGGTGCTTTGTACCTCCGTCCCGGATAGCGACTGTCACCACGGATGCCTCCCTGATCGGGTGGGGGGGGTCATTATCAGGGCAGGATGGTTCATGGGACGTGGCAACCGTTCGAGTACCATCTGCACATAAATGTCCTGGAGATGAGAGCAGTGCTTTTAACGTTGCAAGCCCTCAACGACTTTCTTCCCGTAGGGACAATTGCAGTCCACACAGACAACATGTCTGTAGTTTGGTATATCAACAAACAGGGCGGAACCAAGTCCTATGTGTCGAGAAGCGCTCAGACTTTGGCAATGGGCGATCTCCTCTCATCGGTTTCTGGTAGCAACGCATATCCCTGGGAAAACCAACATTATAGCGGACAGATTGAGCAGAGCTATCCTCATGCCTCACGAGTGGTCTCTCAAGCAATCTATAGCGGAAGAGATTTTTCTGGAATGGGGTCGTCCATGTTGCGATCTTTTTGCTACTCCCCAAAACAGCAAATGTCCAGACTTCTTCAGCCTCTTCCCTCTATCAGGCCATCCCCCAGAGACGCTCTGACCCAGGATTGGCCCCAGGGACTTCTTTATGCCTTCCCCCATTTCCTCTGATCCCTCAGGTGATCCAGAAAGCTACCGTTTTGAGAGCCAAATTGATTCTCATTGCCCCTTACTGGCCTCGACAAGTTTGGTTCCCGTTCCTCCATCATCACCTTTTGGTGCAGCCGTGGCATCTGGACCCAGTGCCAGATCTACTGATTCACCAATCCGGTCAGCTGCACCGGTCAATCCCTTCTCTCAACCTCACAGCATGGTTGCTCCACTTCCTTCCTTAGCCAGGCTTACTTTGATCTCTAACCCAGTTAGAGACATCATAGTAGCTTCACTAAAATCCTCTACCAGGAGGATTTACACAAGCAAATGGAACGTTTCTCTTATTGGGCTAAGGCCCAAAATATTGATCCTTTTACTGCCCCTGTTCAGGCAGTTCTGGACTTCTTAGCAGAGATTTTTCATGCAGGCTCATCTTCTTCCACAGTCAGGGTTCAATTGGCTGCTATTTCCAATTTTCATGTCGGGATAGCAGATCATAATATTATGTCCCATAGGCTCTGCAGGGCCTTCTTAAAGGGAATTTTCCTACTAAAACCTCCAATCAGGAATCCTCCTCCTCAGTGGGATCTAAATTTAGTGCTGACATCCTTGATTCTTCCCCTTCGAGCCAGCTGTTTCTTGTTCCCTGAAATATCTTTCTTGGAAAACGTTATTTCTAGTGGCTATTACATCTGCCAGGAGGGTGTCTGAACTTCATGCTCTTCGGTTCGACCCTATTTGGTTTTTCACAAAGACAAAGTATCTTTGAGAACTAACCCAACCTTTTTACCTAAGGTCGCTTCAAGGAACAATTTGAATCAATCCATTGATCTCCCGGTATTTTTCCCTAACTATTCAGACAGAGCTGAACAAAAGCTACATTATCTTGATGTCCATCGTCAACTTAGATATTATTTGGACAGAACAAAAAAATTTAGAAAATCTGATCAACTTTTTGTTTCCTATGCGGATAATAAAAAAGGCCTTCCTGTTTCTAAAGTGACTTTGTCCAGATGGCTTTCTTCGGTCATCACTGAAATTTATACGCTCAGGGGAAAACAGCTGTGCTCAAAACCTAAAGCACATTCAACTAGGAGTTTAGCTACTTCTACAGCTTTTCAAGCTAGACTTCCTTTGGACACTATTTGTGCAGCGCCACTTGGGCTACTCCTCACACTTTTGTTTCCCATTACAAATTGGACTTGGCCTCCAGGGACAGAGCCAGTTTTGGCTCTACAGTCCTCAAGAGTTTGTTCCATTGAGCCACCCAGGATAGAGGTGCTAGGACGGTCCCATCAAGCAAGAATGAAGGCGAGATTGACAACTTAACATTAAGAAGTTACGTACCTACCATAACGTTCCATGTTAGTTGTCTTCTCTCGCCTTCTTTCTTGCGACCCTCCCTCCTTCCCCCTGGCCTGGACAGACCTTGTATAAGAAACTATTATGCTAAAGACCATTCAGACCTGGTCCTTTTTCCATCTGTAAGTTTCTTCTTCCTTTGGGAAGTATTTATGCTTGGTGTTATTGCCCTTTGTCAACAAACGAGATCTGGGTACTTACAGCCTTGCATCATGGGATATGGGGCTGCCTCGAGCTGGTAAAAGTGACTCTCGAGCTTAGCAAGTGCCGAGTCGGAGCCGAGGGATCGGCTCCGAACCCATCAAGCAAGAAAGAAGGCGAGAGAAGACAACTAACATGGAACGTTATGGTAGGTACATAACTTCTTATTTCCCGTCATACCTTGCCTACGCCTAGAGTTTCTTTGGTGGGCAGAGGCCTGCCACCAAAACAAGGGACTACCATTCACACCACCCCCTGCCGCCCAAACCCTAACAGACGCATCAAATTATGCATGGGGGGGGGGGGGGCTCACCTGGCAGGGAAGTGCATTCAGGGCAAATGGAGCCCAAGTCAAATGCACTTGCATATCAATCAAAAAGAAATGTTAGCTGTACAGCATGCTCTGACAGCTTTCAAGGACCACATTCTTCCAGGACAATTAATGGTAAAGACTGATAATACCACTGTTATGTGGTACATAAACGAGCAGGGGGTACACATTCTTACCCCCTATGCAGACTAGCCATGGCATTGTGGAATACAGCCCTGAGCTAACAAGTGCATCTACAAGCTCAATTCCTGCCAGGAAAACTAAATACACTGGCAGACTAACTAAGCAGAAACCTCATGGACCCACACGAGTGGAAGCTGGAACCAAGGATTTTCAACATGTTGACAAGCAAATGGGGGAGCCCAGATACAGACCTGTTTGCCTCCCCCCACAACTATCAATTGGACAAATTTTGCACAAGGACTCCCCACAAACAAGCTTGGAAAGTGGATGATCTGTCCTTCAGCTGGAAAAACCTATCAGTTTATGCCTTTCCTCCTCCTATGCCTCTACTCTCGAAAGTACTACTAAAGATCAAACAAGGCAAACCAAGGACGATTTTGATTGCACCAGACTGGCCACTCCAACACTGGTGTACCCCCTCTTGCGCAGTGTGTCACTGTTGGTGCCATGGCACCTGCCTCAGACTCCTACTCTATTGTCTCAGCAGGAGAACCAGATTCTGCACCCTCAGCTTCATACAGTGAACCTAGCAGCCCGGCTAATTACCTAATCTCTCCTTTACCATCCCTCAATAAACCAGTGATGGATATCATTTTAGAGGCAAGGAGGCCTAGTACTAGAAAAATCATATGCTGAAAAATGGAAAAGATTTTGTGCCTGGAACCAATCTCACAGGATGAGCACAGCAGTGCCCAATTTTTACAATACTTAACTGAGATGCTTCACAAGGGCATGTCTTTCTCCTCCGTCAAAATTCACGCCTCAGCCATTTCAGCTCATTATAACGCAGAACCTCCCCTCTTCTCTCATCCACTGCTTAAGCAGTTCCTCAGAGGGGCCATAAATCTATGGCCACCCAGGAGAGCCCCAACCTTATCTTGGGAACTTAACTTTGTATTGGAAAAGCTCACCCTTCCTCCTTTCGAGCCAGCCACCACTGCGGATTTAAAATTCCTCTCTTGGAAAACAGCTTTCCTTTTAGCAATCACTTCAGCAAGAAGGGTATCTGAATTACAGGCCCTCATGGCAGTGGAGCTTTTCATCATCTTTCATGCGGACAGGGTGTCCCTCAGGACCAATCCTTCCTTCTTGCCCAGGGTGGTAACCAGTGTCGCCCATAATCAGTCCATTCATTTGCCAACCTTCTTTCCTAACCCACAGAAAAAAGGGGAAAGGATACTGCACTCCTTAGATGTGCACAGACAACTTAGATTCTACTTGGACAGGACTAATCCTCAAAGGAAATCTGACCAACTGCTGGTGGCATTTGCTGCAGGGGGATGGGAAGGCTATTTCAAAACCATTTCCAAATGGATAGGCCATTGCATTCATTTCTGCTATAAGCATCATGGAAAACCTATCTCACAGGGGATCAGACCCCACTCAACCAGGGCTGCATCTACCACTACAGCCTTTTTCAGAGGCGTCCCTACCAGGGACATTCTAGAAGCTGCTACCTGGAGTTTAGTAATACTTTCATCAAGCATTACCATCTGCCAATTTTCTCTAAATCCAGAGCTGGATTTGCCACTGCTGTCTTGCAGGGCCTTATAGCTGGTCCTAATGCTATCTAAATTCTTCCTACCATCCTTAGCTTTGGGAATCTACCCAAATGTGATGACTGCAACAGTGAAACACGAAGAACATAGTACAGTTGTGTACACTTACCATAAATGTAGATGTTCGAGAGTACTGTTGCAGTCCTGGTTACCCTCCCTCCAGCCCCCTTTCTTCTGTTGGCTATACCTCTACTCTACTATGCTCAAAAGCGTTTTGGTATGTTTGCTTTTCTGTTAGAGGTATAACCTTGTATATTTATAGATTTAATTGCTTCCCATTAGGGGGCACTTGACATCTGGGGTAAGAAAAACTGATGTAATGGTGTCGGCTGCATGTTTTATACCCCTGACGACCTGACGTCATGGAAGAAGGGACAGCAACCGACGCAGGACCCAAGACTTAATCAGGCCAACTGAGGGCTACTGCAAGCAGATAACCCAAATGTGATGAATGCAACATCCACATTTATGGTAAGTGTACACAACTGTACTTTTTCAATTATGTAAATGTATGATTGCCCGTATGATGAGCACTAATTTAGTAAAGATGTTTCATGTTTAAAAATTCTGAACATATACATATGCTGCCGTTTTCTTCCAGCCTGTGCTTAACCCTGCATGTATGTCCTACCTGTCCCCGTGTTCTTGCTGCTCCCTTCTCTCGGTCCTTAGAGTATCAGTCACCCTCCTTTAGATTCTGGTAGCTTCTCCATAAACGTATTAGTCCAGTATCTGTCAAGTATCCCCTCCTGTGTCCCCCACATTCCCTTGACTCCTTTCTCCCCTTAGTATCTTTACTAATCAGTCATATTTCTCCTCCTTTTTTCAGCCTTTGCCCATCTGATAAAACAAAAACATCAGTTTTCATCATGAACTTCCCATAGCTTGCCTGTCTAATCCCCATTTTTCCTTATCGGCAGCATCTGATGTTCTTTGTTAAATCAGTGTTGCAGTATTCCAGGCTGTTAGGTTATCTCGCCAGATAACCTGGACATCTGTCTGGGTTACCAAAGCCAAAACTTTCCATATGCCTGATGTGAGTGAGACCCAAGCCCACAGGCATATAAGGGTACATAAGGAGAAATGCGAGTGTAGAACCTCACACCATCTCCAAGCCAGAATGCCTGTAGATACCTGAGGAAGTGAACAAATAGGTCAGCTAAGAGGAGACAAGGCAGAAAATTGTTCTCCTTTGATAAAACAAGTTTAGATAAAGGGGGATGGCAAGGTGGGAAGGAATACCTGTAGCAGTGATCAGTAGGACCTGTACTGTTATGGTAAGTTCTTGTCCAGCTGTATTGTTGTCCTTCATTAGATCCCTGTTGCAGTACTCAAATGATGTAAGGAGTGGCAGGACAATATATAGTAGAGCTGTCGAGCAGTGCAGAGAGGACTAGCCTGGCAAAGGCAGCTCTGAAGTTGGCAAAAGCATCCACTGTGTAATACTTAGTAAAGGGGTGTTCACCAAGGATACCTCTTGAGCTTACCTCCTAATAAAAAGCTCCCAACGAAGCCATTGCTGTGGTAGAATGTGGCTTCACTGTTGAAAATAAAGACTTGGCATGGTGAGTGTAGCAAAAGGAGGTGGATTTAAAAATCCAACTAGCAATGGAAGAAAACAATCAACTGGTCAGTCTTAAGGATAGACTGTCTTGTCTAGGTAGACTCTGAAGCTCACTTCTGGCTCAGGAAGGCACGGAAAATATAAGACACTTTTTTCACAGTCCACCAACCGTATTGATTCTACCTTCTTTCTTATTTGAACACTGGATTAAGAAGCCATTGAACTTCGAGGTCCCATTTGTCTCCGATTCCCGCGAGCTTACATTAAATGAACAATTGCAGTTGTTTGATAAAAAACTGCACCAACTGCAGGGTTTGCAGTTGGATAACATTTACTTCAACAAATGCATCAGTAAAAGATGCGTTCTTAAAGGCCTAAGACTGTGGAAGTTCTCGAATAGAGCAGACTTTAGGTTTGAATTTTTTTTACCAAATTAACTGATATATTTGACCAGTGTGGTATCAAAGTTATGAGACTGTCAATCAAAGAAAATGAGATTAAAATTGTTTCTATTTCACAGGAATTAAATTCCCTTGAAAGTATTTCAAGGGATTTATTGTTTGACTTTAATTTTGGCAAGCATAATGATATTTTCAAGGAAGTGGATTGTTATGTTGATAAAGTGGTTCTAAGGAAATGCATGAAGTTAGATACAGATGACAAAGAATATACTAACAAAACAGCATACCCCCTTCCACCTAGATTTTTACATCAAAATGGTAGAGGATCTGGGAATTTGATTTCTGCAGGGCCAGATATTGAGGGGGGGGATTTCAATATACCATTATTGAATGCTGGTCTAGATAGTACTAATCAGTTGGCTGAAAAAGTAGGAACTGAAGATAATTTTTTGTCATGAAACGAATCCCTCCCAAGGAGGTTGGAGAGGTTATTTTGAACTGACATCCCCCTTTTGCCACAAACCTGGGAGGACTAGATGGACAATTTCCAACAGCGACAGAGTTCTGGAAAAAAAAAAACAGATAAAGAAGGGTCAGGGGAGGAGGAGAGAGACCCCAGAAGATGAGAGTTTCTCAGATTTTTATCAGTCCCAAAGGTATTAAGTTTACAGGATTATCATATTTTTAACTGTAGTAGCCTTCATATTAATTTAAATCACTTTAATTTGTTTCAAAAGGGATTTTCATTCGTCCTGTATAAAGGAACCGATATTGTGGACATGTATAGAGGAGCCGATACTGTGGAAATATTAACAGAATTGTAGTTATTCATTAGGAAGCTGAATTTAGCCCATCTTTTTCATGATTCAGATAAAACATGATTTTTCAGGTTCCACAGTCTGGTCTGTACTTTGAGTTTATTTAACCTCCTTTACACCCAGTTATTAATGTATTTGACAAAATATGTGAGAATGAATTACATAAACTTGTCACGAACAGCCCCAATAGATATTACAACTTGAACAAAACTGAGTTTCATTTATTGAAAGATCTGTCTCAGGATAAATATTTGAGAATAATGAATCCTGACAAGGGAGGGGGAACTGTTTTGATGGATAGTACTTTGAACTCTGGAGAAAATGTTGAACTTACTTTACAATGACTTGAAATATTGTGTGACTTCTATTAATAAGATGATTATAGCATACAAGAACGTTTGACGCATACTTCCATGATGCCTTAATGCAAGGCATTGTTACACAAGACAAATGCAATTTTCTTTTTAAGAATCCTAGGATGCCATCTGTTTTCAGGATCCCCTTTGAGACCCATAGAATCGGCACAGGGATCAAAGACTTATCCTATAGTTGTTTTTTTAGATAGGACTTAGAAACCTTTTTGTGTTATCACCCTCACATTGTCAAGGATTCTTGCAATTTAAGAACTGTTTGAGTTTTGTTACCATTGATGTGGTAGATGTATTCCCGATAGACAGGGACTACACTGGTTTAGGGGAAGTGCTTGTCCCCATGTGAATTTTTGGATTAGAATAGAATAAATTTGTTTGTTGACCAAATGGAGTTGTTGTTAACCAACAATTTGTTATATTTTGAAGGTGAGTACTTTTAACAACTAGAAGGTGTAGCTATGAGGGCAGCATGTGCCCCCATTTTTGTAAATGTGATGATGTGGAAGTGGGGAAACTGCTTATGTTTACTCTCCCCTTTTTCAAATGATTGGACAAGATATTTTAATTTTTTAGATGATATATGCATATTTTGGACTGGAGATAAGATTAGATAAGTTTTCCAATCTCGCCTTCGTTCTTGCTGTATGGGTTCGGAGCCAATCCTCTGCTCCAACTCTGCCACTTAATATAGCTCGAGAGCTCTTTACTGGCTCGAGACTACCCCTTATCCCAGAATGCCCAGCGCCAGCTACCCAGATCTCGTTTGCCACTTCAGCTGCGAGATTGCGATCAATACTGGCTCAGGCTTAGTATAATTTTTTGTCTCTTTTAAACTCAAATATTGTGCTTAAAATTTGATATAATTCTTCTTTGGTAATAGATTGTAAGTTTCTTTTACTGTAAACCCCCTTATCTCGTCCTTGTGCTTTACTTTTGTGCTGTGTTGGCCGTCGCCCCTTAGTCACTAGGCCTTCTGTTATTCCCTGAACTCTGCCCTTTGGTCTCACCACAGCCCCCAGGGTGTTCACCAAATGCATGGCAGTAGTCATGGCTCACCTGAGACGTCAAGGATTCCAGGTGTTTCCTTATCTGGACGACTGGCTCCTCTCTGCTACCACCAGGAAACAACTTATAGAGGCACGAGATTACACCATCACAATACACTTCAAAAAATCTGCCTTGTTGCCCTGTCAGCCTATTACATACATAGGAGCAGAGCTAAACACAAGAAAAATGATTGTAAAATTGCCTCAAGAAAGTGTTTCCATTATTCAAAAACAGGTGTCACTTCTCCTGAGGAGCAAATGAATCCAAGTCACATATGTTCTTCAAGTTCTAGGGTCTATGGCAGCAGCTATTCTTCTAGTCCCCTTAGCACACTTTCACATGAGAGTCCTTCAGTGGCTTGTTTTCATACAATGGTCCTTCCAGGAATTACCCATGTCTCACATGATGTTAATTACGTAATCTTGCAAAAGACACCTTTCCTGGTGGATGGTCTCCCCACTAGTTTCTCAGGGCAGACCTTTCATGGAACCCCATCCGGTCACCACAGTGACCACAGACACTTCCCTGATACTTGGCAACCTCACGAGTACCGCTTGCACATCAATGTCCCGGAGATGAGAGCGGTGCTCCTAGCATTACAAGCTCTTCAAGACTCTCTCCCTGCCGGGGCTATTGCAATACAGACGGACAATATGTCAGTGGTTTGATACATCAACAAACAGGGTGGAACCAGGTCTTGCCCCTTGTGCCGAGAGGCCCTCAGACTGTGGCAATGGGCGATTTCCTCCCAACATTTTCTGATAGCAACGCATATCCCTGGGACATCCGATGTAATAGCGGACAGGCTCAGCAGGGCTATCCTCATGCCTCACGAGTGGTCTCTGAAACAGAAAATTGTGGATCTTATTTTCCACAAATGGGGCCAGCCTTGCTGCGATCTCTTTGCCTCTCCCCTCAACAACAAATGCAGCAGCTACTTCTCCCTTGATCCTCCTCCAGGTCAGACACCCAGGGACGCTCTAGTCCACGATTGGCCTCAGGGACTCCTTTATGCATTTCCCCCCTTCCCCATAATTCCAAAAGTCATTCAGAAAGCAAAATCGTTGGGTTGCAAAATGATCCTCATTGCCCCCTATTGGCCTCGACAGATTTGGTTTCCGATGTTAATCGTGTTTCACTGTTGCAGTCATTACATTTGGATAATCTGCTGGCAGGTTGCCCTCAGTCGGCCTGATTAAGAAAGTCTTGGGTCCTGCGTCGGTTGCTGTCCCTTCTTCCATGACGTCAGGTTGTCAGGGGTATAAAATATGCAGCCGACACCATTACATCAGTCTTTCTTGCTGTGTGGTGCCCAAAGCAGAAGCAGTTCGCAAGTGCCGGTCGGCCGACTCCTGAAATTTTCGTTTTCGAGTTTCAGAACCGAAGTCTTCAACTGAAAGCTAAGTACCCTGTTGGGGAAACTTTTTCTTGCTCCTTACCGATGTCAGTAAAAGTTAATAATTGTGTTACTTGTGGGAAGCAAAATACTTCATAAGGATTTTCATTGGTACTGTATTCCTTGCCTAGGCCCTGACCACGATGTACCTTGCTGTCGGTTTTATGCTTTATTTAATCAGCGCACTATCCGTCGTCTGTACATTTTTGCTTCTAAATATTTTGGCTCTCTGTTTAATTATCCAGAAATGAGGTTGGTTAGCCGTCTGACTTCTGGAATACCGAAAAAATGCAAAGAAAAAGCCAGAGACAGGCCGTTGAGGTCCAAAACTGCTGACAACGCTTCTCCTAAGCCAGTTGCCAGTTTGCCGGTACTCAGTGAGGTGCTTTCGCAGCCCCTGATACCAGCTACTTCTGATTCACAGGCCTCTACTGAGACCCTTTCAGAGTCTGGTATGCCATGAGATGGTTCGCATATGGAACCCGCGGATGTCTCTACCTTGGATGGGTCTGGAGCCGCTGAGCAGCCACCGGCTACTGAGGGTGTATTCAGGCCTACAGACTTGCATATTAAACTGACTCCAACTTCAGTAGTAAGGCCTAAATCTCGATCTATGTCTAAAAAACCAATGCCCAGGCCACATGTTCAGGCCCCTATGCCTAAAAAACAAATTATCAAAATGGCTGAAGATTTAATTACTCTAATCAGGGGTAGTCAAACCCCCCCCCCTCCAAGAGGCCTAGGATTGAACTTGACTATGAATCTTCTGAGCAGGACTCTGTTTCTTCAAACTCTTCTAATGATCTGGATTTGTCCATACCTACTTATGAGGACTCTGATGCAGAGGATTCCATTCCCTCTGCTCCGCCTGAGGATTTCTCTTTTGGGGAAACTTTGCATACCTTAAGGGAGCATTTCCACTGGGAAAGTCAGGATTTCTCTGAATCCAAAAAGAGGCTTAGGGATTTTCTTCTTCCTCAGCATAGGCCTTTGGCTATACCTCCTGTACTAGACATTGTTGATGTGTTTTTGGAATCCAGTATGGCCCCTGATTCCTTGCCTCCAGCCCCTAGTAAACCAGACAGAGGTACTACAGGGTTTCTGCGTCCCACAAATTCCTTTTCAAGAATCCTGTTGCGGACCCTGAAACAATTTCTCAGGGGCCCAGGGGCATTAAGGCTTCTACTGCTAAAAATCCTACCCCTTCTGATAGAGACTCCAGGGCGCTGGGTAGATGGGGTAAAAAGATTTATACTTCTGCAACCTTAGCAAGCAGGGTTTTAAACTGTCAATTCCATATGCTAAAATATTAACAGCATATCATGGGACTTATTAAACAGAAAATGTTGATTTCTGACTGTGTGGAGAATACTGATTTACAGGATTTTATTGCATTCAGCCGAACAAGTTGGCAAGCATACTTTGCAATGTGGTTTTGACTCTCTAGAGGCCTGTTGCAGGGCTGCTGTTACTGAGTCTGTGCTTAGAAGGCATGCTTGGCTTAAGGAGCAATCTCTGCCTGATCATGTTAAAGCAAAACTTTTGGATGCTCCTTTACAGCAAGGCCGCCTGTTTGGCAATAAGGCTAAAGAAGTTCTAAAAAAAGATGGAAGAAAAAGCTAAATCTATGCAAACTGTGAAAGATTTCTTTCAAGTACAGCCTCCTAGATTTAGTAGGCACTGGCCTACTAAGAACTGGTCCTTTCCAGCTCCTTCCAGAGCCACTCCAGCCAAACCCAGACATTCCAAAAGCACCAGGTTTCAATCCCAAGGGACTTTCAAAACTAAGCAATGGGGTGCTTCCACTTCCAAATCTGGAAACAACGAAGCACCACCCTATGGTAAACAGTCTCAATGACTCCCCTTTAAAATTACCAAGCACTTACCTCTTAGCCGCCCCTTTGGGGGGAAAGCTTGCTCTTCATTCAAGAAACTGGCAACTTATAACACAGGACAAATGGGTTTTAAATATAGTGTCCCAGGGATACAGATTTCATTTCCACGCGCTGCCAACTCCAAACAGGTGGCCAGACCTGCCCCCAAATCAGTGGGCAGAGGCTCAGAAACAAGTACTTTCCCCTCCTAAACATGGGGGTCTATTCATCTAGTACCAGAAGAGGAAAAGGGATAAGGTTTCTATTCCAGACTTTTCCTGTTACCCAGAAAAGACAAATCATGGTGTCCAATTCTGGACCTGTCCACTCTAAACACCTTTCTGGACATTCCAAAATTCAAGATGCTGACTCTTCACCAGTTACTTCCTATACTAGGCAAGGATGCCTGGTTGGCAACTCTAGATTTAAAAGAGGCTTACCTGCATATCCCAATCAGGGAATCTTGCAGAAATACCTACGCTTCAAAGCAGGCTGCATGCATTATCAGTTCTCTGCACTGCCCTTTGGCTTGTCTACTGCACCCAGGGTATTCACAAAGTGCCTGGCTCCAGTAATTGCATTTTGCAGGCAAAGAAATATTCAAATATATCCATACCTGGAAGATTGTCTAATTCAGGCAGAAAACCAGGCCATACTTCTAAACCATCTGGCGTTTGTAAAAAGATTTCTAACCTGTCTAGGTTAAACCATAAACGAAAAGAAATCTGCATCAGTATTTATATTGTAATGTTTCTTTTTTCTAGTCTGTATCATCTGTAGTGATGTTCATCGTGTTACACTACTGCAGTCATTACACTTGGGTTATCCTGCCGTCAGGTGGTCCCACAGTCGGCCAGAGTTCCAAAGTCTTGGTCCGGTGTCGGTTGCTGTAGCTTCTTCCCTGACGTCCATGCGCCAGGGGTATATAAGATGCATTTGACACCATTTTCTTCAGTCTTTCTTGCCGCGCAGTGCCCGAAGCAGAAGCAGTTCGCAAGTGCCGGTCGGCCAACTCCTGAGATTTTCGAAGTCTAATTTCAGATTCGAAGTCTTCAATAAACCTAAGTACTCCGTTGAGGAAACTTTTTTCTTGCCTCAGACCGATGTCAGAAAAAGTTAATAATTGTATTTCTTGTGGGAAGCAAATACCTCATAAGGACTTCCACTCTTACTGTATTCCATGCCTAGGCCCAGATCACGACGTCACTAGTTGTTGGTTTTGTGCTAGATTTAACAAACGCACTATAAAAAGACGTTTTGATTTTGCTTTGCACTACTTTGGCCGAAGGTTCAATTATACTATGCTGTCGGATCAACCGACCACAATACCAAAAAAACTCAAGGACAGGGATAAAGACAGGCATCCGAGGTCCAAAACCGACGAAACTACTTCTAGGCCAGTCGCCGGTTCTCAGTAAGGCGCTTTTGCAGCCCCTGACACCCACTACCTCAGAGCCACAGGCCGCCTCCGACTCCCACCTGGAGACAACTAGGCCTCTGGAAACTCCAGGTATTGGGCCTACGGAAACTAATCCCTCAGATGGGTTTGGAGCTAATGAGCAGGCATCGGCTTCTGAGGGTGTTTTCAGACCTTCACAACTTACCATTAAAACAGCAGCCAAGACAAAAGTACCATTAAAGGCAAAGAAATAAAAACAGCATTCTCCTGGACAGTCCTCCATGCCTAAGAAACAGATGCTTAAAATGGCCGAAGACCTCATTACTGTAATCAGGGGTTCCCATCCCCCTCCTGAGAAAAGGCCTAGGCAGGATACAGACTATGATTCCTCTGATCACGTTTCCATTTCCTCTGATTCCTCTTCAGACCAGGGATGCTCTCTACCCCCCTATGAGGACTCTGATGCTGAAGAATCTATCCCTTCAGCCTCTCCTCCTGAGGATTATTCTTTTGGGGGAAACTTTACATACCATGTGGGAGCATTTCCACTGGGAAAGTCAGGACTACTCAGAATCCAAGAAAAGGCTCAGGGATTTCCTTTTATTGCCTCAGCACAGGCCCTTGGCTATTCTGCCTGTGCTAGATATTGTGGATGATGTGTTCTCTGAATCCAGCTTATCTCCTGATTCTTTGCCCCCTGCACCAGCCAAGCCAGATAGATATTATAGAGTCCCAGACTCTCACAAGTTTCTTTATAAAAACCCTTCGGCTGATCCAGAAACTATTTCCCAGGGTCCAAAAGGGGTTAAGGCTTCCATTGCAAAAAATCCAGTACCCTCTGACAGATTCCAGAGCTTTGGATAGATGGGGGAAGAAAGTATACACTTCTGCAACTTTAGCACTAAGAGCTTTAAATTGCCAGTATTAAGCGGTTTCCTTTTTGTTCAGTATGTCATATTTGTGTTCGTAGATCCTTCTCTTATGTCTACGTTCAGTTTTACCAGCGTAGAAGGATCTACTCTCAACACAAAGCGAGGTATACTATCCCCATAGCTTCACAGTTAAAGTATCCAGGGCTGTATACCCACCTGTTCTTACCCTCAATAAAAAGTTTCTGTGTTAGCTATACTTCCACATTGGGAACAGTGACCACACTTATATTCTCCTCTTACTTTTTACCATCATGTTCAAGAATATTTTTCAAACTGGATGAATTTGAGTGCCTGTATGTAGGACGAAAACGCGTGTGATTCATATTTGTTTGAGTGAATAAAAGCGTTGATTTTATTGGCGTTCCGTGGATTTTCTGGTTTCAAATACCAAAGGAGGAGAACCGTGGTCCTGGGCATTCTATAATACTGTACAATGTGGTTTTGATTCTTTAGAGGCCTTTTGCTTGGTTAAAAGAACAGAGTTTACCTGATCATGTTAAGGCAAAGTTATTGGATGCTCCTTTACCGCATGATACCTTGTTTGATGTTAAGGCAGAAGAAGTGTTAAAGAAAATGGAGGATAAAGCTAAATCTATGCAAACAGTCAAGGATTTCTTACAGGTACAGCCACCTCGATTTAGCAGAAATTGGCCAACGAAGAATTGGTCCTTTCCAGTGTCAGACAGGCCACAGAGAGGCAGATACAGACACCCAAGAGGCAGATCTCAACCCCAAGGCTCAATCAGGCAACAACAGTGGGGCACCTCAACCCCAAAAGGAGGTGAGGACAAGTCTCAACCTTACAGGAAACAGTCACAATGACTTTCCCCTTCGTACGCCAAGCACTTCCCTTTTGGAAGCCCCCTTGGGGGAAAACTAGCACTTTTTTCTCAAAACTGGCAAACAATCACCCAAGACAAATGGGTTCTGAGTATTGTGTCTCAAGGTTACAGGTTCCACTTTCATACTTTACCAAGGCTAAAAGGAATGCCAGACCTGCCACAAAATCAATGGGCAGAGGCACAAAAACAAATTTCAGCCCTCATGGACATGAGAGCTATTCAGAAAGTACCACCACAGGGACAAGGATTTTACTCGAGACTCTTCCTGGTCCCCAGAAAGGACAAGGCCTGGAGGCCCATACTAGACCTTTCAATTATAAATACTTACCTGGATATTCAGAAATTCAAAATGTTGACATTACAGCAGCTTCTACCCATGCTGGGCAAGAAGGCTTGGCTTGTTACTCTGGACCTCAAAGAGGCATACCTGCATGTCCCTATCAGACAAAATTGCAGAAGATACCTCAGATTCAAAGCTGGTACAATGCACTACCAATTCTCTGCACTGCCCTTTGGCTTATCTACTGCGCCCAGGATCTTCACAAAGTGCCTGGCACCAGTAATTGCATTTTGCAGACAAAAAGGAATTCAAATATACCCATACCTGGACGACTGCCTCATTCAAGCAGAGACAAAGGACATTCTTCTACAGCATCTGGCATTTGTAAAAAGGTTGCTAATTTCTCTAGGGTACAAAGTAAACGAAAAGAAGTCAAAACTAGTGCCTGCACAACAGATTATATTCCTAGGTGCCAGCTTAAATACAATGGCCCAGATGGCTTACCTCACGCCAGACAAACTAGTTCAACTAACTCGATATTTTCAACTACTGGCAGAAAAGTCCCATCTCCCTGCAAGAAAAATTCTGCAGGCCCTGGGATTCATGGCTTCCTGCATACTACTAATACCGTATGCCAGACTGCATATGAGGAAATTACAATGGTACCTAAAAAGTGTTTGGACTCAAAACTCTCACAGTTTAGAAGCAGTAATACCAATGATTCCCTGCCTACAACAGGAGTTTGGATGGTGGGCACAATCATGTCACCTAAACAAGGGTCAGCCTTTTACCCTACCCACAGCCAGGCAGACTCTAACAACAGATGCTTTGGATTACGCCTGGGGAGCACACATGGCAGGAAAATGCATTCAGGGCAAGTGGACCACAGACCAGATGCATCTTCACATCAATCAAAAAGAGATGTTGGCTGTTCAAAATGCCCTAACAGCTTTCAATGACCTTCTGCATCCAGGACAATTGTTATTAAAGACAGACAACACAGACAACACCACAGTAATGTGGTACATAAACAAGCAAGGGGGCACTCATTCTTATCCCCTATGCAGGCAAGCCATGACATTGTGGAACACTGCTCTAACGTATCAAGTTCACCTGCAAGCACAATTCCTGCCAGGAATGAAAAATACTCTGGTAGACGATCTAAGCAGAAATATCATGGACCCTCACAAATGGAAATTGAATCCACAAATCTTCAGCATGGTAACGCAAAAATGGGGATGCCCAGACATAGATCTTTTTGCCTCCCCACTGAATTTCCAATTACAAAAATTCTGCACAAGGACTTATCACAAACAAGCATGGAAAGTGGATGCTCTTTTGTTCAGCTGGAAAAACCTAAAAGTTTATGCCTCTCCTTTCAAAGGTACTCCTAAAAGCCAGACAAGACAAACCACAGATTTATTTATTTATTTATTTTACATTTGTTTACCGGGCTAGTCCAACTGGATACATTTCCATTTTCAGCAGAGGCCCGGGGAGAAAAGCTCCACGTTGAAGTTAATACAAACAAAGTCTTTTACATAAAGAAAGTAATTAGTTAGTAAAATACATCAGAAATAAGGTTTATTCTAAATTCTAGTAATTAAAAAAATATAAATAAGTAAGCACATTTACTCAAATTTCTTTACAGTACAAGATTGGAGAGATTATACTTTAGTAAAAACATTCAAGAAGAGTTTAATTAAAAAGTAAGTGTAAACCATAGAGAGAAGTATATACATTCATAACAGAGGCTAAATACCAAGGGAGAGGTAGAGAAAAAACTACTCAAGGGCAAAGAGTAGAAACAGGAGAGAGAAGGAGATTTAGAGAAAAGTAGTTAGTAGAATCATGAGATTAGTCAGGATTGATGCATGGGCATAGCCAGAGTGTTTTTAGATGTTGTTTGAGCTTTTGTTTAAAGAGGAAGGGTGATGAGATAGAAGTTAGAGTGGCTGGTAGACGATTCCAGTATTTACCTATAGTGTTGGCGAAAAGTGAATCACCTGCTATGTTATTGGACTTACTTAACTTGACCAGAAGTTTATTATAGGAGCGTAAAGAATTTAGGTTAGAATAAGGAGAAATAAGGTCAGACAGTATAGGAGTATTTTTAGGTTGGTAAAAAATTCTGTGAACAAAAGTAAGTTGGGAGAGCAATAGTGTATTTTCTAGTTCAAGCCAGTGTAGTTGTTGTAGATTGTGACAGTGGTGAGTTCGAAATGGGTTTCTGGTGGCAAATCTAGCAATGTTATAGTATGCATTTGCTAGTTTAGTAAGGTTATTTTTCTTTAGGTTTGTGTATATGGATGAGGCATAAAGAAGAGTAGAAATAAGATGAGTGTGCAAGTGTGATTTTTTGCTTGTGGAGTTAAGAAGGTTTTAATTCTATATAAGGAGCCAAGCTTTCTATTAACAGTTTTAATAGTGTTATTAATATGATTATCAAAAGTGAGGTTATTGTCAATTAAAATACCCAATAGCTTAGTGGTAGAGTCAGGGGCTATATGTGTGCCATTGTTGGATGTAATTGTGAAGTCTAAGAGGGGAGACTTAATATTAGGCCTAAAGAGTAGGAGTTTGGTTTTTTTAGCATTCAAAAGGAGGCAGCGTTTCAAGAACCATGCCTCAACTGTGCTAAATACATTCTGTGTGAGGGTTAGTAGTTCAAGGGAGGAGTTTGCAGAGCATATGAGTGTGGAGTCGTCTGCATATTGAATACAAGTAGTTTGAGGTATTGCTGCATGTAAGTCATTTATGAATAAAGAGAAGAGGAGAGGTCCTAGGATGGACCCCTGTGGTACTCCAAGAGAGACTGGCAGAAGGGATGAAAGAGTATTATCCCAGAGAACTGCCTGTTGCCTGTTATTAAGGCAGGAAGTGAACCATTGAATAGCTTTGGTATCTAGAGAGAGGGATTCAAGGGTTTCTATGAGCATATTATGGTTTACCATGTCAAAGGCTTTTGACAGGTCTATAAAGAGTGCAGATGACAGAATATTATTATTGCGGTTTCTGTTTATACACTCAGTAAAAGATAGGAGAGCTGTTGTAGTACTTTGAAACGGCCTAAAGCCATGTTGACAGTTGGCTAGTAGGTTATATTGAGTAAGGTGGTGCATTAGCTGATGATGAATACATTTCTCCATGATTTTTGCTAAGGGAGATAAGAGTGCAATAGGTCTATAGTTAGAATAGTCATTTGAGCTACCACCTTTGTGTAAAGGAATTATGTGGGAAATTTTCCAGATAACAGGTATGGTACCCTCACTGATGGTTCTATTAATAATGAGAGATATGGGATAGGCAACTTCTTCAGCTGCTTTTTGAAGGTATTCAGATGGTAACTGATCAGCAGAAGGGGTACAAGGTTTGAGTTTTTGGATGAGTTTAAGGATGTAAGAAGTAGAGATGGGTTGTAGTTGGAATATAGGGAGATTAGTAGATGTGCCAGTATGAATATTTGCTTTGTCTATAGTAAGATGACTAGCTAGTGAATTAATAGTGTCTGTGAAAAAGGAGTTAAAGGCATTGGCAGTTTGATGTGAGGTATTCTTTTCAGTCCCAGAAGGTGAAGGTGTAGTAGAGTGGCCTGGGTGTAGGAGTGAATTTAGGGTTGACCAGAACCTTTTGGGGTTGTTATGATGAGTTTGGTGTAGTTTACAATAATAGTTCTTTTTATCTGTAAGAACAGCTTTTTTAGTGCTATTTCTTAACTGTCTAAAGGCTTGTTGGTCTGAGGTTGTTTTTGTACATCTCCATTTAGCCCAAGCTTTGTTCCTAAGTAATATTTTCTGTTTTGTCTCTTTGGACAGCCAGGGGGCAGGTTTAGATTTAATTCTGATAGATTGTTTTGGAGCATGTTGGTCGACTATCGATAGGAATTTGATATTGAAATATGTGATGGCATCTTCCAGTGTTAGGGTTTTTAGAAGATCCCATTTACAGGCTTTTAATTCATTTTTGAATGATAATAGGTTGAAGTGTTTCTTGTTACGTAAAACCCTGTAGGTAGGAATGTGATTAATGTCACTCTTTTGTCTTATGATGTAAGTTAAGGTGATGATGATCCTGATTGCTCCAGACTGGCCACGCCAGTACTGGTACCCTATTTTAAGGAACTTGGCTCAAGGCCCAACATGGATTTTGCCTCAAATTTCACACCTTCTGACTCAACAAAACAATCCACATCCTGCACGGTCAGCTCAAAACCCTAAACTTGGCTGCATGGCAGATTCATTAGTCAAACAGACAACACCTCTTTCTAAAGCTGTTATGGGCGTCATTTTGGAGGCCAGGAGGCCTAGCACCAGGAAAGCTTACTCAGAAAAATGAAAGAGATTCTGCGCCTGGAACCAGTCTCAAAACCTTGGCCCTCTTCTTCCAAACATTCCTCAGATTTTACAATACTTAACGGAGATGCTGGACAGAGGCCTATCCTTCTCATCAATTAAGATCCACGCTTCTGCCATTTCAGCACATTACAACACGGATCCTCCTTTATTCTGTCATCCCTTGCTAAAACAGTATCTCAGAGGGGCTAAAAACATAAGACCGCCCCGGAGAGCACCAACATAAACTTGGGACCTCAATTTCGTTTTGGAAAAACTAACCCTGCCACCTTTTGAGCCAGCCAAAACAGCCGATCGAAACTTTTTATCATGGAAAACAGCTCTGTTCCTGGCAGTAACTTCAGCACGAAGAGTCTCAGAGCTACAGGCATTAATGGCAGTGGAACCTTTTATAATTTTTCATCAGGACAGGGTTTCTTTAAGGACAAACCCTACCTTTATGCCAAAGTTGGTATCTAGTGTGGCTCTTAACCAAACCATCCATTTGCCAACTTTTTATCCAAACCCCCAGAATAAAGGGGAGAAACTTCTGCATTATTTGGACATACACAGGCAGCTATGCTTCTGCTTGGACAAAACAAAAGCTTTCAGGAAAACTGAGCAACTGTTTGTAGCATATGATGCAGGATCACAGGGCAAGGCTATCTCAAAGCAGACTATATCCTATAGGGTAGGACACTGTATACGTTACTGCTGCACACAGCTTGGAAAATCATCCCAAATAACATTAGGCCACATTCCACCAGGGCAACAGCCACTTCAACAGCCTTTCTCAGAGGAGTACCTACCAAGGAAATTTTGGAGGCTGCAACTTGGAGTTCAGCGCACACCTTTACCGAGCATTACCACTTGCCTCTTTACTCTAAATCCAGAGCAGGATTTGTCTCTGCAGTTCTGCAGGGCCTCATAGCCAATCCTAACTCTTTATAGACCAGCCACCCAACCTTAGCTTTGGGATTCTACCCAAGTTTAATGACTGCAGCAGTGGGACACAATGAACATAGTACAGTTTTGTACCTACCATAAATGTAGATGTTAGTGTTCACACTGCTGCAGTCCAGGTTACCCTCCCTCCATCCCCTCTGAACTAGCTGGACTTATCTATACCTTTCTATCCTATACAACCTTTGTGGTGTATTTGCTTGTAACTGAAGCTATTGTTTTTATTTTTATATGTATATTTTTTATTAGCAATATATATTGCCTACCTACTTGGGGGCACCTGACATCTGGGGCAAGAAAAACTGAAGAAAATGGTGTCGGATGCATCTTATATACCCCTGGCGCACTGACGTCAGGGAAGAAGCGACAGCAACCGACGCTGGACCAAGACTTTGGAACTCTGGCTGACTGCGGGACCGCCTGACGTCAGGATAACCCAAATGTGATGACTGCAGCGGTGTGAACACTCTAACATCTACATTTATGGTAGGTACAAAACTGTACTTTCTTCACTAGTCTGTACTATTTGTAATGTTTTGCTCTAGTCTGTAACACTTGTAAAAATTATAATCTAAAACCTATTGTAACCTTGCTCGTTTTTTGAGCTTTTCTCCCCAGGACCCCATTGAAAACGGGTTCATATTGGCCCAATGGACTATCCTGGTAAACCAACTGCAAATAAATAAATCTCAACTGGTACCTTCTCAAAAAATTACATTCCTGGGTGCAAGCTTAAATACAACTGCCCAGATGGCTTTCCTTACGCCAGAAAAGCAAATTCATTTGGTGACTTTCTTTAAACCAGGTGGCCACAAAAACCCTGCAATCTGCAAGGCAAATACTGCAAGCCTTGGGGTTCATGGGCTCCTGCATTCTTCTAATTCCATATGCAAGACTGCATATGAGGAAACTTCAGTGGTACTTAAAAAGTTTATGGAGTCAACATTGTCACAGCCTGGAAACAATGATTCCTACCATACCTTGCCTGCGCCTAGAGTTCCTATGGTGGGCAGAGGCCTGCCACCAAAACAAGGGACTGCCATTCACACCACCCCCTGCCGCCCAAACCCTAACTACAGACGCATCAGACTATGCATGGGAGCCTCATCTGGCAGGGAAGTGCATTCAGGGCAAATGGAGCCCAAATCAAATGCACCTTTATATCAATCAAAAAGAAATGCTAGCTGTACAGAATACACTGATAGCCTTCAAGGACTACCTTCATCCAGGACAATTACTGATAAAGACGGACAACACCACAGTTATGTGGTACATAAGCAGGGGGATACACATTCCTGCCCCCTCTGCAGACTAGCCATGGCATTGTGGAACACGGCCTTGAGCTACCAAGTACAACTACAAGCCCAATTCCTGCCAGGAAAGCAAAATGTTCTGGCAGACGAACTAAGCAGAAATCTCATGGACCCACATGAATGGAAACGGGAACCACGCAAATGGGGGAACCCAGACATAGATCTTTTTGCTTCACCCCAGAACTACCATTTGGACAAATTTTGCACAAGAACTCATCACAAAAAAGCTTGGAAAGTTGGATGCGCTGTCCTTCAGCTGGAAAAATCTATCAGTCCATGTCTTTCTCCTCTGCCTCTAATCTCCAAAGTTCTACTAAAAGTTAAACAGGACAAACCAAAAATTATTTTGATTGCTCCAGACTGGCCTCACCAACACTGGTACCCACTCCTGCGCAGTGTCACACATTTCACCGTGGCACCTGCCTCAGACACCTTCCTTACTGTCTCAGCAGGAGAACCAAATTCTGCACCCTCAGCTCCAAACATTGAGTCTTGCAGAATGGCTAATCTCTTAAATTCCCCCTTAGCATCCCTCAGCAAACCTGTGATGGATGTCATTTTGGAGGCGAGAAAACCAAGTACTAGAAAATCTTATGCTGAGAAATAGAAAAGATTCTGTGCCTGGAATCCGTCTCAAGGGATGAACACAGCAGTGCCCAATTTACCTCAGATTTTGCAATACTTAACTGAGATGCTTCACAAGGGCCTGTGTTTTTCTTCCATAAAAATCCATGCCTCAGCCATTTCATCTCATTACAACACAGAACCTCCTTCTCTCATCCTCTTCTAAAGCAGTATCTCAAAGGGGCCAAAAACTTGAGACCACTCAGGAGAGCTTCAACCCCTGCCTGGGACCTTAACTTTGTATTGGAGAAACTCACTCTACCTCCTTTCGAGCCAGCTGCTACTGCCTTCCTTTTAGCAATCACTTCAGCTAGAAGGATATCTGAATTACAGACCCTTATGGCAGTGGAGTCTTTCATCATATTTCATGTGGACAGGGTGTCACTCAGGACCAGTCCATCATTCATACCCAAGGTAGTATCCAGTGTGGCTCTCAATCAGTCCATTCATTTACCAACTTTCTTTCCAAATCCACAGAACAAGGGGGAGCGGATTCTGCATTCATTGGATGTACACAGACAACTTAGATTCTACTTGAACAGGATTAAATCTCGAAGAAAATCTGAGCAACTGCTGGTAGCATTTGCTGCAGGGGCAGAGGGGAAGGTTATTTCAAAGCAAACCATTTCTAAATGGATAAGCCATGGAAAACCTATCCCCCAGGGGTTCAGATCTCATTCCACCAGGGCGGCATCTACTTCTAGCCTTTCTCAGAGGTGTTCCTACCAGGGATATTCTAGAAGCTGCTACCTGGAGTTCAGTCCATACTTTAAGCATAATCATTTACCAATTTTCTCTAAATCCAGGGCTGGCTTTGCCACTGCTGTTTTGCAGGGCCTTATAGCTGGTCCTAATGCTGTATAAATCCATCCTGCCAACCATAGCTTTGGGAATCTACCCAAATGTAATGACTGCAACAGTGAAATACGATGAACATAGTACAGTTGTGTATGCAACAGTGAATACACTCGAACATCTACATTTATGGTAAGTGTACACAACTGTACTTTCCTTCACCCCCACCTTCCAGCCCAGCCTTGTATTCTGGATCCAGTACCGGACCTCTTGATTCATCAATCAGGCGGGCTACACCAATCCCTCTAGTCTCTCAAGCTCACAGCTTGGTTACTCAACTTCCAATTCTAGCCAGGCTCCCCAATATTTCCCCTGCAGTGCGTGATATTATTGTTTCCTCCCATAAGACAAATACAAGGAAAGTCTATGCTAGCAAATAGTAAATATTCTCTTACTGGGCAGAATCCAGTTATTTAGATAATTTTACAGCTCTTGTACTCGAGATTTTGGACTTCCTAGCAGAACTGTTTCATTCTGGTGCAGCGGCTGCTACCATCAGAGTACAACTGGCTGCAATTTCGAGTTTTCATGTCGGAGTTTCTAACTCCAGCATAATGTCTCTCAAACTCTGTAAAGCCTTCATGAGAGGTACATCTCTACTTAGACCCCCAGTGAAAGAGCCACTTCCACCTTGGGATCTCAATTTGGTTCTTGCCTCTTTGATACTGCCACCCTTTGAACCAGCAGCATCATGTTCCTTAAAGTTTTTCTCTTGGAAAACTCTTTTCTTAGTTGCTATTACTTCTGAGAAAGAAAACAAAGCCAACAACTAACAAACTGAATGAAAAATGGCAGCGCAATAGCAATCCAGCGATATACCAATGCAATTAAAGTAAAATCCAATAGTATGCCAATGCAGGTAAAATAAATCCAGGTAAATTAAGGAATCCAAGTTTATTGAAAGATAGGTAAGCGCTTTCGGCTGTGACACCAGCCTTTTTCAGACGACCATTACAATAAAAGAAACTTCTTATATAGCGATTTGTATTCACTAATTCCAATCAGTTATCCAATTATTTCGGCTTTTTCCCGGTTAGGGGTCGCCACAGCAGAACTCTGGTCTGCTAATGATTGGCAGTAGATTTTTACGTACCGACTTGCCAGGCCTGACGCACAACCTTCAACGAAGGTACGCCCATTCACGCATGTCTCCACACAGAAGATGCTTTAGCTGAGAATCGAACAGGACAACGTCTTACTGTGAGGCGACAATGCTACCGCAGCACCACCACCGCAGTCAATCAAGTATCCAATTAATTACTCAATAGTTAACAATTGCATTGAATTGAATATAAATTATATAATATAAAAATAGATTACAAGTGTAACTGTCTAAATATATGTCTAAAATATTAGTTTAAAATACATGTTTACATATGTCATAATAAATAATATATATATATGTGTATAATACCTATATAAAACCATGTTAAAAAAACAAATACTATACATGATTTCCATAGAACAATATCTATTGTAGACCTTAAGTTTTAAAATACTTGCAATAGAGATTGAGTCATTCAGACCTGGGAATTGTGTGGCGTTTAAAAGAACCTGCCACCAATATTCTTTGGATTCTAAAATCAATTTCTATGGACCTTTTCTGGAAGATGGTCGTACTTGTTCTAATACTATAAACTTAAATTTGTGTGTAGGATTTTGTACCGGATGTCTGTATAATGCATTGGTATGTGATTGTTTATTAATTTCATAAATATGCTCATTTTTATTTATTTATTTATTTATTTATTTATGTTTGTTGACTGGGCTAGTCTAGCTGGATACATATCCATTTTCAGCAGAGGCCCGGGGAGAAAAGCTCCATGTACAAATTCATTAAGGTATTAAAAACTTAGCAAAAAAAGACTAACTACAATTATACAGCATAACAAGAACAGATGTTAGTATTGTGAACACTGTACAGAGACATTAGAGTAGATGTAGCATAATCATATTTTAATTCTACAGAGGGGTTGCAAATACAGTCATGCAACAGTTAACATAATTAAGCATCAACATTCATTTGAGAGACAAGAAACTTAAATCCAATATCAAAAAGTAAGGGAAAGAAAAGAAAAAGAAAAAAATAAAAAGAAAAAAATAAAGTGGAGACAAGGCAGGAGAAAGAGCAGGTAAAAAGGGGGTTGGTAGTCAAAAGTCAGTGACTCACAGGGGTGGGGTTTGTTAAAAAGCATGAGAGGAGGGGCCGAAAAAGTAAAAGTATGTTTTAATCAGACTTAGAGCAGGGACAAAGCCATTATCCTTTTAGGTAATATCTGAGGTAGTGTAGAGGAGAGAGAAGTGAGTGTGTCAGGAAGCTTGTTCCAGATTCTACCAACCACATTGGAAAAAGTGAATCTCCTGCTTTGTTATTTGATATATTTATTGTCATAAATGCGCTGTTTTAGTTTTCGTTCTGTTTTGCCTATATAAAAGGCTGAACAGTATGAACATACTGCCGCATAAGCTACCCCCATTGTGTTGCAATTGTATTTACCTGTAACATTAATCTCTGTACCCATAATTGACAAGTGGTCCACTTCTAGTATATAAGCACAATATGTGCACATATTGCATTTTCTCATGGTTCCTTGAATTTTCTCTACTACATTGGAGCATGCATTACACCAGTCGTTTAAGTTACGATCCCTCTTATAAGTAATTGAGGGTTGTACACCTAAAACTTTAACCAGTTCGGTGTCTCTCATAATGAATGTCCAATTTTTCCTCATGAGATTTATAATGTCTGCAGAATTCTTAGTGTATGTAGTTATAAAACCTATTTTGCCATATCTATTTGCGTTAGACTGTGTTTGATTGTTCCATGCTAAGGGATGTTTCTCCTTCTTGTGAATCTAAAACAATTGTACTAGTGTTTGCCAATAAAGGCTGATAAAACCCTGTGTTTCTTTTATGTACTACTTCAAAGAGAGTACTATCCACAAATTGTTTGGGATAATCCCTGTTTAAAAACATATCGACATTCTTCCATAAAATCATCTATTTCCGTTACCATTTGTGCTGCAGGGGCCATTTGTCCCTTGATAACTGCTTTCTTAACGTGTTTTGGATGATTGCTAGTGAAATGCAAAAACTTATTGGAATAAGTTTCTTCCTATATATGTTGGCCTTTAAACAACCTTGTACTGCATTTTTTTTGTCAACAAAACATCCAAATATGAAATACTATTTCTTCCAACTTCATAGGTAAACTTTAAAAAATCAGTTGAATTCTTAATGCATTGCACAAACTCGTCTATGATTTCTATGGGACCATTCCAAATAAAAAAGAGATCATCCAAAAAGCGGCAATACATGCTAACATATTTCATAAAATATGACTGGAACAAATAATTGTTCCCACATGGCCATAACTACATTTGCATACAGTGTGCCTACTGGGGAGCCCATTGCTACCTCTTTTATTTGCTTAAAATAGTGACCATCATGGTATAAATAATTGTTTGTTAAAACCAATTGCAACAAATGTGATAAAGTGTTGATGTCATCCTGAGGGATGACCATTATTTCTGTGAAAAAAATCTGTGAACCATTCCAGCCCTACATCTTGAGGTATACATGTAAAAAGATCTTTTACATCCACAGTAATAAATGTAATATTTTTGACATTTGCTGTGTGTGTTATATTGACCTTTTTAAGAAAGTCCCAAGAATCACGACATATATATTGTAAACCAAACACTTTTTCGTTCAGTTGCATGTCTACGTATTTGGCCATAAAATATGTTTTCAAGCCCCCAGAATCCACAATTGGACGTAGAGGTGGATTTTGTAAGTCTTTGTGAATTTTGGGTGCTCCAAAGATAATTGGTATTCTGGGATTTGGTACGTGCATATATGCACGGGCCTCTTTTGTTATTTGCCCCTGCATCAGCATGTCTTCTAAATAATAGTCAATTCTAGTGTTGGAAATATTAATTTCATTAAGAGAGGCTTCAATGTATGCATCTTCATATAATATTTGTAGTATAAGCTGCTTGTTTGTAGTCCATTAAATTCATTATCACCAGTCCACCTCCCTTATCTGGTTGCATAATACGTAAGTCACCTCTTGCCTTCAACTCATTTAACATTTCTTGTTGTTTGGTGATTTTACTTATGAAATATTTAGTTTTCTGTTGTTGAAGTTGATTCCTAAAATCAAGTTCACATGGTTCTTCAAACAGTTTTATTTTAGGATTTAGGGGAGGATTAAAACTACTAGGGATATGCATTGGGTTATTCTATATAGTTGAAACATGTTGAAATATAACAGCTAGGTTCATCTTCCTAGTGAACAGCTTCAGTTCTGTTATTAAATCCGTGACCCTTGCTCGCCTCTTGGGTATGAATGTAAAACCTTTGCTGAAAATATTAGCATGAGTATTTAAATCTACCTGACTATAATTGTAAATTTTATAGTCCCCTTTTGAATTAGTGATAAGTTGGTAGGTACTATGTGGAATCTGTTCACCTACCAGTTCTAATTGTAGTTGTTCTCTGCCTCCTCCATGTACACGCTGAATTGCCCCTCGCCTGATAGCTGTCTTTGTTCCGCAGCTGTTCCGATCTGCGTAGGGTACTCTTTTCTAAAGGGATTTGTTGTTGTTTGTGTCCACTTCATTAGAATTATGCCTGCCATTATTATTTGAAGGAAGAGCTGTTTCTTCCCTTTGCTCGCTGTGACGCTGTCCACGTGGTGGTTTAGGGTAGGCTCTTCCATTGGAATAGTCCATTTTATCTCTATGTAGTTTGCGGGTTTTTCTGTCTGTGACCAATTTGCTATGGTTATCCACTTGTGTGAAAACCTCAAGGTATTGATTTTGACAAGCTGCAAATGCTGTCTGCTGCTTTATTTTTGCATGAAGTGTTTCAATTTGAACATTTAATTCTTCCATTTTATAACCATTGTGTTTGATCAGTACCTCTAAAAATTCACACCCCTGCCGATCGAAGAGTTGTAGAAGCTCCTTATGCAATGCACTATTCTCTTTTAGTCCCGTTGGATACTTCCAGTATCTTAACCTCTTGGGAACCTGCTGACGCTTAATGCACTATTTGAAATATACATTCTCATGAACTAATTTACGAAAGTTCCATACCAAATCATAAAAATCATCTATCATTGTAGTAAAATTTGGTATATGCTTATCTGTGTCTATAATATTTTCTGTTTGATTTAGCCACTGCTGCAGTTGTATGTAATTTTGTAAAGGTTCAACATTGTGCATTATAGTTTGATGTTGCAGCACTCAGTAACAAATTTAACACAACTCATACAGCAACTGTCTGGGAACATTATTAATGCAGGAGAAATGCAACCAGTCCGTCCTATACAGAATAGAGCGGATAGCGGCGACAGTTTGGACAGTATTCCACCAGGGCAACCTCAACTGCAACATCAAACTATAATGCACAGTGTTGAACCTTTACAAAATGACATAACTGCAGCAGTGGCTAAATCAAATAGAAAATCAAAAAAAGGTCCATGGAAATTGATTTTAGAATCCAAAGAATATTGGTGGCAGGTTCTTAAATGCTACACAATTCCCGGGTCTGAATGACTCAATCTCTATTGCAAGTATTTTAAAACTTAAGGTCTACAATAGATAGAGTATTGTTGTATGGAAATCATGTATAGTAGTTGTTTTTTTATCATGGTTTTATATAGGTATTATACACATATATATATTATTTATTATAGCATATGTAAACATGTATTTTAAACTAATATTTTAAACATATATTTAGACAGTTACACTTATAATCAATTAATTATTTTTATATTATATAATTTATATTCGTTTCAATGCAATTGTTAACTATTGAGTAATTAATTGGATAATTGATTGGAATTAGTGAATACAGATCACTATATAAGAAGTTTCTTTTATTATAATGGTTGTCTGAAGAAGGCTGGTGTCACAGCCGAAAAGGGCTTACTTATCTTTTCAATAAACTTGGCTTCCTTAATTTACCTGGATTTATTTTACCTGCATTGGCATACTGTTGGATTTTACTTCAATTGCATTGGTATATCGCTGGATTGCTATTGCACTGCCATTTTTCATTCAGTTTGCTATTACTTCTGCCAGACGTGTTTCAGAACTTCATGCACTATGTGTTCGCCCTCCATACCTAGTTTTTCACAAAGACAGGGTTTCCCTGAGAACTAACCCACATTTTCTACCTAAAGTTTGTTCAGACCACAATTTGAATCAATCCATTGAACTGACTGTCTTTTTCCCTAATCATTCCAGCAAGGCAGAATACAGATTACACCAATTGGATGTGCATAGACAACTGCGTTTCTGTCTCCATAGAATAGAACTAAAGAAATGAGAAAATCAGATCAGTTGTTCCTTTCATTTGCCAACAACAAACAAGGCCTTCCAGTTTCTGAAGTAACGTTGTCAAAATGTTTATCGGACACCGTAGTCTATACCTGCCACTTGCGACAGAAAGATCTTCCAACAAAACCCAAAGGTCATTCAACCAGGTCAGTAGCTACTTCGGTAGCATTTCAATCTAGATTGCCCATAGATTGTTTGTGCAGCAGCTACTTGGGCAGATCCTCATGCATTCAATTCTCATTACAATGTAGATGTCGTCTCCCGGGGCAGAGCTTCCTTTGGTTCCACGGTTCTGAAGAGTCTGTTCCAATGTGCCACCCAGGATTGAGGTGCTAGGGACGCTGTCCCATCCAGCAAGAACGAAGGCGAGATTGGACAACTTAACATAAAGACATTATGTACCTACCATAACATTCCATGTTAGTTGTCCTTTACCTCACCTTCCTTCTTGCGTCCCTCCCTCCTTCCTCAAGGATTTAGAGGAGTTTCTCAATGGTTTCACTGGCTAATTCGTTTTTGTTATTAGTTGCTTCTCAACCAAACCATGACAATTAACTGTATATCCAGGTTTATTAATGGATTATCTTCTATAATTATGTCTGGTGTGAGCTATCTCAAACGAGACCTGGGTAGCTGGCGCTGGGCGTTCTGGGATAAGGGGTAGCCTCAAGCCAGTAAAGGCCTCTCGCGCTATAGTAAGTGGCCGAGTCAGAGCCGAGGATCAGCTCCAAACCCATCCAGCAAGAAGGAAGGTGAGAGATGAAGGACAACTAACATGGAACTTTATGGTAGGTACATAACTTATTTTTTTGTACTATTTTTAACTACATTAATGAAACTACCATTTTTTTTTCAGATTTACTAGTAATTACGCAGAGAATGCTATGGATTATTTAGATGTTACGATTTTTTAAAACAAAGGTTTTTTTATTCTAATACTTTTAGAAAATCCACTTTCTCTAGCTCATATTAACACTACAGTAGTCATCCTGTAACAGAAAATGTAGTTGGAGGACAAATAATTCGACTGTTTAGAATGATTTCAAATTCACTTTTTGAAAAAGAAGTGGATAAATTATGTGTATGTTTATCAATAGGGGCAAAAACGATAACGATTAATGTTAAAAGGGAGGTTATACTACAAAGGAATGAAAGATTTATGCCCATTTTAAGAAGACCCAAGGATGACAAATTTGTAACTTGGAATAATTTGAAAGAACCTGGTGATAAACCATTCTCTAGGGCTGTGGTTTTGAGAAATTAACTGAAATTCCAAGGAAGTTAAAAGGTTATTAGTAACAATTGGAATATTTTTTAAAATAGTCCCAAGATTAGAATGTGTGGCAAGCTCGCCAATATTTATATACAAAAGAGGTTTTAACATCAAAAACAGTTTTGAATATGGTGGTGGCAAGGTAACCTGTTGCTCTGACACCTGGTACATGGAAATGTGAGATGTGCCACTTTTGGAAATATGTTTTGGAGGGTGACACTTTCCTTATAAAATATAAAGGAAGAGATCTGAGGTCAACATTTTGGGCCATTTGCTGTACAAAAGGCATGTTGGCATTGTTATTTATTGTGATAAATTTTATGTTGGTAAAACAGAATGCCCTTTAAAATTGGGATATATGAACATCTTTATCATATCAAAAAGCAAGATATTAACAATGCTCATCATAAACATTCTCTGAGTTGCTTATCAGATGGTGAAATTCAATATAAATTCAGTGTTATTAATACGGTTGATGTTTCACCAAGAGGTGGATGTTGGGAGACCTTTTTGAAATGTAAAGAACTGGCATGGCATTTGCGTTTGAATGCAACACGGAGGCCATGTTTGAATTAGCATATTTTGATTTGTAGTGTTTTAAAAATGAAAGCTGCTAAATTGTAAAATGTTTTAATATTTGGTATATTATATACAATGTGTTTTTATGATGCACTTTTTATATATAAATTTTAAAGAACATAGAAGTTAGAATTGGTTTTGACTATTTATGGGTAATTTGCTAATTTATTAATTCATTAATTTTGTTAATGGTTTCTGATTTTGTTAATGGCTCCTAAATTTGATTAGTTTGTTTAAATTTATAAGACTTTCCTATTCTTACTGTACCAATGCTCTATTGAAGTCCACTGTTTTGGACAAACGTGCTTAGCAAGGGTGCTTCTCTCTAATATATGGTTTAATAAACCAGTGTTTCTTTTGCTATATGAGCTAACATTTTTATTGGAACTACCTCCGGTATTTGTTTGGAATTCATACCTCCTGTTCAGCACTTCTATGGTTTTATTGGTTATTTTTTCCCTCCCTGTCATAGAAATTTCCTCAGGTCTGTACCCATGCATTCCGTCATCATTTTTACCATAATTCTGTATTAGTTATCCGTCACCTTTTATGTGAAATAATGCATACTTGCATATCCAGAGTCATCCGTGTGTCTTTCAAATGCTTTCCTCTTGTGCTGGCATATGTCTGTTTTTAATGATTGGCATCCACTTGGACCTGCAGAATGTCTTCATGGCAATAGCAATTTCTGTCAGGTGCACTTTATCTGCTTTCTTCAGTATTTAGAAGCCTTAAGTGCATTTACTTTCTCATTGTATAATTTTCAGTGCAGACTGTGTATTTTTCTTGCCATCCTTCATAGGAAATTCAAGACTGCTGAGTCCTCCAACCATTATGCTTTGCCAGCTTGCATCCTAGACTGTACCTTCCTTCTTGAGGATGGCTGTACCTGTCACGCCCAGAGTGAATTTATGAATACCCATCCAGTTATCCAGGTCCTATTTGAAGGAAGGCACTGCTTTATCTGCAAAGCTATTCCGTTCTAGAGTTGAGGGGACTCTTAAGTAATCTGTCTGTCCAACTTATTTTATTAATCTGCTGAAGTAAGTTTGACTTTTGTTGTGGTATTTGTGAGACTGTTTGATTTTGTGTGACAGTATAAGAGATCCTGGACTATTTGGCCCTTAATTGCTCAGAAGTTAAAAAATGGGTCATCTCTGAGGAACCTATAAGACATTGAAAAGAGGGACAGTTTTTTATAGCCTTTACTGGTAGTTTAGGGTTTTAAAGCATATGATTTTCTTTGTTGAGAACCTCTGAAGTCTTTACATCTGTTTAGTATGTCTGTTAAGGTGCATCTCAAAGGGGGCATTGCATTCTGTAACTGGTCTGATCAGTGCTGAATACAACAATAGGAACAATAACCTTTTTTAAACTGCTTGATAATCCCTTGGTGATCAGCTGCTCCAAATAGAACGATTTCCTGGCAACTGTTACTACTTGGTGGTTAAAGAAAAGAGAATTATCAAACCATCCTTGGAGTTGTTTGTGTGTATTTTCATCTCTTAAGTATTGGCTCCAGAGTAAAGATATTTGAAAAAAAAATTGTCAAATGAATACAGTACTCGTATGGAGTATTACCAGCTTTATTTGTAGTGGGAACAATAGCTGTATTTTCTGTGGACATTGCCTATTTCCATTATTCAATCTGTTCCAACAGTGTTCTTTACTTTTCTCTCACATTGCTTCTTTATCATTGTGTCAGCTTGCATTTCTTTACATGTATGCTTTCTTCCTCTGGATCCTATAGCTGTTTCTCTTCCATTTATTTTCTCATTTATTTGTGTTTTCTTTCCTTTCATTTGCAGTGTTCTACTTGATTTAAAAAAAACAGCAACAAACTGAAGTTTTGTTTTCTGTTGAAACCAACTGTATTAATCAACATATTCTTATGGATATAAAACTTACAGGCATTATTTGGTTAGAGTATTCCCATTTCAAACAGTAGCAATACATTTTAAATTCTACAGCATTTCCAAAATTCTGTTTAAACTTTCCTGGAACTGTGCCCTTAAAAAGCTTTAGAGCTTAACATACCAAATCATTGGGGGGGGGGGCTTAATTTTTAGAACTATATACACAAAGTTTATGGACCACAGAGAATGAAAAGATGATCTGAAGTAGGGGAGTTCATTTGTCAGCAACCTGTGGGTCTTGGATCCGATATCGGATCCGAGCCGGCAACTTATTTCAAGCTAATGGATCCTAGCTCCTAGCTCCTCACCCATAATCCCCTGCTAACCCTCCATGACCTCAGATCTAGTTTGCCGCGCTTGTGGATAGCTGGATTCTTGCGAGCTCATCTAGTCTTGGCAGTTAAGTTGTTTTTCTGTCAACTTTCTAAATTATTTCTCAAAAATGTTTCTGTGTGTAAGTGTTAGGTACCTTTAGAGTAATATATTTTCTTTTAAGTAGTTTTCCCTCCCTTCGCTGGTCGTTGGAGAGTGTGTGTTGTGTTTTGGAGCCTGTGTGTGTGTGTTACATTATTTTCTTTAAGTATGGCTGAGGCCCCAAAAGCCATTTTTTCTAAATGTACCGAGTGTGGCCATAAGCTCTCCCCGGCTGATGGCCACACTCGGTGCGTTCGGTGCCTTGGGGTTGAACACCTCACCTCAGGCTGTACAATTTGTGCAGCGTTCAACCCCAGGGCACTGAAAGAGCGGAGGTCGAAGCTGGCCCTGGCGGGACTTTTACCCCCGGACTCGGCTCCGGCCTCAGCTGCTCCCGTGGCTCCACCACAGGCTGTGGTTGCTGCCATTCCTGCCCCCCTTCCTCCGTCCGGGACTCAAACTCCCGCTAAAGTGTCGGAGGACAGGGAGGCCAGGAGGGAGAAACGGAGGGAGAAGTACCACAGGCAGCGGGCCGAGACCTCCGTTTCAGCCCCGCCAGCTAAGTGGGCTTCTCAATCCACTGCTTCTAGGTCTCCTCCTCCTCTGTTCCGATCCCCTTGTTTCTCCCCAGGGCCCGAGGAGGAGGCCCGATCTCCATCGAGGTCATTGAGGCGGCATTCCAGGCCTGCCTCGGTGACCTCCTCGAGATCGACTTTTAGTATGTCCGATGCAGACTTGGACCGGATGATGCGAAGGTTCATCCAGGCCCAGCTGCAGATGGGAGTGCTCTTGCCTCCCTCCCCTTCGGGGGGGGGAGCTCGACACCTTTTTTCCATCCTATTGCTCCTTCTCCGACCCACTACCCAGGTTCGGAGCGTTCGGAGCCGAGCAGCGTTGGAGCCGGGGGTGGGTCGGCGCCGACAGTACTTGGTACTTCGGATCCGACCCTGCCCTCGAGCCTGTCGGATCCGACCTCTCGGAGCCGTGGCCCGAGCTTTGGATCCGAGGGATTCAGTGTGCCTTCGGCTCCGTCCAGGTCGGAGCGCATTGGTCCTTCAGATCCGATGTGGTCTCGGTGCCGGTTCCGATCCCTTCATCGGATCCAAGTGGGAACCTACTTTCGGATCCAAGAGAGAGTGGTTCCTCCTCGGCTTTCGATGTTGTGGAGAGGGCTCTGTTGAGAGCATCCGGACCCCCGGTCCTTGTCTCGGCTCCTCCTTGCACTCCCTCTCTGCTGGGCCAGGCTTCCATCACCCGGCCAAAGGGACAGCCTGCTTCAATGTCCCAGATGGTTCCATTGGAACAGGATGTAGCTGGCGAGGCCTCCTCGGACAGCCCCCCCCCCCCGAGGAAGTGCCCCGCAACCATAAGTGCAAGAGGAGGCACGTGGACTCCCCTGAGTCCTCAACTGAGGACACGGACTTGGAGGAAGGGGAAGGCTCCCCAAGATCACCCCCTGAGGATGGCTCCTTTGGAGACATCATGGAGATGCTGAGGATCAGAGGTGGGTGGTCTGCCCCCAAGTCTTTCTCCGAAGAGTCCGTGTTTCTGGAAGCATTCGAAGCAGGCCCGTCTACCTCTTGGGTGTCCCCTCCGGCAGACCCCTTGGTGGACCTCATTACCACCAGGGCGTGGAAGGATCCGGACACCGTGGAGCCAATACCAAAACGCCCGGATAGAATACTTAGCCCCCCCTCAGACCGATAACACTGGAGTAAGGGTCCCCCCGTAGATGCCATGTTGGCGGCAGCCACGAAGAGGGAATTAGCTCAGGAGAGCCCCTCAGTCCATCCACCGAGCAAGGAGTCCCGATCGATGGACCGCTTAGGGACGCGAGTTTTTAGTTCGGCGACTTTCTCGGTAAGGTCTCTGAACTATATGGCACATGTCATCAGGATGCAGCGGGATCTTATCAAAGAATACGCTGCCTCTCCTCCCGAGTCCATGTCGGCGGATGACAAACAATTGTACTCCACCCGAATGGCCACTCTGAGATCAATTTCAAATACCTCTATGCGGCTATTGTCCCATGCCACAGAGGGAGCCGCTAGGGCTAGCGGAGCAGGCCTAGTCATGAGACGTCAGGCCTGGCTCCGTCATTGTGACTTTACGGAGCCTTTTAAAGCGTCTTTTGTGAACGCCCCTTTCGATGGTTCTGCCCTTTTTGGCAAAACGGTTCGCGAGACACTTGTCCAGAGCGAGGAGGACGGGAAGACGTCTGCGTCTGAGTCCGCTTCTCTGCTCCCCAGCGGTCCTTTTCGAAGAACCAAAAGGGTCAGAAGAAGATGTGGTTCCGGAAATCGCAACATTCCCAACCCGCTCCGGACAACCAGTCCTTCCGTGGTAGAGGAGGACAGGGAGGGCGCCGCCCCAGGGGCAGAGGGGCTTCGAGAAACTTTGGGTCCAGAGAACCTTTCTCTGAACGCCCCACACAGCAGCCCTGAAGGGTTGCCCCCCTGCTCCACTCTGGAGGTAGTCGGGGGGAGCTTCTCGAAGCACCTAGCGGCATGGGAGTCCATCACGGCAGACCGCTGGGTGCTTCGCATTATATCCAGAGGGTACAAAATACCATTACTCCATGTCCCCAAATTCAAAACCTCCCCGATGTACCACCCGATCAGAGGGAGGTCACAGCCGCAGAAATTCAGCAGCTGCTAAGAAAGAGCCATCCAGCCCGTCCCCCAAGACCAGCTCGGATTAGGGTTCTACTCCAGGTTCTTTCTGGTGCCGAAAAAGACGAGGGACTTGAGACCGATCCTAGACCTTTCCCATTTGAACCTGTCAGTAACCAAAGAAAAATTCCGAATGGTCACTCTTCAATCTATTCTCCCCCTTCTAAGGGAGAACAATTGGATGTGCTCTATAGACCTCAAGGATGCGTACTACCACATTCTAATGGACAGACGATCCAGGAGGTTCCTCCGCTTCCGGCTGGGAGCCAGTCACTACCAGTTCAGGGTCCTTCCCTTTGGCCTCACCACAGCCCCCAGGGTGTTCACCAAGGTATTAGCAGTGATTGCGGCCCACCTGCGACTCCAGGGAATACAGGTCTTTCCGTACCTGCACGACTGGCTCCTGACCACCCCAACAAGGCATCTACTTTGCTCAGCCAGAGACTACTTTCTCCGCCTAGCCCCACAGTTAGGCATCACTATCAATGCCGACAAATCCCTTCTGGCCCCAACACAAGTCATAGAATTCATAGGAGCCAGAATAGACACCAGAGAGCTATGAGCCTTTCTAACTTCAGAGAGAATCTGGAATTTGCAACTCCATGTGCGGGCTATCCTCCAATCAGAGACTGCACCAGCGGAATTGGTCCTGAGGGCACTAGGCTCCATGGCGGCAGTGATTACGCTCCTTCTATGCGCCCGTCTGAACATGCGGGTACTGCAATGGACACTTCTAGTGCAATGGTCTTTTCTATCCCTTCCTCTTCACCCCATTGCTATCAGGAAGGCTCTATTATGGTGGCTCCAAGCCTCGGACCTCCATACGGGCCGTCCCTTCTGCACCTCTCCCCCTCTCGCCACGGTGACCACGGACGCCTTCCCGCCTCAGGTAGTGGGGGGCATTATTCAGGCAGGACAGTCCAAGGCACGTGGAACGACACAGAGACCTCCCTGCATATCAACGTTCTGGAGATGAGAGCGGTGCTGTTCGCGTTGCAAGCACTTCAGGATCTCCTCCCCATAGGAACGATCACGATTCAGTCGGACAACATGTCGGTTGTCTGGTATATCAACAAACAGTGGGGAACCAAATCTTACCCTCTATGCCGCAAAGCCATGAGAGTGTGGGAATGGGCTATCTCCACCAACCGCTTTCTGATTGCAACGCACATTCCGGGACAGACCAACATCCTAGCAGACAAACTCAGTCGCACCCTTCTTACCCCGTTCGAGTGGTCTCTCAATCCACTAGTAGCGAAGCAGATATTCGCAATATGGGGGCAACCCTGCTTCGATCTTTTTGCGTCTCCATCAAACACCAAATGCGGCAATTTCTTCGCTCTAATCCCCCCTCCAGAGGAAACTCCAAGAGACGCTCTGGTGCATGCTTGGCCACCCAGTCTACTTTATGCCTGTCCTCCTCTACCTCTGATGCTACAACTCTTACAGAAAGCCTCGCAGTTGGGGAGCAGGGTGATCCTCATTGCCCCATTCTGGCCTCGGCAAATTTGGTTCCCTTACCTGTGGTCTCACCTTGTGAATCCTCCTTGGATTCTATATCCCAGTCCGGATCTCATCTCCCATCCGTTGAACTTACCGACCCCAAACCTGGACAATCTGAAACTGACAGCTTGGTTGCTCCAGTTCCACTCCTAGTTAGGACTCCCGGTATCTCTTCACCAGTCAAAGCCATCCTTGTGGCAGCACATAAGCCCTCCACCAGGAAAGTGTACAGCAGTAAATGGAAACGTTTCTCCATCTGGGCGGAGCATCATGATCTAGATCCCTTTACGGCTCCTCTTTCGTCCATATTAGACTTCCTAACCGAACTCTTTCAGGAAGGCGTTAGTTGTGCAATTGGCAGCCATATCACATTACCATGTGGGACATGATACAGGGCCTTTGATGTCGGCCAAGTTGTGTAAAACCTTTCTCAAGGGCACCTTCTTACTTAGACCCCCTATAAAAGAAACCGTACCACCATGGGATCTTTCACTAGTTCTTCAAGCCTTGACTGCTCCACCTTTTGAACCCGCTGCTTCAGTAGATCTCAAATTCTTGTCTTGGAAAACAGCATTCCTTGTAGCCATCACTTCAGCAAAAAGAGTTTCGGAGCTTCAAGCTCTTTATGTGAAGCCTCCTTATTTGATGTTTCACCCAGACAGAGTGTACCTCAGGATCAGTCCTTCTTTTCTTCCCAAGATAGCATCGGAAACCAACATAAATCAATCCATAAATTTACCGGTTTTCTTCCCTAAATATCAGAATAAGGGAGAGTACAAGCTGCACTCATTAGATGTTCATAGGCAGCTTCGCTTTTATACTCCTAGAACAACGGGTCATAGACAATCCCACCAGCTGTTCATCTCCTTTGCCAAATTTAATTTGGGGAAAGCAATTTCAAAAGTATCTTTATCACGCTGGATTTCTCAATGTATCCTATTAGCGTATCAAGTCTCTGGGAGACCCGCACCGGAAGGAGTTCGTGCGCATTCCACTCGTTCCATCTATACTTCTGCGGCCTTCAAGTCTAGAGTTCCATTGGATGATATTTGTTCGGCAGCCACTTGGGCCTCATCTCATACCTTTATTAACCACTACAAACTGGACATGATTTCTAGAGGGAGAGCATCCTTTGGCTCTGCGGTGCTTCGCAATATCCTTCCATAATGGCCACCCAAGGTGCAGGTAGCTGGGGACTCTGTCCCACAGGTTGCTGACAAATGAACTCCCTACTTCAGATTAAGAAGTTATGTACTCACCATAACGTTCCATCTGAGTAGGTAGCTTCATTTGTCTGCAACCATCCCCCCCTCCTTCCCCCTGGCCTTCTTCGGATCTATTTTTAGTTGGATACCCATTTTTTTGTGTATATATTGAGGGGCAAACTTGATCTGAGGTCATGGAGGGTTAGCAGGGGATTATGGGTGAGGGGAGGAGCTAGGAGCTCGGATCCATTAGCTTGAAACAAGTTGCCAGCTCGGATCCGATATCGGATCCAAGACCCACAGGTTGCAGACAAATGAAGCTACCTACTCAGATGGAACGTTATGGTGAGTACATAACTTCTTATTTTCAGCTTGTTCTTCTGAGTGGAGCATATAGCAACTCATTCCATTTTCCTTACCCAGTTGTTCGGTTTCCCAATTTCCTAGTTCAAATAATTTCCATGTTAATTCTGCATGTTTTCCTGGTAAAGAAATATGTATATCTTTATTTCCATTTCTTTAATTTCCTCATCATTTGAATCACCTCTAAAATTGTTGACCTATCCTTTTTTTTCTACATTTTTTTCATTATAACTTCTTTGCAGCTATGACCAATGGTGTAGAAGGACTTCAGATTTTTAGCCTGTTTGGTTTTAAGCCAAGTGAGCAGGAATAGGTTTTTATCAGGATGTACCTTCCCATTAGATATGGAAGCAGTCATCTTCTTTAACTCCTGAAGTGGTTATATTGCCTGACAGTCCTCAAATATGTGTGCTCATTTTACCCCTATTAACTTGCTCACAGTGCCAACAAAGGCTTACACTTCTGTGGAAATACCCTTTCAAGTCTGGTTTCTGGTTGGTGTTTAGTGATACCTGTGCAGGCACTTCCAAGCAAAAATCCTAAACTTTCTTGATTTTATTGCATATGCATATCTGGGGACAGGCAAATTTCGGGTCTATATTAGAACACCGAACATTCAAAATGTCGAGTGCCCTAATATCGAACCCTAGCAATCGAAAATACAAAACATTGAGCATTCAGAACAGCAAATTTTTTCCTAGGGGAAAATATTTGCTCTTCCAAAACGCATACACACAACACAATTACACCAAACAAACAGCAATCCACACACATAACACCTAAACTCTTACACCTAACCTTACACTAAACTATACATACACCACCCAAACCCTAACCCTAAGGTCCGTCACTGTCGCACAGTCCCCTCTCCTGCGCCCTAACCCTCACGTTCACACAATCACACACTTACCTGACTTACCCTAACTCACCTAAACCGCCCTAACCCACACATCCACACAATCGCACACTTACCTGACCCCGACCCGTAACTTTCCACCAGAGTGCTGAAAATACCGAAGCAACAGAAACGGACAACCGAATTCTTTTCCTAGGAAAAAATTTGGTTTTCTGTTTCTTCGATATTTTCAGCGTTCGCTGAAAACTGGTCGATATTCTAACACTCGACATTTTGAATGTTTGGTGTTCTAATATAGACCCGCAAATTTTTGTCCACTCCTGTTTGAGATTGAGGATGTTCTTCGTGTTTCACTGTTGCAGTCATTACATTTGGGTAATCCTGCTGGCAGGTTGCCCTCAGTTGGCCTGAATTCCAAAGTCCTGGGTCCTGCATCGGCTGCTGTCGCTCCTTCCCTGACGTCAGGTTGTCAGGGGTATAAAAGATGCGGCTGACACCATTTTCTTTAGTATTTCTTGCCGTGTGGTGCCCAAAGCAGAAGCAGTTCGCAAGTGCAGGTCAGCCAACTCCTGAGTTTTTCATGTTCGAGTTTCAGATCCGAAGTCTTCAATAAAGCTAAGTACCCCGTTAGGGAAACTTTTTTCTTGCTCCAGACCGATGTCAGAAAAAGTAAATAATTGTATTTCTTGTGGAAAGCAAATAGCTCATAAGGACTTTAATTCTTACTGTATTCCTTACCTAGGTCCTGATCACAACGTTTCTGGTTGTCGGTTTTGTGCTAGATTTAACCAACGCACTATTAAGCGTCGGTATGAATTTGCTTTAAACTACTTTGGACACCGGTTTAATTATCCAGAAATGTCGTCGGATACCCATCCGACTACTGGAATTCACAAAAAACGCAAGGAAAAGGAGAGAGAGAGAGAGAGAGAGACAACTGAGGCCCAAAACCGACGACGAAGCTTCTAAGCCCAGTCGCTGGTTCGCCGGTTCTCAGTGAGGCGCTTTCACAGCCCCTGATGCCTGCTACTTTAGAGTCGCAGGCCGCTACCGACTCCCATGTGGAGTCGGCCATGCCGCTGGAAACTCAAGGTATTGGAGCCTCGGATACTATTCCTTCAGATGGGTCTGGAGCTGCTGAGCAGGCACCGGCTTCTGAGGGTGTTTTCAGACCTAAACATTTTTACATTAAACCAACCTCCGCTTCAAAGGCTAAAGCAAGGAAACAAGACTCAAGAGCCACATGGACAGGCCTCTATGCCCAAAAAACAGATGCTCAAAATGGCTGAAGACTTAATTACCTTGATCAGGGGTTCCCATCCCCCTCCTGATAAGAGGCCTAGGCAAGAGACTGACTACGAATCTTAAGATCAGGTTTCTATTTCTTCTGATTCCTCTTCTGATCAGGAATATTCTCTTCCCCCCTATGAGGATTCTGATGCTGAAGAATCTATTCCTTCAGCTTCTCTTCCAGAGGACTATTCTTTTGGGGAAACTTTGCACACCATGAGAGAGCATTTCCACTGGGAGAGCCAAGATTTTTCAGAATCTAAAAAGAGGCTCAGGGATTTCCTTTTACTACCTCAACACAGGCCACTAGCCATTCCACCTGTGTTAGACATTGTAGATGATGTGTTTTCTGAGTCTAGTCTTACCCCTGACTCCTTACCTCCAGCTCCTGTTAAGCCTGACAGATATTACAGGGTTCCTGACTCATAAATTTCTTTTTAGAAACCCTGCTGCAGACCCAGAAACTATCTCACAAGGTCCCAAAGGAGTTAAGGCTTCCGCTGCAAAAAACCCTACCCCCTCTGACAGAGATTCTAGGGCACTGGATAGATGGGGAAAAAAGGTTTACACATCTGCTACCTTGGCTGTAAGGGCCTTAAACTGTCAGTTTCATATGCTCAAATATCAGCAACATGTCATGGCATTGCTTAAACAGAAAATGTTATTAAACTCTGAATGTGCAGAAAACAAGGAAATGCAGGATTTATTGCATGCAGCTGAATAAGTTGGAAAGCATACTTTGCAATGTGGTTTTGATTCTTTGGAGGCCTCCTGCAGGGCCGCAGTTACGGGTTCTGTAATTAGGCATGCTTGGTTAAAGGAACAAAATCTGCGTGATCATGTCAAAGTTAAATTATTAGATGCACCTTTACAGCATGATACTTTGTTTGGTGTTAAGGCAAAAGAGGTGTTAAAGAAAATGGAGGACAAAGCTAAATCTATGCAAACTGTCAAAGATTTTTTACAAGTACAGCCACCTAGGTTTAGTAGACACTGGCCTACAAAACTGGTCCTTTCCTGTGTCAGACAAACCTCAAAGGGGCAGATACAGATGCCCTAGAGGCAGATCCCAGATGCAAGATTCTTACAGGTCAAAGCAATGGGGTGCTTCTACCTCCAAAGTTGGAGAAGACAAATCACAACCATACAAGAAACGGCCCCAATGACTTCCCCCTGCCTGCACCAAGTACTTAACTCCTGGCAGCACCCTTAGGGGGAAAATTAGCACTTTTTTCCTCAAAATTGGCGCATTATAACCCAGGACAAGTGGGTTCTAAATATTGTGTCACAAGGATACAAGTTCTATTTCCATTCCCTGCCAAAGTCAAACGGCTGGCCAGATCTGCCAAAAAACCAATGGGCAGAGGCACAAAAACAAGTCTCATCCCTCATGGATATGGGAGCCATTCAACAAGTACCGGAGCAAGAGCAGGGACAAGGTTTTACTCAAGACTGTTATTGGTACCCAGAAAGGACAAAGCCTGGAGACCAATACTGGACCTATCTGTTCTGAACACATTCCTGAATATACCAAAATTCAAGATGTTGACTTTGCAGCAGCTTTTGCCCATGCTGGGCAAGAATGCTTGGCTTGTGACTCTAGACCTAAAAGAGGCATACCTGCATGTCCCAATCAGACAATCGTGCAGAAGATACCTCAGATTCAAGGCTGGCTCAATGCATTACCAATTCTCTGCACTGCCCTTTGGCTTATCTACTGCGCCCAGGGTCTTTACAAAGTGCCTGGCACCAGTAATTACATTCTGCAGACAGAGAGGAATACAAATATATCCTTACTTGGACGACTGTCTAATTCAAGCAGAGAACAAGGACATTCTCCTACAGCATCTGGCGTTTGTGAAAAGATTTCTAACATGCCTAGGGTACACAATCAACGAAAAGAAATCAAAACTAGTACCCTCTCAAGATAAAATATTCCTGGGTGCAAGCTTAAATACAACTGCCCAGATGACTTATCTCACGCCAGACAAACAAAGGCAACTGATTACCTATTTCAAAATGTTGGCAACAAAGGCCCAGTCATCTCCAAGAAAAATTCTGCAAGCTTTGGGCTTCATGGCATCCTGCATCCTACTAATTCCATATGCAAGACTGCATATGAGCAAACTTCAGTGGTACCTAAAAAGTGTTTGGACTCAAACATTTTCCACAGCCTGGAAACTATGATTACTCTCATTCCCTGCCTACAACAGGAGTTTCGATGGTGGACAAAGGCTTGTCACCAAAACAAGGGACAGCCATTCACTTTACCCCCAGCCAGGCAGACACTAACAACGGATGTATCAGATTATGCCTGGGGGGCCCACATGGCAGGAAGATGCATTCAGGGCACATGGTCCTCAACCCAAATGCATGTACATATCAATCGGAAAGAGATGCTAGCTGTTCAGAATGCCCTGACAGCCTTCAAGGACCTACTTCATCCGGGACAACAACTGATAAAGACAGACAACACCACGGTCATGTGGTATATCAACAAGCAGGGGGGCACACATTCTTACCCCCTTTGCAGACTAGCCATGACTTTGTGGGACACAGCATTAACTTACCAAGTACATCTGCAAGTACAATTCCTGCCAGGAAGGAAAAATACTCTGGCAGACGAACTAAGCAGAAACCTCATGGATCCCCATTAGTGGCAGTTGGATCCGCAAGTCTTCAGCATGATGACAAGGAATGGGGATGGCCGGGCATAGATTTATTTGCCTCCCCCCACAACTACCAACTAAAAAGATTCTGCACAAGGACTTATCACAGACAAGCATGGAAAGTGGACGCCTATCTTTCAGCTGGAAAAACCTTTCAGTATATGCCTTTCCCCCACTGCCTCTCCTCCCCAAGGTACTCCTAAAGTTCAGACAGGAAAAGCCAATAATGGTACTGATTGCCTCAGACTGGCCCCACCAGTACTGGTTTCCAATCCTAAAGAACTTGTCTCAAGGCCCAGCTTGGACCTTACCTCAAATACCTCCTCTACTGTCCCAGCAAAATAGTCAGATCCTGCACAGCCAACTCAGAACTTTAAACCTGGCAGCATGGCAGATAATGTAGTCATACAAAACACCTCTCAGTAAAGCTGTGATGGATGTCCTTTTGGAGGCCAGAAGGCGTAGTACTAGAAAATCTTATGCTGGAAAATGGAAGAGATTCTGTGCTTGGAACCAGGCATAAGGAACTGATGCAGCTGTGCCAAATATTCCTCAGATTTTACAATACTTAACTGAGATGCTGGACAAAGGCCTATCTTTTTCATCTATTAAAATTCATGCCTCTGCTATTTCGGCTCATTACAGTACAGTGCCACCAATCTTTTCTCATCCCTTATTAAAGCAGTACCTCAGAGGAGCCAAAAATTTAAGACCTCCAAGGAGATCACCAATGCCTGCATGGGACCTCAACTATGTCTTAGAAAAACTCACCCTGCCTCCTTTTGAGCCAGCTGCTACTGCTGATATAAAGTTTTTATCTTGGAAGACAGCTCTGCTCCTAGCAATAACTTCTGCAAGATGAGTTTCAGAGCTACAGGCACTCATGGCTGTGGAACCTTTTATCATTTTTTATCCAGACAGGGTCTCTCCAAGGACAAACCCAATATTTATGCCTAAGGTGGAGTCCAGTATGGCTCTTAACCAAACTATTCATCTGCCAACTTTTTATCCAAATCCACAGAACAAGGGTGAGAGAATTCTGCATTCTTTGGACGTACACAGACAGCTTAAATTCTACTTGGATAGAACCAAAGTTTTCAGAAAGACTGAGCAATTACTAGTGGCATATCCTGCAGGATCACAAGGAAAGACCATCTCAAAGCAGACTATTTCAAAGTGGATAGGCCACTCAATTTCTGCTACTTACACCATGGCAAGTCAGTGCCTAAGGGCATTAAGCCACATTCAACCAGAGCTGCAGCCACTTCAGCAGCCTTTCTCAGGGGTGTACCAACCATGGACATTTTAGAGGCTGCTACTTGGAGTTCAGTGCACACCTTCACAAAGCACTATCATCTGCCACTCTACTCTAAATCCAGGGCAGGCTTTGCCACTGCAGTTCTGCAGGGCCTCATAGCCGCTCCTAATGCGGTTTAGCTCCAGCCTCCCAACCATAGCTTTGGGACTCTACCCAAATGTAATGACTGCAACAGTGAAACACGAAGAACATAGTACAGTTGTGTACACTTACCATAAATGTAGATGTTCAAGTGTATTCACTGTTGCAGTCCAGGTTACCCACCCGCCATCCCCCTTTCTTCTGATAGATCCTATCTTTCCTCCTCTGATTTATACAACCTATGTGGTGAATTTTCTTGTAGATGAAGGTAAAGTTTATATTGGTGCATGTATATATATATATATATATATATATATATATATATATATAAAATAACTTTTGGCTACCCTTTTAGGGGGCACCTTGGGGCAAGAAAAACTAAAGAAAATGGCGTCTGCCGCATCTTTTATACCCCTGACGATTTGATGGGGAAGGGGCGACAGCAGCCGACGTAGGACCCAGGACTTTGGAATTCAGGCCGACTGAGGGCAACCTGCCAGCAGGATTACCCAAATGTAATGACTGCAAGTACACAACTGTACTTTGTCCCATATATTCTCCCCAGTTATGTCTCAGCTTATTTTATTTTATTTATTTATTTTATATTTGTTAACTGTGGGTGTTTCTGACTGAGCCGAAAAGGCCCTTTTTCAGCAGAGGCCTGGGGAGAGAAGCTCCACATAGAAAAATTACAGATACCTTTAGTTATTTAGACATGATTAGTATACACACAAAAATACAAAAGACATGTTTTTACAGTGGTATGCAGCACATCAACAGTTACAGTGGAGAGAACAAACAAAAAAAAATGATTTAAAAATAAAGATAATTAATAGATTTGTGGTGTACAGCTGAAATTTGGAACATAGGTAGAATACATACATAGTACACAGGTACAGTACATACATTGTAGATTAGCCAGTGTTTGTGAGTAAGATTGAAAACCATTATCAAGTTCTCTAGGTTTAGTATGTGTACCTTATCCGCTCTCACTAGCCTGGGGAGCAATCATGGCACTGCCAACTTTGCTTGAGATGTTGCCTGATGAGGTCTTTAAAGGAGGCTTTGGATGATGTGTTTTGAATGCTAGTGGGGACAGAGTTCCATTTTTTAGCCACTGAAATACTATATAGTGCATCTCCAAAGCTATTGTAGCTGTTGGTGACTTCTAGTAGTAGTTTGCTTGATGATCTAAGAGGCCTTTTGGCTGAGTGATGTACTAGGTTTTTGAGGGCAGGACACTTATTGGGGAGGTAATAGATCGAATGACAGAGGCAGAGCTGATTGTAGGTTAGGAGGTTGGACAGTTCAAGCTAGCGGAACTGTCTCAGAGCAGTACAGTGATGAGTTCTATATGAGCAATTTGCAGCAAATTGGGCAATTCTGTTATAGCAGACTTCCATTTTGCTTAGTTCAGTTTTGTTGAGATTAGTCAGAATGGGAGATGCATAGAGTAGGGTGGATAGAAGTTGGGAGCAAGCAATGACTGATCTTGTGTTATTGGTAAGAAATGGTTTGATACGGTAGAGTGGTCCAAGTTTGGCATGTACTTTTTTAATAGTTAAGTTGAGATTACTATCACATTTTTGGTGTGAGTCTATGATTATTCCCAATAGCTTAGCCTGTGCCACTGGAGCGATTGGAGTAGCATTTACGGAGTAGATAGTGAATTGACTGTTATCAGTGTTTTTGTTAGAACTGGTTATAATCATAAGCTGAGTTTTCTTTGGATTGAGGATAAGTTGGGCTTTGGTAAGGTCGTTTTCAACTTCAGAGAATGCTAGTTGAGTTGTTTGCAGGAGGGTGGGAATGTTTTGTGCAGCACAGATTAAGGAAGTGTCATCTGCATACTGAATGATAGGTGCATGCTGTGTGGAGGTATGGAGGTCTTTGTGAAGATTGTGAATCGTAGTGGTCCTAAGATAGAACCCTGTGGGACTCCTATAGTTATGGGCAGCTGAGAAGAGAGGGAAGTTTCCCATTTCACAGCTTGGTACCTGTCAGTTAAGTAGCCTTGGAACCAGGTAAGAGTGGAATTTGATAGGTGATATTGGTTTAGTTTGTTTAGCAGGATTTGGTGCGAGACTGTGTCATATGCTTTGGACATATCCAAAAAAAGAGTTGACACTGTAGGCCTTCATTTTTGAGACGGTTTACTGTACCTGTGAAGCAAAGGAGGGCTGTAGTGGTACTATGGGCAGGTCTGAAACCATGCTGAGTAGGTGACAGGATGTTGCTGTAGTTATTAAGTTCAGTGGAGGTCATGCCTTTATGTATGGGTGTAACATAGGATATTTTCCAGAGTTTGGGCACATAGTTTTCAACAGCTGATCTGTTTATGAGAGTGGAGACTGGGATAGCAATAGCATCTGCTGTCAGTTTTGAGAAATAGCTGGGGAGTAGGTCGGCTGCTGTTGATGAGGATTTTAGTTTGTAGAGCATGCTTTTGATTGAAGTGGTGGAAACTGTTTTGAGGGTAGAGGGTTAAGCTTGTATTAGTGTTACTTGTGTTGGGGGGGATAGTGAGGAAGGAACTGTCCTGTGATACTAAGGATAGAATTGAGTTCACAAAGTGGGATTTGAATTGTTTCGATGGGAAATTTAGTGTCAGGGGTGATTGGTTTGGGGGTAGCCTTTTAGGTGGGTTTTTGTAGCTGGTTTACATTTTTCCAAAATTTTGGGGGGTTGTGTTGGTATTTAGTTTGTAATGTCGTGTAGTAGGATTTTTTGTCCAGCCTAATGCATTTTTTTTTTGCACGGTTGCGCAGTTCCTGGTACTTAGTCAGGCGCTGTGTTTCTTTGTTTTTTTTATAGTAAAGCCAGGCATTGTCTCTGGACTTGAGGATTTGTTTGGTTTCTTTACTGAGCCCGGGTTTGTAGAGGTTCTAACCTTGCTTTTGCACAGTGGAGCAACAGTGTCTAGGTGTTGTAGAAATGTTTTGTTGAAATACGATACAGCCTGGTCAAGTGGGAGGGTTTTTAGGGGGGGTCCAGTCACAGTTAGAGAGTAAAGTATTGAGGACCCCAGGAGAGAATTTTGTTGTGTTTCTAGTGGATATATAGTAAGTGGTTTTGCATATGCTTGTTCTACTATGTATAAAGTATATTATGTTGTGGTGACTTAAGGTGTCTGGGAGACTGCCTACGTGGGAGTACAATGTGGGGTTGTTAGGACCCAGTCAAGGATGGATTGATTCCCTTTTAGATTTTTTATCACATCTAGTTGGAATTTGGACTAGCTGCTGGTAGCCTGGAGATTTATTAGATTACTTGGTGGTTCTGATATGCAGGTGAACCAAACTAGGTTGAAATCCTCCAGAATAAGGATTTCTTGTGAGTATGTGGAAGAACAAAAGAATAAGAAGTTTTCAAGGCTAGCAGGTGTATTACCAGGTGGAATATAGATCACAATTGGGGCGATGACCTTTTTAAGGTGAAGTTGTGAGATAAGTATGTCCCAATTATTGGGGGAGGGGTAGGAGTTTGGTAATTGATGTACAGTTAAGTTGGACTTAGAGTAAGGCAGTTCCACCCCCTTTACGAAGTGGTCTGTCTTGTCTAATGATATTGTAGCTGGTAGGGAGAACTTCTGAGTTAGCCATGTTTTTATTTAGCCAGGTTTCTGTTAAAGCAACTATGTCTGGGGGGTAGTGTGCTATTGTGGCCTGGAGTTCAGGTATTTTATTTTTGATCCTTCTAATATTAATATTTAGCATTAAAAGATGATTGGTTTTGCTGCAGTTGTTGATTTGCCCAGGGATGAAGATAGTGGGGGTGGTTTGTTCTGACATTTGTATTGGAGCAGTTTTAGTTTGACAGGATGGATTTGGGCCTGGGTTGGGGTGGATATCCCCACTTATGGTGAGTCTGGTATTAAAATGGTAATGCAGATGTTGGCGTTTGTTGAGGAGTGTGAGAAAGTATTGTTTTTTTTTTTTGGGAGTAGGAATGAGAGCATATGTGTTTAGCTCTGAATTGGTCCATTATGTAGAACAATTTTGGGCAGATATTGTAATGTGCAGTGTCTATATGAGAGTGCATCATGTAGTGTTGTGCTACTAAGTTTAGGGATATTGCTGGAGTGATAACTTGTGGTGTTATAAAGAATTATGAGCAGACAGACTAGACTTAGTTGTATGATAGTCATGGTTATAAAGTTTAAGTTGGTGCTAGGTGGGGGTCTGAATAGGAATTATAGGGATGCACTATATGGTGATGGGTAAGTAGTGTGGGTGATGTAAAAAATGCCTAGTGGGAATGAGAGTGATTGGGAGTATTTTGTGTGGAGCAAGTTGATGTGGTATAATGTGGTCTGACTTGAGGAGCTGTGATTGGTGGAGGTGATGTGTGGGTGAGCTGTGGGTGTGGCCGTGATTACTATAAATGTAGAGGTAGTGTGGGCGGGAGGGAATAGGGGGCAGGGCAGGGGTGCGGAAAGAGCCCGAGCGGAGCAGAGCCCGCTAAGACAAGAGTCAAGAGTAAGTATTACTTTACAAATCTGAACACTTTAAACAAATTCCTAAGGTCTAATGGCTTACCAGCAAGCAGAATGCAAATTGCTGAAGAGCACTTGTGTCCTGGTGGGAGACTGCTCAGCAGGATTCTAATATAGACTTAGTATTGGGAGAGGGAGATAGCACAAAGGGTGTAAACCAGGTGGAATGCAAAGAAACCAGAGAGGCAATCAGTGGAAGTCTGATCAGTGAAGGCCTCAAAGGGGGTAAGTAATAATTCAAACTACCTGTAAAGTGAAGGAGAGGAGAGAAGAGAGAGCAAAGTTTAAGGTTGGGAGTTTGTCTTCACATTGACTTGCTGATTAGTAACCAGTTTGTGCACAGATTAGAGTAGGGAGATACATTAGCAATGAAGGGGAATGTATAGAGATGCAAATAAATAGGTGGGCCTCCAAGTGATACAAACTAAAGCAGAAAGCACTGAGAGGGCTGCTTGATGGTTAATTTAGTCACAGGGATCTGAATTAAATGTATACTGTATATTGTACAGTTAGGATTACTGCACTAGTTGGGGGGACACAAGGCTACAACAGTCAGTTTTATTAGCATGCTGAGAACTACTAAGAAATACTGCTAATGTAATAGCTTCACTCTCATAAAACATACAAGTAGAATGCCTGGGAAGACTGACCCTGCTCTTGAGGCAGAAAATGTATATCTTTGTTTAGTTTTGCAATACTTTTTCCTTCTTACACTGTATGGGTGGAGTGGTAGCCGCAGACTGCAGATTTGCTTGAGTGCGCTCTGAAGAGACAGAGAGAGAGAGAGAAAAAGAGAGAGGATTAAGCTAGTAGAATGAGATAAAGATAGGTTAAAGAAGTAATGAGGAGATAGGTGGGTGTAAAAGATACAGATCTGAGGGTAGTGTAGATAAAGCAGGAGAATAGATGCTACTGCTACAGTTTGAGAGTGCTTCAACAGTTACCACATCACAGTGCCATAACTTAGTTTGGAAACATATTAATAAATCATGCACAATACATTTATCAGCCAATTATCCTGTGCATACAAGAATAAGGAAAATGAACACTTAACAGCACAGCTGAATCAGTAGCAGAGACAACTGTAGTGCTAAATCAGTAAATACTGTTTTTAACTCCAACACTAAGTCAATTAGATTTACATTACAGTTGTAACAGCAGTTTTAGTACATCATAGCTGCAGTGATAGTGTCAGTAAAACACAATTGCTGAATGACAGACTCAACCAATTAAACAAATAAGCAGATCAGTAGTCAGGAAACAGAAAAATGAATACTAGTTGTATAGCTCCAAATACAGCAAAAAGTAAGTATTACTTTACAAATCTGAACATTATCTGGCAACATAATAACATTGTCACCTACCTTCGGGTTGTAATGCCTTATAAGCTCTTTTTATCACCTTTTTCATCATTGCTCTTTTTGTCCCTGCTCCTATCTGGTATTGGCATTAACTGAGAGTCTCTGCCCTTTCTTACTGTGTCCTTAACTCTTGTTAATCATGCATATGTTGATCTTTTTCTCCTGCAGTTTTTGTCTAACTTCAAACCATAACATTGTCTTCCTCTGTCTTTATCTGAACCCAAACATTTGTCTTACTAATTTATTTTTCCTTGGTGGGATCAACCATTTTTTTCCTAACACCTTTATTTTCACTTGCATACTTTGTTGGTATGACCCATTGTTGCCAGTATTTCAAGCCCTTTGACCATATCTATTATGTTGTTTTCCATCTTAAGCATGTAACATACTTATCTGTGTGGTTCCTCTTTCCCCAGTTCTTCACAACATAACATCTTTGCTTTCCATCTTGGTTCATACTTTTTTGCTTGAATTACATATACCCTTTTAAGTTGAGTGGCTTTAAAGTAATCTCCCAGGTTTGCGAGTCCCAAGTCTCCCCGCTCCTTAGGTAGTATTAACCTTTCCAACTTCACTCTTTTCCTTCTGGATTCCCAAAAAGAAAAACTTTCACTTCCATTTTTGTTGTGTGATAGATTTTATCATGAGGTTAATTGAAGCATGTATGTGCAAACATATGCGACTAACAGTACCAAAAACGTTTTAATTGCTTGACTTTTGCTTTCCTCATCCATAAATTACATCCTCCATTCCATCAATTTACCTTTTCTTAACACTTGCATTGGAATATCAGTTTAGACATAGGCAAACATGCATTTAAGTAAAAGAAAACAAACCATGTTAATTTTTTCAGTTAGAAATATTATACATCACATATATTCTTTTATACAATTGATATAGGAGGTTACTTGGCTAATGACTCTAGGGCCCTTGCAAGTCTAGCCAAGTTTTACCCTTATTTCCACGATCATCACCTATCATCCCTGTTCAAGAGGGGACATAGGTGGATCTCCTAGGGTGAATATATGGTTACCCATCCAGTCGTCCAGATTGTGTTTGAAGAGGGCCAATGAGGTGCTCTGCTTACATGAATCAGGAGTCTGTTCCAAAGGTATGGCAACCCTTGGGGGAAACAGATGTCCCTCCAGCGGGTTCTATTAATGTCACATACCAGGTTACGGCCATTAGAGCAAGTAACCCATGTACCATTTGACTTGTGGATATGAGGCATTTGCAGTAAAGCAGGGTCAAAGATTGCCTTGTATGCAAGGCAGAGAGAGCCTCTGATTAGTCTGTATATAACAGAACAGTAATTTCAGATGATCCTCAAAGGACAGATGCTGAAGACCTTGAATTTTTCTTGTGAGGAACCTTTGTGGTCTCTCCAATTTTTGCAGGTGCTGGGAAAGGTACATACCAAAAGGGGCATTGTACTCAATTATTGGCCTGGTGAGGGAAGAGTACAGGGTGGTTATAACTTCTTTTTTTCTTGGAGGCAATCCCCTTACTTATAAGATGAGCAATATACAATGCCCTTCTTACCATTGTGGAGGCATGGTGATCAAAGGTAAGGTTGCCGTCAACCTGTGTACCCAGGTTTCTCACCACTGAGTGCATACTTAGGGTAGTGTTATTGATGTGATAGTTAGCAGGGACATCACCCTTACCGAAAGAAGTGTTTTTTTACATTGAGTTTAACACCATGACTTTGGCACCAGTCATTTGTTTATGTAAGACCCTCTTGTAGGATTTCAACATCATTTGGAGATTCTGTGACTGCTCCCAATTTGCAGTCATCAGCAAACTTTGGCAGTCACAGACCTTTAGGTTGCACTTCTGAGAAATAGATTCCAAACAATAGAGGTCCCAGGACTGATCCCTGTGGAACACCACTGTTTACAGGTCTGCTGTTGGAGGTGGATTCCCCTATTTTGACTATATGGGTTTTATCAGTAAGATATTTGACAACCCATCTAATATACAGGTTGATACCTAGCTGGGTGAGTTTGTCAATTTTGCCTGAGTGGGGGATAGTGTCAGAAGCCTTGGCTAAGTCTAGGTAGGCTGTATGCTCAGATGTCCTCATCATGGGTCTTGGTGATTTTCTCGAAGTCCACAAGGCTTAACAGGCATGATATCCCTTTGACAAATCCAAATTGAGTAGGGTGAAGTGTTTGGATCATAGATCAATGTCTTTAAGATCTATGATGGTTCTCTTCATGGCCTTGCAGATAAGGCTAGTCAGGCTAATAGGCTAATAAGTCTATAGTTCCCAAGGTCAGTGGAAGCACCACCTTTGAACAAGGGGATGACAGTGGTCTTTTTCCATTCAGTTGGGACGAAGCCTGTGATTAGACTTTGATTGAAAAGAGTACCCAGTTGAGTTGCTAATTCTTATTTGTTCCCATGTAGGACACAGCCTGGGATGTTATCAGGTCCCATGGATGCTATGTTTTTGAACATAGAGAGGGCATTCATGACCTGTCGTTTAGAGATGTAGGGTAGAGCACAGGTGGTAGGGATGTCCTGGAGGCTTATTTACTTGTTTGAGCTGAGGAGGGAGGGTTTCCAGTTTGGGGCTTGTTCCCTCTTGCTCTTAGACAGCAAGTTCTTCCTCTTATTGTAAAGCCTGTTAATGGCAGTTGCCCACCAGACAGGTTTGCTCTTCCTCGAGGAGCTTCTTTTGGTCCTTTCAGGTACGGCCGAGTCAGTGCAGTTGTTCAAGTGCTTGTATAAAGCATTTGTGTAGAACTCATCATAGTTGCCTGTTCCATTTGAAATAGGAGGTGCATTGAAGCTATTTATACTATCCCATAAGAGGTTATAATCTGCTTTGGAGAAGTTTTTTAGTTTAGTGTGTGCTATGGGGGGGGGGGGCACGGTCAGGTGTGATAGTAATTTTATGGTCAGACCTCACAGTCGAGGTGCTACAGTGGTCCTCCATATTGGTAAGCACCAGTTCCAGGATGTTGGCACCCCTTGTGGGGGTGTCAACTAGCTGGTCCAGGGCATTGGAGTTAATGAAGTCGAGGAGCCTCATTGCAAGTGAGTTTCCTCATGAGTAATTTCCCCAGTCAGTGGATGGGTAGTCAGTCTCCCAAAACCATGGTGTTCGGATGTATCTTGATAGACTCAAGTAGATCCCAGTAGGTAGAGTGGGCCTCCTTATTCATGGAGGGGGTCCTGTAGCTGGCAATGACGTGAATAGGTGTCATACCAACAGCTAATTGCACCTGAAGTATCTCCAGGGAATTGTGCTTTCTAACCAATCTGGAGGTGTATTTATCTTTAATGAATATTGATACACAGTCTTCTTTAGTTTTCATGCCTTCAATTTGTGGTCTGATCGTGTGGAAGGAGGTGTAGCCCGATATGGCTGGGGTTCTGTCCACAGCTTTGAACCAGGTGTCTGTGACTGCACAAATGTGTCCGTGTACCAAGGTGAGGACTGCTTCCAGTGAATGCAGTTTCATGTTAAGACTCCTAGCGTTTAGCAGCAAAACCTCGAGGTTGTTCTTAGAGTTCTTATGTTGGGAATTTTGTCCTTGAGACACTGCCTAAAAAAAGCACTATGGGGGTGGCAAGAGCCTTGGCCAGTAGCCGAAATCCCAGGGGTGACAGATGAAGACCATCTCTGGCAAAGCATCAAGGTCAGTCAGTCATGTCATCCCAGGCTGACAGCTACTGTATCCCCTTGGACTGGCACTAAAAACTAAGCCAGTTATTGAAATCAATCATTTTCTGTTTCTGTTGAGGCATCATCCTAGGTGAAGGTAAAATTGTGCTTAAGGCTAGGGGCATACCAGCCTGAGACATATAGTCAGAGATCTCAATCTCGTCTCTTTGTATAGTCCAGAGAGGTGTGTTTCAAGTCATTCACACCAACATGGACTATGACAGTCATAACAGTACCTGTAGTTGAGAGGCTTGAGTGCATGTGTGATATGGTGGATCCTGGAACCTGACAGACAGCTGACTGTGACCTTCTCTTTATCCAGCCTGGTGAGATAGACATCTGTGTGTTCTCGATGGAATCACCTATGACTATTATGTTTGATTTTGTGTTTTGCCTTAAGGGTTTTGACAGGTGAGGCACTGGTATGTGTAATGTGTTCTGCAGAGGAAATATTATGTATAGTGTGCTTGTGTTTGTGAGGTCTCTGGTGTTTAGGTATGTTTCTGGTGAGGGCCTCAGCATATATAGTTATGTGGGATGTGGGTTTGGGTGGAGTTGGAAGTGAGGCGGGTATGCTGGTGACAGGTGTGTGAGAGAGCATGTATTCAAGGTTCTTAATATAGTTTCATCTCTCACATGTTGCATTAGTGTGGTTTAGGAGGGTTGTCGGTGAACATGAGGTAGTTACTACACTGTCTCAGGATGCCTATGTCAACCAAGCTGGATGGAGAAACTGTGGGAAATTTATACATCTATAGTGTTTGGTAAATTTATATGATCAAGAAGAGAGGTCTTCTTGGCCTCTTCCCATACTGCTACCTGTTTCCTCTCTAGTTATTTGCTCTCAGTACCTTGGTTCCATTGCCAGTTTTCTCCAGTAAATTCCAGTCTCCTCTTGCCTATTCTCTTTTCCTGTAGTTGCATTCATCCTTATCGGCAGAATCTCCTTTCTCCAGTCTTATGTTCGTTTAATTCTTAAAATACTCTGCTACTTTGTGAATATAATCTGTATGGCAGTTATTTTCTTTAAGGATCTGTATCCAACATCTAACTCTTATTTCTTGAATCCTCCCCCCACCCCACTTCATCATTATCCCTTTCCACTATGAATTATAGCTTTCTGCTTGTGTGTATGAGCCTTAACTGTGTAACTCTAAAATATTCCTTCAAATCACGTAATGTTAAACACCTTGTTCTATTGGATCAACCTCATCTCACTTGACCATTGCCGCTTCTCCTCCTAGGTAAAATCCTTCAACTCTTTATTACTGTCCACAGTTTCTCATTTGGTTGATAAAATTATGCCTGGCCTTTATATAAACTAAAGGGACTAAAAACATTTTCACTGCTTGTATCTTATTATCCATATCCATAAACAAGAGCATCTAGTTTCTCGTTTTTTGTGTTATCTTTTGTTTAGTCTCTTCCCACATATCCTTAGCTGCCATAACGGAATCCTTTTAAGCTATACTCCTAAATACTTGATGTCCCCATAAATAATGGCATTGGTGAACCAATTCATGTGTGGGTACACAGTTCATAGCTATAGCCTTTGTTTTGGTTTCTTTCATTTTTATATCCCAAAAAGACTTGAAACTGTCTCAGAATGTTCCACAACACTGAGATATATTTTTCTGGTTTTATCAGGTACAGAATAATATTGTCTGAAAATAATGCCACCTTTTCTTGATTACTATAATGATTAATATCCTTGAATTTGAGTCCCTTATTTTCTTTGCCAGTGGCTCCAAGTATAATACAGTTAAGGGGAAAGAGGATACCTGTGCCTGGTTCTTGTGTTCAGACACAACTTATCAGAGAAGAACCATCCCACTTTAATTTTTCCTTCCGATCCCTCATATATCCTAATTAACCTTATTGTATCAGAGTGCGCAAATGCTTCCAATTCCCTATTCATAAATTCCTAGCTTACTCTTTTGAATGCTTCCTCTGCATCAGGACCCACCAACGTCTGTGGGTATTGTCTTAGTCTACTTCCCTCTGGATCATTGTTCTGTTAATGTTGCCAGATGTTTGCGCTTTCACCACAAAACCACATTGATCCATATCTATCAATTTTGGCAGTACTTTTACTGTTACAGACATAAGCACTTTATAATCATGATTTAAAATTGAAATGTGTCTATATGAATCTGGGCCTGATGGGTCTTTACGATCTTTAGCTATTACAGCCACCACAGCTTTCTACCAGGATTCTGGTGCTTCCCCTCCTTTTAAAATAGTGTTAAACGATACCTTCCTGATCTTAATCACTTTCTTCCCTCCTAGCTACATAACTTCCACAGGAATCTCACATATTCCTAGAGAATTTGTCCTGCATATTGATTATATGTCACCATTTTTATATTGTCATCTCCTGTCTTTGCTGTTAATTGTTCAGCCTCATCTTCCTCTAACCTTGGCTTACCTAAGTCTACCATAAATATTTTCATTTGTGCATTTTCTTGGTTTTCACATTCCTACATGTTTTACAAATTTTCATAACATTTCTGAAATAACTCGATACCTGTACATGATCTCTGGTTAGTTTTCTTGTTGTATGCTCAATAAGTTTGGCAACAACCTTTTCTGCTTTCTGTTGCCCAAGTTGTTGTGCTAAATGTTTTTGTGCTCTGGAGTTGTCAAACAGTTGCTTAAAAGCAATCTTTCTGTACTCTTGCATGTTATTCAGATACTCCTTTATTTTCTCTTTAGCACTCTGCAATTGCACATTTTCTTATTCAGTGAGAACCCCCTTATTCTGCAGTACTTTAACTATTGTCTGCTCCTTTAAATAATTCTTGTTACTTCTTAACCGTATGTAGATTAGAGTGTATGTGCTGTGTCTTTAAGAAGCATATCAAGGACTGAGCATGCACATATGAATACCAGACATGTGCTATTCCCAGTGCCATTTTGAGAGTGCAGCCAGAGAGCGAGCATATATGATTGCAGTAGCTAGTTTGTATACAAGTTACTTAAGTTAAAGTCAGTGAACGTCCATCGTTATGTGTTTGTATATAATAAAGCTGCTTAAACAGAACCCACGAAGACTCTTCTATTGTGCCCTAAGTAGGAGAGAGCAACATGGTGTCAGAACCGGGATGCCAGAGAATGATATTCAGAGACATGAGGTGCAGAGGTAACAGTGAAAATCAACTAAGGGAAACGAGCATGAAAAAGAGCCAGAAAAGAATCAAAGGTAATGAGAATTCTTACAAACTGCTTATTTTGTTAAAAAAGGTAAAACAGAGCATTACAAGGGCACAAACCGCAATATTAAACAAGCGGGAGGCATGAAAGGTTTATTAACTAAGGAAAATTGCTTAAATTAAGATATATGACAAAATGATTATCAGGAAAGCAAAACGTGTATGTTTAAAGCAAAATGAGCATGTTTGAGACAAAACAGGCATGTTTAGAGTAAAACCAGCACAGAAAAGTACAGTGGGCTTGAAAAGAGATTAAATAAGCAAAACAAATGTAATAAGGGCAAAAAAGGGCACATTTAGCATAAATAAAGCAAGGCGACTTCATGTTTTGGCAAAGTGCTGTGTTTTGGCATAGCTATGACTTCGTATTGTATCAAGGGCATAACTAGAGTTATTCGAAGTATCTCAGTGTGTGCTTATTACTGTGCATGTATTCCGAAGAGTTTGTGTGCAAAGTGCAACCATTTTGTCAAGCACAGTCAAAGTATACTGTTCGCAAAGTGTCGCCATTGCAGAGTGTTTCTTGTGTTGTAAAGAATTGCCCTAGTAAGGTACCACCATTTTGGGGAAATTTCTGTATGCTGTGTACAACTTATTCACAAAATGCAATTACTTCGAAATGTTATTGACTCTGAGCGTTTCTTGCCCAGTCATTCACTTCGTGCAGTTTGAAATGTTTCTTAAAATTATGGTAAATTACTTTTGCAATAATTTCAAGAATATTACAGTGCCTGAGAGACTTGTTTCTTAAAGTTCAGTTACACAAATGCTCCTAGTACTATTGGGCAAAGTTATAAATACTGGCATAAGTTTATGGCATATGTGTATGTGTTCATGCTCATTTGCAAAACCCTTCACTGGTATGTGTTAATATGGCATGTTTATTTTGAAAGCCTTTACCACTTGTATGTGATCAGAATACTACAGAGAATTGGAGAATATTTGAGCAAGAGTGCAATATTTTTATACAAGCAGCTTATTCAGATAAAGATGCATGCACCAAGGGCATTCATTTTGCTAAACCTAGCTGGGTCAGAGGCCATAGAAAGAGAGCATTCATTTGTGTATGCACCAGCAGTATATGAGGGAGAGGGTGAAAACCATCATATTGTTGTACAGGCTGAATCGAGGGAAGACCCTGGTTGTTTGAAGCGCAAGTTTGGAGAAATGTGTAACCCCCAAACGAATATTACATTAGAAAGGCATTTGTTCTACACGAGAAATCAGAAACCAGGGGAAACTTTTGCAGCTTATATAACTGACCTGAGAAACAAAGCCAAAATGTGTCGGTTTGGTGACTTAAAAGATGAGTTAATAAAGGACAGGATCATGTGTGGTATTAATAGTGCTGCTGTGAGAAATATTTTGCTTCGTGACAGTGATTTAACGTGTAGTAAAGCCATTGAGATTTGTCAGATCCACGAACTGACAGAAAAACACACAAGTATGCTTACAAGTGAAAAGAGCATGGTTTCAGCAGGCTCCAGAGCAAATGTAGATAGCATGCAACACGTGGCTAACAGAAGCAGGCCTAAACATGTTAGTCACAGCCCCTGCTGGCTCACCATGGAAGCCACATAGCTTTCCAGCAAGGTCTAAGACTAGTTCCGTTATAGGAATGCGTTCTTCTGTGCAATACAAGCATGAATCAGCAAAGGCCAAGTCTAGCTTTATTGGTAACTGTCGCAATTGTGGTACCAACTATGAGTCTAAAAGAGAGAAATGCTTAGCATTTGGTCAGCAACGTCACAAGTGTAAAAAGTGGAACCATTTTCAAAGGTTTTGCAAATTAAGTAAACCCCACACAGTTGTAAAGAAAAGTCACACACAAGCAAGTTGATCAAGTAGACTGCAGTTCTGCTTTCTGTGTAGATGGTATATCAGTAACTGGTGAGAGAGTTGATGCAGTGAATTTATTAGCAAAAAGCGAAGTGTTTTGTACAGTCTGGATCAATGGTATATCCACAAAGCTTAAAGTAGACACTGGTTCAAAGTGTAATGTTGTATCTGCAGACATTTGCAAAAGTAAGAACTAATGAGCAGCTCATTGTGGCCAGTAGTGCAAAGCGTGTTGGTTATGGAGGTGAAGAAATTCAAACCAAAGGTTCAGTGATGCTTTCATGTTGTTTGGCCAAGAATTGTTACAGCTTATTTTATGTAGTCCGAAGACCAGTACAGTCTTTGAGTCTCAGGTATAGCTTGAGAATGAATCTGCTTTCTTTTAACAGAGAAGTTCATCACTTTAGTGCATATCAGAGTTAAATTTTTCTGATGCCATTTTCTCAAAGTATACTGATGTTTTCAATGGCAAGTTGGGCAAACATCCAGTTGTGTATTCCATGGAGTTAGATCTAGAGGTTACTCCAGTAGTCAAACCAGCAAGAAGAGTTCCAATAGCTATGCAAGATAAAGTTAAGGCTCAGTTGGATAAAATGGTTCAGCAAGGTGTAATTTTGTCCAGTTACAGAATCAACTGAATGGGTGTCTATGGTAGCAGCTCACAAAAAAGGCTCAGACGAAATCAGAATATGTTTTGACCCAAGAGATTTGAACAAAGCAATGAAGAGACCACATCATCCAGTGCCCACAGTCGAAGAGATCTCAGCTCTAATACGGAATGCCACTGTTTTTTCTGTCTTGGATGCAAAATGTTCATTTTGGTAAGTGATGCTTGATTGCATATCCTCATTACTAACAAATGTTGGTACCCCGTTTGGCAGATACAGATTCCTAAGGATGCCATTTGGAATACATTCTGCAAATGAAGTCTTCCAGCGTGCAGTGGAGCAAATTTTTGTCAGGTTATCCTTGTGCCATAGGCGTTTCCTAGGCATGGGTAAACTATTTAGGCAAGTTTATACCAGACTTCAGTGAACTGACAGCACCTTTGGGAGCTGATGCGCAAAAATGTTGCACGGTCATGGTTAGAATAACACCAGAGGGCATTTGAAGACCTTAAGCAGAAAATTGCCACCCCCACCTACACTAAGATGTGAATAAACCAGTCACTCTTTCCTGTGACTCTTCAAAATTTGGTCTTGCAGCAGTTGTACATTGAGAGGGCAGACCAGTAGCCTGTGCATCTAGAACACTTACCAAACTGAAATGCAGTGTGCTCAAATTGAGAAAGAACTTTTGGCAATAGTATTTGCATGTTCCAAGTTTCATGACTGTATTTATGGTCAAGCTATTCAGATTGAAACCGGCCACCAACCTCTAGTTACTACTCTAAAGAAGCCTATGCATTCAGCTCCAGCGAGATTACAAAGAATGATGCTTAAATTGCAAAAGTACAGCTTCAAAATGTTCTACACAAAAGGCAAACTGGTCTTATCCAGCTGATACCTTATCCATATTGCCCAGAAATACAATGGAACAGCTTGATGCAAAGAATTTTGACTGTGACTTGATGGAAGTGTGTAATTTTTCTACCACTGGGCCTGATGAGTTGAGAGATCACACGCAGACTGATCCAATTTTGCAAAAGCTCAATCACAACATTAGTGTTGGATGGCCGTCGAAGCAATCTACTGTACCACCTGAAGGTGCAAACCTATTTTCCTTAGAGATTAAATTTTTGATGGAAGATGGCATTATTTTCAAAGGTCCTAAAATGTTTGTTCCTGGTTCCTTACAAGAATATATCCAGATTTTGCATGATGGTCATCCTGGTTCCGCATCCACTAAGAGAAAAGCAAGAGAATTTGTATTTTGGCCTTCATTACTGAAAGACATTGCTGAAGTACTTTCTTCTTGTTCAGTATGCAATAGTACTAGACCACATTTGCAAACAGAACCACTTCAAGTTCCTGAACTACATTGGTCAACAGTAGCCACTGATATTTTCGAGTGGGGCCATACCTCTCAACCTGAAATCATAAAAAGCCTGGACAAAGGCACATGAAAAATAGGTACAAATCTGTATACTGATTATCATAAAATGTGCATACATAAGTATGAAACCCCACCCACTCTGGTGGAATTGTGGGATACCAACTTTTAAACGCAAATTGAAGAACAGGCAAAATATTACAATAAACAGAATAGTATTTCATTTAAATTAATATTTGAACGTGTATCAAACTTTGACATTTTGCAAACTGCAAAACTAAAATACAATTTCCTTTTATAAAAATAAAATTAACTGCTTCAACTTTCTACACCCAGACTATAATTGAGTTGGATTTAAACAGAGGAATTCAGCAGATAGGTAAATTTAAAGACTGAGCGCTTTTTGGCAAATGCAGTAATTCAAAGCAGAGAAGTGTAGCAATTAATTTAATTAAAATAACTGTAATATATGGATTTAGCTAACACTAGGAATACATTCAGTATAATTTCTATGAAGATCATCATTATGAAACAACATTTTCTATGAAAAATATTGGTTTACTGTCAAAATTTCGAACCGTACTCAGTCGACTGTACTATCGTCGAACACGGAAGTTTGAAAACGGTAATATCGATGTAAAAAAAAACAATCTAGGAACGGGTTTTAACATGGGTCGAGGTAGGTGTTCAGTATTATTCCGAACTACAAACATTTCCCCTACCTCGACCCGTGTTAAAACCCGTTCCTAGATTGTTTTTTTGACATCGATATTACCGTTTTCGAACTTCCGTGTTCGACGATAGTACAGTCGACAGAGTACGGTTCAAAGTTTTGATAGTAAACCAAAATATTTAAGCAATCTATTGCAGAACTATCCATACAAAACATTACCTTTGAAACACTTGCGTTTAGGCTCCTGAACTAACATTGCTTTTAGCTGTTTATTTGCAGACGATCATTAAAAAAAAAAAAGTGGCTGTTGCCTTTGAAGAATAACTTGCCTGTGTTACATTAAAAAAAAAAAAACTAGTAATATTGCAATAGGGAATGGATGGTAAGCTGATAACCAGTTAATAGGTATCTCCACCAAAGAGGACATTCTCAGGACTACAGCATCCACCCCCTTTAACAGTACAACACAGTACAATACCAGCAATCCATCTACATACTGTGGGAGTAGGACCCACAACCTTCTGCATCAAAAGCAAGTACACTACCCTGTTGTGCTACTCAAACCACATACAGACTTGGCATAAGCAGCGCTAAACTTCTCTCCCCCTGAAAAACTGTACGGCACAAGAACTCTGGAAAAAGCCAAAATTTATTCGGGGAGACAAAGGCCGAAAACCAGGGACACATTTTAAGCATTGTTTGTATAACCTTAGAAAGTTGCTAGAATAAAATTTTTGTGTTGCTGTGCATTTCCTGAAAGATAGGAAGACTTAAACTTAAATGGCTATCATTATTTAGTGGGGTCTATATTAGAAATTCGAAATTTCAGAACTTCGAATGTTCTAATATCGACCCCTATTCAGTCAAAGCTGAAAATAATGAAGTGACAGAAAAATGTGGTTGTTTGTTCTTGTTGCTTCGCTATTTTCAGCACTGTGGTGGAAAGTTATGGGTCGGTTACAGGTAAGTGTGCGATTGTGTGGACGTGAGGGTTAGGGTGGGGTAGGTGAGTTAGGGTTAGGGCACGGGTGAGGTGAGTGTGCAATAGTGACGGACCTTAGGGTTAGGGTTTGGGTTAAGGTAAGTGGGTAGATAGTGGTGTATGTACAGTTTAGTGTAGGGTTAGATGTAAGATTTTAGGTGTATGTGTGTGGATTGCTGTTTGTTTGGTGTGCTTGTGTTGTGTGTGTGTGTTTTGGAACAGCATATTTTTTCCATAAGAAAAAATTCGCTGTTCTGTATGTTCGATGTTTTCAGCGTTTGCTAAATAGGGGTCGATATTAGAACATTTGAAGTTCTGAAACTTCGATGTTCTAATATAGACCCATTTAGTGAATTCAGTTCACATTGATTTGCCAGAAAAACACATTTTAAGAGAAACAGACCAAAAGTATGAGCCAAACATATTCCATACATTCTATGAAACTTTGGACAGTTGAGAGCTATGGACTAAACTCCTTGAATCACAAGTGGTGGTTTGGGTAGAAAATTTAGGCTTTTGCTTCTTGTACCCAAGGTACAGGGTTAGAGTCTGAGTAACCCTGACCACCACTTATACCTAACTGGGGTATTTTACACACACACACACACACACACACACACACACACTCTTCCTTCTCTCAAAGTAAATCCGTGCAAAGTCTGTGTTAAGCAGTGAACAAGTGAGGAGACCAACTAGTTGCTAATAGCATGCAAAGCACGAAAACATCACTGTCCCACACACTCCGTCCCTGTGCACAGCAGTGAGAAAATAAAAACAGCACATTTCAGAACCAGGAATTAAGCAAAACAAGTCCACAGGAGTGCTACCATAGCCTTTTCTTTTACCTTAAACCTGCGGAGCGATAAAAGTTAAAATGAATGGCTCGGCCCTGTCTGTCTGCCTTGTGAAGCTGACGTCATCACTTCAAAAAAACCTGGGAAATTCGGAAATTGAAGGGGCCACTCGGGTAATTGTTGGCACCTCAATATTTTGCCCTCAGAACTGGCATTTACCGAGGAATTCGGTACTGTTGAGAGGTATGAATGGGGCAATCAACACTACTTAGTATTGGTAGACTTTTATTCAAATTGGTTTGAGATTGATTTACTACCTAACGTAACATCCAGTACTGTTATTACCAAGTTGAAATGTCATTTCTCGGTCCATGGTCGCCCACACAGTTATTTCTGACAATGGTACACAATTTACTAGTCCGATATTTCAGAAGTTTGCAAGAGAATTGGACTTTCTACATATTATTAGTAGTCCTGAACACCCTCAGTCAAATGTACTAGCTGAACGTACAGTGCAGAGTGCAAAGCAATTACTTGAAAGGTCAAAGCATGACAGTACCGATGCTATTTGAACTTACTTAATCTCAGAAATATACCCCATGAGAATGTACTTGGCTCACCTGCTCAAAGATTCCTATCCAGGCAAACCAGAACAACTCTACCTATTTGCTCTAGTTTGAGGCCTAAAGCTAAGAACAACAAAACCATCAAGGCTCAATTATTCAAGAAGCGTTCTATCCAGAAGTCCAGTTATGATAAATCAAGCAGATTTCTTCATCTGTTGAGCGAAGGAGAGTGGGAATAAAAATGGCGAAAGGTTTCGACCTGATTGGTCAAGTTATAGGCGTATGCGCTAATCCGAGATCCTAACTTGAAGAATTTGAGGGTGTGGAGTACAGGAGAAATCACAGGCATCATCTTCCTATACCAGAATTATCATTGCAGCATTCTTCATGTGATGTAGACTGTAGATCTCAGAGAGAACCAGAAATTGTTTCCATCCCAGTGTGTGTTTCAACTTCTACTTCTATTCCTGAAGATGTTAGAAATACTTCCAAGGTTGAACATTCTGTAGAGACAGCTCCAGTTGCTAAACTCATTTCCCAGATTTATGTCACACAGTATGATCAAATATCTCGGCGCAGTGTGAAATACGCAGCAACATGGACATAACTGTATATGTATATATATGTGTGTGTGTGTGTATGTATGTGTATATATATATATGTATATATATATATATATATCTATGTATATATATATGTGTGTATGTACCTAATATTGTATATTTGCATGACAAAGAACTACTTGTAATATCTGCATGCCAAAGAGATTAATAATATTGCATGATCTATTTCTCGAAGAGGGAGGATGTAAATCAGTGTGTATGTGCTGTGTCTTTAAGAAGCATATCAAGGACTGAGCATGCACATATAAATTACAGGCACGTGGTCTTCCCAGTGCCATTTTGAGAGTGCAGCCAGAGAGTGAACATGCATGATTGCAGTAGTTAGTTTGTATATAAGTTACCAAATTAGAAGCCGAACAACCAGTGAAAGCTATTTATTGGAACACAGCAACAGAAACAAAAGGTTTAGCGCTTTCATCCGTCAGGACATAATCAGAACAATGAACTAGCCAATTCGATAAGTATAAATAGTAATTAAAACCATAACATGACTCTAAGCTCATTAATTAAATAAATACTAATAAAAACTGTGAACAGTCCTTTCTAAGATAAAAACTATTTAAATAAAAATAATAAAAGTTCAAGTGCAATTACATCAACATTCTAAACTTTTTAGAAATAAAATAGGTGAAATGGAGCAAGTGTCATTAAGACCTGGCTCCACTAGGGAATTTAGCTTGAGCTGCCATTTCAGTTCCCTCACAAGTAAATGTTCTTCCATAATTCCACCCCTATCATCTCTCTTAAGCTGTTCTATGACAAAATACCCAAATTTGTGTCCAGGGTTTTTTTTTTATCTTAGAATGGATTGTTCACAGTTTTTATTAGTATTTTTTTAATTAATGAGCTTAGTCATGTGATGGTTTTAATTACTATGTATACTGATTGAATGGGCTGATTCATTGTTCTGATGATGTCCTGACGGATGAAAGTGCTAAACCTTTTGTTTCTGTTGTTGTGTTCCAATAAACAGTTTTCACTGTTTTTTCGACTTTTAGTTTGGTTATTAGTCTGTGAGGTGAGAAGTACTGTGTTATGGCTTCAGGAGTCGGAAATACTGGTGAATTGGCTGGTTTAATTGGAGGACTTAATGCCTCCATTGGCAATCTTACTAACTTACTTATCCAGCTCAATCAACAACTCAGTGTACCGAATGGTAATATAGGGAGCACAAGTTCTAATCTTCAGCCTACAGTGAGTTCCAGCAGTTCTGAAGAGAATGCTGATTGTGGCTTCCACTTACTCAAGCAACACCAAATGCTACGAATGGTAATGTTTTGACTGTTCCATTTAATGGCAGTACTGAATTTAGCTTCCAAGCTTGGAAGGCTAATAAATTTGACATTAAAAGTGGGGTTTCCCCACATAACGTTGATCCAGTTAATGGTTTGGTCTCTTTGCAACAGCAACTGCATGTCTTTGAAAATAAAATGAGCCAATTTAAGAGACTGCAATTAGACAGTGTCCATCTACATGAGTGTTTGGGAAAACGTGTGGGTCCCAAAGGGCCTACGATTCTGGAGATTCCCTAATGGTGCAACAAAAGGCTCTGATTTTCATGAAGTACTTATTGGGATCTTTGACAGAGCAGGATGTGAACTGATAGAGCAGTTAATTAATTTTAATGACCAGCGAATCGAGATTTTGTCCAATGAGTTGGACAGTCTTGATGCCAGTATCACTTCTGACTTGTTATTTTTCCAGTATAAACATAACTATAATGAGATATTTAACAAAATTGACACAGAATGCAGAAAAAATATTCAAAGGCAAAAGAAAAAAGCTTCAATGGGACAACGAAGCATATGCCAGTGGCTGGGTCTACCCCGATCCTATTGGACCTAGAGACAAACCCACTGACTAGCCTTTCCCTCAGCCTATGGGGACCCAGGAGGGTTTTCCTAATGAAAACCACGCCTCTAAAGAAGTGCAAGGGGAAAGAGGAACTGTTGAACTGCGGCGGCCTGAACGTATTCTGGCTTAAAGGACACATTTTTCATCTTCATGCAACGCTGGGTACTCTGAGGATTTTTACCAGAGACAAGGGGCGAGACCCAAGGCAGGGTTCAAGCGGAATGGCTCGAGATGGAAACGGTAGAGCTGATTGAGGGCAGCTTAGCCATTACAGATGGCATTAACATCACAAACCAGGTACTGAACTCAAAGACTTTACCATTTTTAAATTTTCTGGTAAAGATTTTACTGTTGAGTACATCGATTTACTGGCAAAGGGGTTTGGATTTATTCCTGTCAGCAGGGCTAAAATTGATTGGACTTTAATTGATTTGAAACTTTATGTTCGCAAGCTTAATATGGCTGTGTTATTAATTCAAATGGTACTGATGTGAATAATGTTTGTTCAAGTAATGTTTTAAAAAGATCTAACAAATTCAATCCCCCACTACATGGGGTTCTGTTGATATATGAACAAGTGTGTAGTAATGAATCTAGGAACATTATCCAAAAACCAGGGAAGAATTATGTCAACTTGAGTGAAACTGAAAAACAGTTGTCTGAATTTAAGTATGACAAATATTTGCGTATCATGAAACCTGACAAGGGGAGAGGGGTGGTTATCATGGACCTAATTGCTTATAACAGTAGGATGAGTGCATTATTGTTAACTGATACTTATCAAAAAATCTCTAGAAATGAACTTAATGTGGCCTATGCTAGAATTGATGTTCCACTATTAGACATGTTGTTTCAAGGGCAGATTGATTTAGAAGAGTATGATTTTTTGCATAACAAATGGCCCATGATAGCAGATATATTCAGGATTCCTAAAATCCATAAGGATATATAACCCCCCCCCCCCCCAGACCTATTGTGGATGGTAATAGGTGTAACACTTACTACTTTTCCAAGTTTATAGACCATTGGTTAAAAGCTTCTGTGGGGTCTTTTTCCCAGATTGCAAAGACTCCTGGGATTATTTAAAAAAAATAGGGAATGTACCTTTTCAGGCTGATTATATTTTGGTTACTATTGACATTTGTGACCTATACTCTGTCATCCTACATGACACTGGGCTTAGATGGTTCGAGGATATATTGGCAGAGAAAGGTATTTTGTCCCAAAATCGTATTAACACCATCAGTGCCCTCATGGAATTGGTTTTGTTAAACAATTTTTTGTTCTTTGAGGAACAACTGTTTAGACAAGTCAAGGATGTAGCAATGGGTGCAGCGTGTGCCCCCAGTTTTGTAAATCTAGTTATGAGCTTTTGGGAAAAACATTTTGTGTTTAATTCCCCTTTTTGCTCTGGATTTGCCTTGTAAACCCGCTTTCTGGACAATATTTTTATTGTCTGGAAAGCTAGTGAAGAAAGACTTAACCACTTTTTCCAATACATTAATTCCACGTCGTCATTTTTAAGATTTGTTCATGACTATAGTGATTCAAGTATTTCTTATTAGGACGTGACTATTACTAAGGATTTGAGAAAGAAGTGTCTGGTAGCTAATATTTTTCGTAAAAGCACCTTTTCTAATAGCCATTTACATTTTGTAAGCCACCATCCTCATTGCCAGAAGAAATCAGTGGTAAAAGGCCAACTGGTTAGGCTTGCCAGAATGATTTCTGAGGATGAGGTTTTTGAGGATGAATGTCGGATTCTTTTGGAAATGTTTACTAAGCGGGGGTATCCCATGGAATTTTTAAAACCTACATTTCATGAAGTGGCAAGTAAGAGGAAAAGTGGATTTTACCTCCCTTTTTTATATCATAATAATAGGGGAGTTCAAGATAGTGTCACTGGGAACTCAGGTGTGGATAGTCATGAAATTGTACAAACAGTGAGAAATAATTGGCTATTGATATCTGTGAACACCCAATTGTGTAGATTATTAGGTGATAAACCAATTGTGGTTTATAGGAAGGACCTTTGTTTCAAACAGTTATTGGAGAGAACACATAGTAGGGATTGTATTTCTTCTGGCACCCGAGGTATGTCCAAGTGTGGATGTTGTAGAACTTGTCCTCATATATATTAGTAGGCTGTCAGTTTTTTCTTAATGGGTTTAAGGTTCTCATTAAGGAGAAATATAATTGTAACACCAAATGGACTATTTATGCTGCCTGCTGTTTGGATTGTTCTGCCTATTACATTGGCAAAACTATTAGACGGGTGAGAGAGAATATACGAACGTGAAAGAGATATTAAAAATAAAAATGACACACATGCTTTGTTCAGACATATCCAAAAAAAAAAAAACCTGGACACAAATTTGGGTATTTTGTCATAGAACAGCTTAAGAGGGATGATAGGGGTAGAATTTTGGAAGAACATTTACTTGTGCGGGAATTGAAATGGCAGCTCAAGCTAAATTCCCTAGTGGAGCCAGGTCTTAATGACACTTGCTCCATTTCACCTGTTTTATTTCTAAAATATTTAGAATGTTAATGTGATTGTACTTGAACTTTTAGTATTTTTACTTAAATAGTTTTTATCTTAGAATGGATTGTTCACAGTTTTTATTAGTATTTGTTTAATTAATGAGCTTAGAGTCATGTGATTGTTTTAATTACTATTTATACTGATTGAATGGGCTGTTTCATTGTTCTGATGATGTCCTGACTGATGAAAGTGCTAAACCTTTTGTTTCTGTTTCTGTGTCCCAGTAAACAGTTTTCACTGGTTTTTCGGCTTCTAGTTTGGTTACTAGTCTGTGAGGTGAGAAGTATTGTATGTAAGTTAAGTTAAAGTCGGTAAACTTCTATTGTAATGTGTTTGTATATAATAAAGCTGCTTGAACAGAACCCATGAAGACTCCTCTATTATGACCCAAGTAGGAGAGCGACACTGTTTCTTTTCCTTTTATTTGTACCCTGTTTTTAAATTCCACTTTCATTTTATCTGACTCACTAGCTGTAACATCTGAAGAAATTTCTGTCTTCCCTAATAACTCTTGAATAATTTCCCTACCCATTCCCTAAATTCCTCTCTTTTTTAACAAGTGGGTGGGAAGCTCTCATGCCTCATTTGTACTTCATTACCATGCATTTTTGTACTAGTTATTGGCTCATGATCTGAAATAGTTATTGGATGCGTCTCAAAGCTTTCAATTAAATGCAAATGTTCCAGTTAAGTATAATAGTCTAGCCTAGTTACTTTGGGGAAATAGCATATAACTTTTCTCAGGAGTTCCCACTACTGAATTCACATCTTCTATACAGAATATGTTTATAAATTTCTTCAGAAATCTACCCTCTCATGTTATATTTTCCCTTCTAGTTCCCCTGGACATAGTGTTACTGTTGCAAATAAAGTTCTAAACCCCTCCTATAAATGTTCCTACTGATAGCAGTTTCAGGTGGAATGTAATTACATGTCAGCATAGTCCTTCTCCCTTGCCAGTAGGTCCTTACAGCAAATCTACCATTGATATTTTTTTTCTCCTCTTCTGTCACTGTAGGAGCTCCTCCAGTAATTAGTACAACTCTGTTTCTCTTTTATCCCAGATACTGTTGAATATCCATTCTGAAATCCTTTCAAATTCACATGCTTGTTTCTTTCCATGAGTCTCCTGTAGCATAGCTACTCGCACTCTGCATTTTTTAATATAATCCAGTACTCTTACCTTTTTTTTTAAAAAAAACCTTTATTGAATTAATCACGTGTGACATAGGCATACTTACATTAATACAAATGTAATCAAACTGTATTAACAAATTAACATTTGCAAGGATACTTCAGATTTATTGCTATATATCATGGAACTTGAGCAAGGCCCACGGTGGTGGTGCTGCGGTAGTGTTGTCGCCTCACAGTAAGACGCTGTCCGGTTCGATTCTCAGCTAAAGCGTCTTCTGCGTGGAGACATGTGTGAATGAGCGTACCTTCGTTGAAGGTTGTGCATCAGGGCTGGTAACTTGGCACGTAAAAATCAACTACTAATCATTAGCGGACCGGAGTTCTCCGCTGTGGCGACCCCTAACCAGGAAAAGCCAAAAGACGCAACAACATCATAGAACTTGAGCAGCATTACAATAAATTATTCAATTCCTGTTCCTTTTTCTAAACATGAAACAGCCTTATTAAACTATCATTACAATATAAGCAGTCATACATTTATATAAATGAAAACAATCCACAATGACACAATCCTAGTTGCAAGCATTTTACATCACAAACCGTACTGACACACACCAGTAGCAAACATTAAACATCACTTATAATCTAACCAATCATTTTCAGTCAAATATTACATAGCTCATTTAAATCTTGCCTTCTCTTAAACCTCATTCCTCCCCTGTATATATTGTTCCCACAATTCCCATTTTTTCCTATGTATTTTGCTCCTACCCTTTTCTAAAGAAAGCAACTGGAATTTATATATATGTTACTGTATTCACTACTTCTAATATAGTTGGTTTAGATTTTGATTTCCATTTTCTAATAATTGCTTTTTTTGGCAGCCACCACAATTATACACAGCAAGGCCTTACCATGTCTAGGCAATTCCAATTCTGTATCATAACTCAGAAAAATCATCTCCATCATTACACCAATCCACCCACCCAGCATCTCGACAGTGCATACTGCAGGGAAACCCGTAAAGTCTTCCAACACAACACACTCCCAAAAAATGTTCCCAAGTACCTCTTTTTTTCCCTCACAACTCCAACATTTGCTGTCTACTTGAGGAAAAATTCTCTGGAGTCTACTTGGGGTATAAAGTTATTAATGTAAACATTTCCAAGCAAAAGTTCTAAATCTTTTAAATTTTGTTGCATATTTGGGAGACATACATATATCTTCCCATTGTTTCTTTGTGAATTGCTTATCCAGTCTCTCTTCCCAATCCTTTCTAACCTCCTCCGATTGATTCTTATAGTTTAGTTATCATACAATATTTTTATCTGCTCCACTAATTATTCCTTTTTTAATGACAGCTTCTCTTCTAGATTCTACTAAAAACTCTATCAGTGCTGGTCTGTTTGTTTAAGATCTTCCTGTTTCTTTTTCCCTATACTCTGATAACAGTCCTTGAAAGGAAGGCAATCTCTAACCTGCTGTCCATATAAATTCTTGGCCACTTCCCATTCTTTTACCTTTCCCTCTCTAGTTATTTGCTCCCAATACCTTGGTTCTTTGCCAGTTTTCTCCAATAAATTGCAGCCCTTCTTGACCATTGTCTGTATCCCTAATTGCAGTTATCCCTATTGACAGAATCTCCTTTCTCCATTCCCATTTTGGCTTAGTTCTTAGAATACTTTCTGCTACTTTATAGATATAATGTGTATGATTATTGTTCTCCTTAAAGGCCTGCATCCAAAATCTAAGTCTCTTCTTGTTTCTTGAGCCCCCCCCCCCCCATTTCAATATAATCCCTTTCCACTTTTAATTATAGTTTTCTGCTTGTGCTATGTATAGGAACCTTAACTGTGTAGCTCTGAAATACCCCTTCAAAGTGGGTTATCCCAATCTACCCTGTTCTACTGCAAAAATCAGCCTATCCCACTTGACTCTTGCCATCTTTCTCTCCCAGATAAATTCCTTCAACTCTTCATTAATTGCTATTCAAAACTTCTCTGGGTGATAAAAGGTGCCTGACCTGTGTATAACACTAAAGGGACTAAAAATATTTTGACTGCTTGTATCTTACTATCCATGTCCATATAACAAAGCTTCCATTTTCTCAGTTTTTGTATCATCTTTTGTGTCCTCTCTTCCCACATATCCTTAGCTTTCACACCAGCATCATTTTTAATCCCTACTCCTAAATACTTCATTTTATCATGTCCCCATAAGTACGGATATTGCTGAACAAATGTGTGTGTGGGTACATAGTTTACCGCTATTGCCTTTGTTTTAGCTTCATTCATTTTGTATCCCAAAAAGATTTGAAATAGTCTAAAAATACTGTAGTGTTTCTTTCTGGTTTTATCAGGTATAAAATAATATCTCCAAATAGAACCAGCTTTTCTTGACTACCATACCAACTATATCCTTGAATTTTGAGTCCCTTATTTTCTTTGCCAGTGGATGTTCTTCGTGTTTCACTGTTGCAGTCATTACATTTGGGTAATCTGCTGGCAGGTTGCCCTCAGTCGGCCTGAATAACAAAGTCTTGGGTCCTGCGTCGGTTGCTTTCTCCTCTTCCATGACGTCAGGTCGTCAGGAGTATAAAACATGCAGCCGACGCCATTTTAATCGGTCTTTCTTGCCGCGCGGTGCCTGAAGCAGAAGCAGTTCGCAAGTGCCGGTCGGCCGACTCCTAAAATTTTCGTTTTCGAGTTTCTGAACCAGTCTTCAAACTAAAGCTAAGTACCCCGTTGGGGAAACTTTTTCTTGCTCCTTACCGATGTCGGTAAAAGTTAATAATTGTATTACTTGTGGGAAGCAAATACCTCATAAGGATTTTCATTTGTACTGTATTCCTTGCCTAGGCCCTGACCACAACATGCCTTGCTGTCGGTTTTGTGCTAAATTTAACCAACGCACTATTAAGCGTCGGTACATTTTTGCTTCTAAATACTTTGGTTCAAGATTTAACTATCCTGAAATGTCGTCTGTTAGCAATCCGACTACCGGAATTCACAAAAAACGCAAAGAAAGACAGACAGACTGTCAAGGTCCAAAACCGACGACGAAGCTTCTCCTAAACCAGTCGCTGGTTCGGCGGTACTCAGTGAGGAGCTTTCGCAGCCCCTGATGCCCGCTACTTTTGAGTCGCAGGCCTCTACTGAGACCCATTCGGAGTCCGGTATGCCGCAAGATTCTTCAAGTATTGAACCCACGGATGTCTCTCCCTTGGATGGGTCCGGAGCCGCTGAGCAGGCACCAGCTTCTGAGGGTGTTTTCAGGCCTAAAGATTTGTATATTAGACAGACGCCATCATCAAAAACAAAGCCATAACCAACTACTATGTCTAAAAAACTGACGCATGAGCCACGTGCTCAGGCCCCTATGCCTAAAAAACAAATCATCAAAATGACTGAAGATTTAATTACCTTGATCAGAAGTTCCCAACCCCCTCCTGCTAAGAGGCCTAGGCAAGGCACTGATTATGAATCTTCAGATCAGGTTTCCATTTCTTCTGATTCCTCTTCTGATCAGGAATTATATATCCCCCCTTATGAGGACTCTGATGCAGAAGAATCCTTCCCTTCTGCTTCTCCTCCTGAGGATTTTTCTTTTGGAGAGACTTAGCATACCTTAAGGGAACATTTTTATTGGGAGAGTCAGGACTTTTCAGAATCCGAAAAAGAGGCTTAGGGATTTTCTTCTTCTTCCTCAGCATAGGCCTTTGGCTATACCTCCTGTTTTAGACATGGTTGATGTTTTCTCAGAATCCAGCATGGCTCCTGATTCCCTGCCTCCAGCTCCTAGTAAGCCAGACAGTTATTACAGTGTTCCTGACTCCCACAAGTTTCTTTTCAAAAATCCTACTGCTGACTCTGAAGCTATTTCTCAGTGTCCCAAGGGTGTTATGGCTTTTACAGCTAAAAATCCTACCCCTTCTGATAGAGACTCCAGGGCGCTGGACAGATGGGGTAAGAAGGTTTTTACGTCTGCAACCCCGGCAATCAGGGCTTTAAACAGTCAATTTCATATGCTTAAATATCAACAGCATGTCATGGGCTTACTGAAACAGAAAATTATGTTGATTTCTGATTGTGTGGAAAAGAGTTACAGGATTTATTGCATTCAGCTGAACAAGTTGGAAAGCATACTTTGCAATTTGGGTTTGATTCCTTGGAGGCCTCTTGCAGGGACACCATAACTGGATCTGTGATAAGAAGGCATGCTTGGCTCAAGGAGCAAAATCTGCTGGATTATGTTAAAGCTAAATTGTTGGATGCTCCTTTACAGCAGGACAGTCTGTTTGGTAATAAGGCAGAAGAAGTTTTGAAGACAAAGCTAAATCAATGCAAACTTTAAAAGATTTCTTGCAAGTGCAGTCACCCAGGTTCAGTAGGCATTGGCTTACTAAGAATTGGTCCTTTCCAGTACACAACAGAGCCGCTCAGGGCAAACCCAGACACTCCAAAGGCTCCAGGTTTCAGTCACAAGGATCTTACAGGACAAAACAATGGGGTGCCTCCACCTCCAAACCAGGAAGGAGCAAAGCACCACCCTACAGTAAACAATCTCAATGACTTTCCTCTGCCATTTCCAAGCACTTATCTTTTGGCAGCCCTTTTGGGGGGAAAACTAACACTTCATGCTCAAAATTGGCATCTAATTACCCAGGACAAGTGGGTCTTAAATATAGTATTCCAGGGGTACAGATTTCATTCCACACATTGCCAATTCCAAACGGATGGCCAGACTTGCCCCCAAATCAGTGGGCAGAGGCCCAGAAACAAGTCAAGTCTCTCATGGATATGGGGGCTATTCAACCAGTACCAGAAAAGGAAAAAGGACAAGGTTTTTATTCAAGACTTTTTCTGGTACCCAAGAAAAGTCATGGCGTCCAATTCTGGACTTATCCATTCTTGATAATTTCCTGGATATTCCAAAATTCAAGATGCTGACTCTACAAACAGCTACTGCCTATACTAGGCAAGAATGCCTGGTTGGTAACTCTAGACTTAAAAGAGGCTTACCTGCATATCCCAGTCAGGGAATCTTGCAGAAGATACCTCCGCTTCAAAGCAGGCTATTTGCATTACCAGTTCTCTGCACTGCTCTTTGGCTTATCTGCTGCGCCCAGAGTCTTCACAAAGTGACTGGCACCAGTAATTGCATTTTGCAGATAAAGAAACATTCAAATTTATCCTTATCTGGACGATTGTCCTAATTCAGGCAGAGGGTGAGGACACTCTTCTACAACATGTGGCGTTTGTAAAAAGGCTTCTAACATGCCCTAGGGTACACCATAAACGAAAAGAAATCACAGCTGGTACCCTCTCAAATAATTACATTACTGGGTGCAAGCTTGAATACAACTGCCCAGAAGGCTTACCTCACGCCAGGCAAACAACTTCAATTGATAACATACTTCAAACAAGTGGCCACAAAAACCCAGCTAGCTACAAGACAAATTCTGCAGGCTTTGGGATTCATGGCATCCTGCATTCTACTAATTCCATATGCAAGACTGCATATGAGGAAACATCAATGGTACCTAAAAAGCTTATGGCGTCAACTCTCATTCCTTGCCTGCAACAGGAGTTCCTTTGGTGGGCAGAGGCCTGTCACCAAAACAAGGGACGGTCATTTATTCTGCCTCCTGCCACCCAAACCCTGACTACAGATGCATCAGATTATGCTTGGGGGGCCCATCTCGCAGGGAGATGCATTCAGGGCGAATGGAGCCCAAATCAAATGCACCTACATATCAACCAGAAAGAAATGCTAGCTGTACAGAATGCTCTGACAGCCTTCAAGGACTTCCTTCATCCAGGACAACTACTGATAGACAGACAACACCACAGTTATGTGGTACATAAACAAACAGGGGGGTACCCACTCCTACCCCCTTTGCAGACTAGCCATGGCCTTGTGGAGCACAACCTTGACTTACCAAATACATCTACAAGCACATTTCCTGCCAAGAAAGCAAAACACTCTGGCAGACGACCTAAGCAGAAATTTTATGGACCCACACAAATGGAAACTGGATCCACAAATCTTCAGCATGTTGACACGAAAATGGGGGAGCCCAGACATAGATCTATTTGCCTCTTCCCAAAACTACCAGTTGGACAAATTCTGCACAAGAACTCATCACAAAAAAGCTTGGAAAGTGGATGCTCTATCCTTCAGCTGGAAAAAACGATCAGTCTATGCCTTTCCCCCTCTGCCTCTGCTCTCCAAGGTTTTACTAAAAGTCATGCAGGAAAAAACAAAAATTATTCTGATTGCTCCAGACTGGCCTCGCCAACACTGGTACCCACTTTTAAGGAACATGTCACACCTTCCTCCGTGGTACTTGCATCAGACACCTCATCTATTGTTTCAGCAGAACTATCAAATTCTGCACACTCTGCTCCAAACTCTGAATCTTGCAGCATGGCTAATCAACTAATTTCACCAATCACTTCTCTCAGCAAACCTGTGATGGATGTCATTTTGGAGGCTAGAAGGCCTAGTACTAGAAAATCTTAAGCTGATAAATGGAAGAGATTCTGTGCCTGGAACCAAGCACAGGGAATAAATACAGCAATGCCCAATATTCCTCAGATTTTGCAATATTTAACTGAGATGCTTCACAAGGGCCTGTCTTTCTCCTATAAAAATTCATGCCTCTGCTATCTCGCCTCATTACAGCACGGAACCTCCTCTCTTTTCTCATCCCCTGCTAAAGCAGTACCTCAGAGGGGCCAAAAATTTGAGACCTCCCAGGAGAGCACCGACTCCTGCATGGGACCTCAATTTTGTGCTGGAAAAACTCACCCTACCTCCTTTTGAACCAGCAGCTACTGCAGACATAAAATGTATTTCTTGGAAGACCGCCTTTCTTTTAGCAGTCACTTCAGCTAGAAGGATTTCGGAACTGCAGGCTGTCATGGCAGTGGAGCCTTTCATTATATTTTATCCAGACGGTGGCCCTCAGGACCAATCCCTCTTTTATGACTAAGGTGGTGTCCAATGTGGCTCTTAACCAGACCATTCATCTGCCAACTTTTTTCCCAAATCCGCAGAACAAGGGGGAGCGGATTCTGCATTCATTGGATGTACATGGACAACTATGATTCTACCTAAACAGAACAAAATCTCTAAGAAAGTCTGAGCAACTCTTGGTGGCATTTGCTGCAGGGACAGAGGGGAAGGCTATATCAAAGCAGACGATTTCAAAATGGATAAGCCATTGTATTAATTTCTGCTACGTGCACCATGCTAAACCTGTCCCCAAGGGGATCAGATCCCATTCCACCAGGGCTGCATCTACTTTTGCAGCCTTTCTCAGAGGGGTTCCTACCAGAGACATTCTAGAAGCTGCTACTTGGAGCTCAGTTCATACGTTCACAAAGCTTTACCATTTACCTCTCTCTTCTAAATCCAGGACAGGCTTTGCCACTGCTGTCCTGCAGGGCCTTATAGCTGCTCCTAATGCTATATAATTCCATCCTCCCATCCATAGCTTTGGGATTCTACCCAAATGTGATGACTGCAACAGTGAAACATGAAGAACATAGTATTGTTGTGTACACTTACCATAAATGTAGATGTTCGAGTGTATTCACTGTTACGGTCCGGGTTACCCACCCGCCAGCCCATTTTCTTCTCTATTATTATACCTCTTCTTTCCTTCACTATGCTCAAAAGCCTTTGTGGTGTATTTGCTTTTAGGTGGAGGTAAAATGTGTTCTAAAATACATGCATATAGATATACATATATAATGTTAAGTTGTCCATCTCGCCTTCATTCTTGCTGGATGGGTTCGGAGCCGATCCTCGGCTCCGACTCGGCCAATACTAAAGCTCGAGAGCTAATTCCACCAGCTCGAGGCTCCCCTATATCCCACAATGCTAGGCGGTAACTACTCAGATCTCGTTTGCCGCTATAGCTGACAAGGTGCTTTTCTACCGGCTCAGGCAGGTTAGTCAAAGATTTAATTCTAAAATCTTCTATCTTAAACCCCTAGTACTCCTTTTTCACTAAAACCTTAAGTTTTAAATACTCCTTTACCTAGTTTGTCAACTTTGTTGCCCTTAATTTTACCTCTTTAGTTTTAGGCCTTAGGCCCCTTCTAGTCCCCTTGTGCGACTGGTATTTTATTTTTAATTAAGGCCTGTGTGTGTGTGTGTGTGTGTGTGTGTGTGTGTGTGTGTGTGTGTGTGTGTGTGTGTGTGTGTGTTGGACCCTTTATCATGTCCAAGGAATCGAAGGTCTCAGGCTTCAAGAAGTGTGACTCGTGCTGTCAGAAAATGTCTCTGACAGACGGTCACACTTCTTGTGTGTATTGCCTGGGACCTTTGCACCTGCAGGACTCTTGTGCTGTTTGTCATGGTTTTAGCCCTAGAGTCCTGCAGGAACGCAAGAATAAATTAATCTTGCGGGGCTTATTAAAGCCTGAAGGCCCCCCGACTCAGTCTGTGTCGGGGAAGCCTTCTAAAACTTCCAAACAGTCGGCTCCGGTTTCTGAGTCGACTGCTGGAAAGGTTAAGTCGGCTTCGACATCGGCTCCGGCCGGAGCCGATGTTTCCAAGCCTCATACTGTTACCTCGGCTCCGGCTGGAGCCGAGGCTGATAAAACTCCATTGGCTCCGATACTCTTATCGGAGCCACAGTCTAGGAAGAGATCTAGATCCCCCTCTATCGGCTCCATGCATTCGGCGCCAGGATCCCCTCTTCTTTCTGAACGGAGCCATAAAACTCAGTCCTCACAGTCTTCCAGGTTATCTGACCACGATTTCCAAAGGGTAGTGAGTAGACTTCTCAAGTCTGAGGCACTGGCCCAAATGCTGCATAGCCCGACTCAGCAGTCAGTGGCTATTTCCGTTCCCCAATACATTTTTCCTCCGACTCCTTTGAGTTCGGAGCCAGGGCTTGTCAGAGCCATGACTGTCGGTGCGTCAGATCCGATACCTTCCCTTTCGGCTCCGTCGTCTGCTCCGATCTCCTCCTTGGAGGGATCTCAGCACCAAGCTTCCCTCGTCTGCTCCGAGGGGGCGAGTGGCATCGGACCCTTGTCCGACCCCGCTCTCCCTCTCGGGGCTTCGGCGCTGGTGAGTTCGGCTCCGACATTGGCTTCGGAGCCGTCCCTGTCGGTGCCGGGGGAGGTCCTTGTCTCTTCGGAGCGGGGGCCTCTGGCCTTACCTGACAGGGGTGCCTTCGAGGTCATGCGGAGCGTGCTAGAACCAGGGTCTGCCCCACAGTCGGCTCCTTCAGCCCCTCCATCTACAGTGCCTGCAGTGATTTCTACTCACCCCCTTGCCTTAGACCGCAGAGCCAACTCCTCAAGTTTCCCCATTGGGAATTTCCTCCTCTTCCGAGGCCTCTCCTGACCCTGTAGGAGACCCCCCTAGGAAGAGGCAGTGCAAGAGGAAGCACATTGACTCCCCTGAGTCTATCACCTCTGACACTGACTTAGAGGAATCTGAAGGTTCCCCTCGATCCCCCTCTGAGGATGTCTCCTTTGTTGACATCCTTGAGATCCTGAAACAGAGGGGGAACTGGCCAGCCCTTAACCCTTCTGAGGATGAGTCAGTGTATCTTGAGGCGTTTGGCTCTCGCCCTTCTATCTCCTGGGTGTCCCCTCCCTTTGACCCCCTTATGGAAGTGGTGGCAAGGAAGGCTTGGACGGCTCCCGATTCAGTGGAACCCACCCCGAGGAGACCATCTAAATTTATTACTGCCCCTAGAGATAAAGATTTTTTATCCAAAGGTGTCCCTGTTGATGCCATGGTGGTGGCTGCGGCCAATAAGAAGGAGTTAGCTGATCCTTCGGTTCCTGTCCATCCTCCTAATAAGGAATCTAGGACCATGGACAGGTACAGCAAGCGGATGTTCTCATCAGCGACCTTTTCAATGCAGTCGCTGAACTACTTATGCCACTTCACTCGTCTCCAGAGAGATTTACTCAAGGATATGGGTGAACTCATAAAAGGATCCTACAGCTGAGGGGTTCCAAGACACAATGAACTCCCAGTTGGCAACCCTGAATTCCATCGTTAACTCCTCCATGCGGCTGGTCTCATATGCTGCGGATGGGGCGAGTAGAGCCGCAGGCACAGGTGTTGCCTTGCGACGTCACGCCTGGATGCGGCTATGCAACTTTGCGGACCCTTTCAAGGCGTCCTTCACCAATTCTCCCTTTGATGGATCATCCTTGTTTGGTCCACAGGTGAAGGATACATTGACCAGGTGCGAGGTAGAAGGTAAGACTCTCTCTGCCGTAGGAGTCCGTTTTCTACCCTTCTAGACCCTATCCCAAAGGTCAGAGGGAGGAAAGATGTGGTTCATAAACAATCCCAGGGAGTCTCATCTGACGCACAGGTCGATTCCCCTCTAGAGGCAGAGGGGAATAATAATAGACGCGCCCTAGAGGCAGAGGAGGTCCAAAAACCAGGGTAGCAGAGAAATGTTCTCTGATAAACCCTTTCAGCATCCCGAGGGCTGCCCACCTTGGAGGCAGTCGGGAAGGTTATCCCTGTACCCAAAAGCCTGGCTTTCCCTTACTCAAGACAAATGGGTACAGTCGATCATATCCGAGGGTTACAAAATTCCCTTTATTCACATCCCATCCCAACCCAAAAGATCCCTTCCAGACGTTCCACCCGGTCTAAGGGAACAAGCAGCATTAGAAATTTCAAAGCTGCTATCAAAAAGAGCTATCCAATCAGTCCCAGCAGACCAGCAAGGATCCGGAATCTACTCCAAATTCTTTTTGGTACCAAAAAAAACGGGACTGGAGACCCATACTGGATCTCAGCTACTTAAACAAGTATATCAGAAAAACAAAATTCCGGATGGTCACGCTACAGTCCATTCTACCCTTCTTGGGTCAGGACAATTGGATGTGCTCGATAGATCTTCAGGACGCGTACTACCACATCAAGATGAACAGACGCTCCAGGAGATATGTCCGCTTCAGGCTGGGAGCCAGTCACTACCAGTTCAGGGCTCTGCCCTTTGGTCTCACTACAGCCCCCCTGTGTTTACCAAATGCATGGCAGTGGTCACGGCTCACTTGAGACGTCAAGGATTCCAGGTGTTTCCATATTTAGACGACTGGCTCCTTACCGCCACCACCAGACATCAGCTTCTTCTATCCAGGGACTTCACCATCCAATCTTGCCAAGCTCTAGGCATTTCGATAAATTTCGAAAAATCTGCCTTGTCGCCTTGTCAATCTATTACCTTTATAGGCGCCACCTTAGACACACTCAATCTTTCAGCCAGACTCACAGAGCAGAGAGTGTCAGATATTCAAAAACAAGTTTCCCTTCTCTTACAATGCAACAAAGTCAAAGCCAGACTAGTTTTGAAGGTGTTAGGACTCATGGCAGCAGCTATTCCCCTCCTTCCCTTAGCTCGCTTTCACATGAGGATCCTCCAATGGATGCTGTGTACTCAGTGGTCCTTTCAACAGCTCCCGATGTCACATACCATATTGATAACTCAATCATGCAAGAATCAGCTGTCTTGGTGGATCACATCACCTCAACTTCTCCGAGGAAGACCCTTCACTCTCCCCCCCCCATTCGCCACGTTGACAACAGACGCCTCCCTGATCGGGTGGGGGGGGGGCATTATCAGGGCAGGACAGTCCAGGGCACGTGGCAACATTTTGAGTGCCACTTGCACATAAACGTCTTAGAGATGAGAGCAGTGCTTTTAGCGTTGCAAGCCCTTCACGACTCTCTTCCCACTGGGACTATTGCAATTCAAACGGACAACATGTCCGTAGTGTGGTACATCAACAAACAAGGCGGAACCAGATCATACCCTTTATGTCGAGAGGCACTCAGACTTTGGCAATGGGCGATCTCTTCTCAGCGTTTTCTGATAGCAACGCACATTCCCGGGAAATCCAGTGTTATTGCAGACAAATTGAGCAGGGCAATTCTCATGCCCCCACAAGTGGTCTCTAAAGAAATCAGTTCTAGAAGAAGTATTCCTAAGATGGGGCCAGCCTTGCTGCGATCTTTTTGCTACTCTCCAAAACAGCAAGTGTCACAACTTCTTCACACTCTTCCTGTTACCAGGCCATCCCACCAGAGACGCTCTAGTCCACGATTGGCCCCGGGGACTTCTGTATGCCTTTCCCCCCTTTCCACTGATATCTCAACTAATTCAGAAAGCTATCACCTTGAGAGTGACAATGATCCTCATTGCCCCTTACTGGCCTCGACAGATATGGTTTCCGTTTCTTCATCGTTACCTTTTGGAGCAGCCTTGGCATCTGGACCCAGTACCAGATCTGATAACCCACCAATCGGGTCTGCTGCACCAGTCTCTGCTTTCTCTAAACCTCACAGCGTGGTTTCTCTGATTCCAGCCTTAGCCAGGCTTCCCTCAATATCTCGCTCGGTCCGAGATATCGTGATAGCCTCTCATAAATCTTCTACCCGGAAGATTTATAGTAGCAAATGGAAACGCTTCTCCTTTTGGGCAACATCAAAAAACATAGATCCCTTTACTGCACCTATCCAGTCTATTCTAGATTTTCTAGCAGAACTCTTTCATTTAGGATCATCTGCATCTACCATTAGAGTTCAATTGGCTGCCATATCTAATTTTCATGTTTGTGTCTTGGAGTCTAGCATCATGGCTCACAAACTCTGTAAAGCCTTTTTAAGGGGCGTATTTCTTCTCAAACCTCCAATCAAAGATCCCCCGCCTCAATGGGATTTGAACTTGGTTCTGGCATCCTTAATCCTTCCCCCCCTTCGAACCGGCGGCTTCATGTTCTCTGAAGTTGCTTTCTTGAAAGACACTTTCTGGTAGCTATAACTTCAGCGAGAAGGGTATCTGAACTCCATTCTCTGTGCAGTCGTCCTCCTTACTTAGTGTTTCACAAAGATAGAGTATCCCTCCGTACTAATCCATCCTTTTTGCCCAAAGTTTCCTCTCAAGTAAACCTAAACCAAATTATTGATCTCCCCGTTTTTTTCCCTAACTATTCAAACAGGTCGGAACAAAAGCTACATTTTTTGGGTGTTCATCGCCATCTTAGATATTACTTAGACAGGACTAAACAATTCAGGAAATCTAATCAATTGTTTCTGTCATATGCGGAAGGGAAATTGGGCCTTCCTGTTACTAAAGTATCCCTCTCTAGATGGCTCACCTCTACAATTACCTTCATCTATGAGATCAGACATCAAAAACTACCCTCAAGACCTAGAGCTCATTCAACTAGGGCATTAGCTACATCCGTAGCTTTTCAGGATAGGCTGCCAATAGATTCCATTTGTGCAGCAGCCACCTGGGCTTCTCCTCATACATTCATTTCACATTACAAATTGGACATGGTTTCCAGAAGCCGTGCCAATTTTGGTTCCACTGTTCTCAAGAGTCTGTTCCGATAGGCCACCCGGGATAAGGTGCTAGGGACGGTCCCATCCAGCAAGAATGAAGGCGAGATGGACAACTTAACATTAAGAAGTTATGTACCTACCATAACGTTCCATGTTAGTTGTCTTCTTCTCGCCTTCTTTCTTGCGTCCCACCCTCCTTCCCCCAAGCCTGGACAGACCGACAGGAATTCAGTTTGTGTTCTTCCTCTGGAAGTCGTCATTCCCACACGTTCTTCCACCTCTTTTTCTCCTTTCTTAGGTCTGCGATACCTTTCACGCAGGTTGTTTTGAGGTGGGTTTCCCTACTCCATTCTATGGAGACTAGGGTTGCTTGATATAGCTATCAAACGAGATCTGAGTAGTTACTGCCTAGCATTGTGGGATATAGGGGAGCCTCGAGCCGGTGGAATTAGCTCTTGAGCTTTAGTATTGGCCGAGTCGGAGCCGAGGATCGGCTCCGAACCCATCCAGCAAGAAAGAAGGCGAGAAGAAGACAACTAACATGGAACGTTAGGGTAGGTACATAACTTCTTATTTTTGATCGCCATTTCGGGGACACCTGACATCTGGGGCAAGAAAAACTGATGAAAATGGAGTTGGCTGCATGTTTTATATCCCTGACGACCTGACGTCATGGAAGAGGAGACAGCAACCAATGCAGGACCCAAGACTTTGTTGTTCAGGCCAACTGAGGGCAACCTGCCAGCAGATTACCCAAATGTAATGACTGCAACAGTGAATACACTCTAACATCTACATGTATGGTAAGTGTACACAAGTGTACTTTCTATTATGCAAATAACAAAGGGAAAAGAGGATGCCCCTGCCTGGTTACTCTGCTCAAGCAGAAATTAACAGAGAGGAACCTACCCACTTAAATTGTCTCTTCCGATCCCTCGTATTCCCTCTTAATCAACCTTATAATTTTTTCAGGAAATGCAAATGCTTCCATTTGCCTTCTCATAAAGTCCCAGCTTACTCGTCAACTGCTTTCTCTACATCAAGACCCTCCAACAACAATGGTATCTTCTTACATTCTGCTTCCCTCTGGATCAATGTTCTGTTAATGTCAAATGTGTGCCACCTCTTCACAAAACCACATTGATCCATATATCTCAATTTGGCATTGCTTTTGTCATTCTTTTACCCATTATAGACATGAATACTTCATAATCGTGGTTTAGTATTGAAATGAACCTGTATGAAGTTGGATCTGATGGATCTTTACCCTCTTTAGGTATTACAGCTACCACTGTTTCTTCCAGGATGTTGGTACTTCTCCTTCTCTTAAAATACTATTAAACAAAACCTTCCAGATCTTTCAGTTTTTTCCTTCCTAGCTTCTAAACTTCCACAGGAATGCCATCTATTCCTGGGGTCTTTCCTGTAGATTGGTTATACATCACAATTTTTAATCTCCTCTCCTCCTATCGTAACTATTAGTAATTGAGCCTCATCAACCTCTAACCTTGGCATATTTAATTCTTCCATAAACATTTCCATTTGTATCCTTTCATGATTTCCATATTTCTCTGCTTTATACAGATTTTTTTTAGAATTTTCAAAATACTTCTAATACCTCTACTGGATACCATCCTTGTTCATAGGTAGGTACAAGGCTGTCTGCCCAAGGGCATTTATAAGCCTAGCCAGAATGTGTTGGCTTTCGCCTCCTTTTAAATTAGTTTCCTGGGCCTCTGTCTAGCAGGGCCATTGAAGTGATCCCAGGGGTAAATTTACGATTTCCCATCCACTCGTCAAGATTTCTCTTGAAGAGAATCAGTGAGGGGCTTTGCCTGACATAAATTGTGATTCTATTCCAGAGTGAGGGAAGTCTCTGTGACAGGAATCTATCCCTCCAGCATGTCCTTTTTATTGTTGTGCTGAGGTTTAACTCACTGGAGCGTGTGGCTCTAAGGGATTTGGTTTTCTTGAGGTGGAGCATGTCCATTAATTCCTGGTTGGACATGGCCTTGTACGTCAGGCAGAGATCACCTCTGAGCCAGGCGGTAAGCAACCGAGTAGAGCTGGAGTTTCTTTAGTCAAGCTGCATAGGGCATCTGTTTGGGACCGTGCTTTCTACTTTCTGTTGCTTGAGTCATTGTGCTAAAAGTTTTTGTGCTGTACTGTTACCAAAACATTGCTTAACAACAGTCTTTCTAAAACTCTTTATCGAGGTAATCCCTTATTTTCTGCTTAGCATTCTGCAGTTGATCCTCTTATTGCTCTGTGAGATTCCTGCTATTCTGAAATACTTTAAAATTTGTCATGATCTCTAAATAATTTTTACTTCTTAAGAATAGCTCTCTTTCATTTCCACCCTGTTTCTAAACTCCACCTTTATTTTATCCCACTCCCTAGATATATTTTCAGAAGAAATTTCTATCCTGACTAATAGCTTATGAATAATTTCGCCAGTGTCTAATTTTTATTTTATTACCCTGTGTTTGTATTTCAGTTATTATTGGCGCATGATCTGAATGCATGAAGACCTTCAATTAAATCTGTGAAATGTAAATTTTGTCTAGCCTAGCCCAGTTTTTATATTTTGGGAATAATATGTAAATTTGCTTTGAGCTCCTATTACTGAATTCACATCTTCCATGCTAAATATATTCATAATTTTCTTCAAAAATCTACCCTCCTTTGTTATACTTTCCCTTCTGGGCCGCCAGACACTCCAGTCCCCACCTGTAAGTAATATTCCTTGTTGAAAACTGGTTATTTCTCCCAGAATTTTCTTGAGCTCCATTATAGCAGTTTTTAGTGGAATGTAAATACATGCCAGTGTAATCCTCCTCCCTTGCCAGTAACACCCTAGCACTAGAAATCTGCCATTATTATTTTTTTATCCTCTTCTATCACTATTGGAGCTTCTGTTGCAATTAATACAAGTACTCCTCTTTTCCTTTGTCCCAGTTATTCCACTAAATAACCATTCTGAAAACCTTTTTTTATCTAATTCACATGTTCACTTCTTTCTAAGTGTGTCTCCTGTAACATAGCTGTTTGCACTCTACGTTTTTTAATATAGTTAACTACTCTGTCTTTTTTGTATTTGTCTGAGACCTTTGACATTTAAAGACATTACAGAAAGGATCTTTGCATTAAAAAGTTATTTCCCACCTTTTGTGTATAGCACCTTTTTTGTAAGTATGTAGTTCCAACTTTTGATTAACATGCATACACTGTTTGACAGGTTGAACTTTTGCACTGTTGTTTCTTGTCATATCTATTTGAGTTTGTCACATTTTACAAAACCTTTTGTTTTATTGAAAGCCCTCAAATAAAAAACAAACATCCCCAATACCCCTCTAAAACCTATTAACTTAATACTAACAGACAAAACTATGTATATTTTCAAATACTGAAGTTTTAGCCTCCTAGTAGGAGCAAAAGTCCAAAACTCGACAGCCACACTCCCAGACTTGAGTTAACCTGACAGAAAGTTTAAGCATGCTAGGATGCATGGTGCAGCCTGTGCTACAAAGTGCTAATTGATTTTATCTTTTCTTCATTGCTCTCCCAACTGGGAAAACCCCTGAATGCTTTCAGAGATCATTATGTCCTAGACAGTTTCTTTTCTCAGTTTTTTTTTCCTTCAGCCAATCACCCTCCATCAGCCTGTATCCAGTTTCTCTTTATCAGATTGTCTCCATGGAGACAAAAGAACCAGGCAGGCAGTTTCTCTTTATCAGATTGTTCAGATAAGAAAACCAGCTGCAGAATTGCTACTGAGCATGCACTTATTTGCTGGATAAAAAGCTTCATAATATTCAGTATTGTTTTTCATTTCCTTGCTTACTCGTAAAACTTGTTACTAAATTTGTCTAAGGTCTTTAATCCAGTCATTTCCCCATGCAAGAATGAGAAAACGTGTATCAGTTTTTCTTTTGTCGTGCTGTTTTAACCAGGCTTTTTTCATTGCATTGCCTACATTTCTTAAAACTGAACAAGAAGAAAGAGAGATGGGAGAAATAAAAGAAAACAAAGGGAGCACCTGTTTACAGTCCCTATTGCACTTAAAAATAACGGAGAAAATGTTACCTTGTAGCATGCAAAGAAAACCATACACCACAAAAATAGTGCTTGTACAAAAAATTTTCTTAACAGTTGACTTTCTCCCTCCTTTTCCCCTCCCTAAAGCATTTTTGAACATTAATGAAATGTAGTAGGGGATTTGCTTTAGAGTCCACCACAAGTCCAACAAATTCTGAAAATTTCCAGATTTTTTTGTTCTGTCATATTGCATTGTAATCCCACATTGTTACTGGTTTTTACTGTTCATCTCCGTCTCCCAAATCCTATATCTGCTTTATTTCCAACTTACTCTCAATTCTTCTAATCATCTCTCGTGCTCCCTTCCTTCACTCTAACATTTTCCGATGTAGCACTGGAAAAAGTTTCACAGGTACAGTCTCTCTGTGGTCTTTAACAGAAAAACACGAAGTAGAATCTTTGTTTCACAGCTTACTTTTTGTTGGACAATCTTTTGTATTTCCTCCTTAGCGCGTACTTCATCAAGCAATGATTTTGTTCCAGGGAAGAGTACTTTGAAGACAGCTGGATACATCAGTTTGAATCTCAAACTTGCATCTCGACATCTCCTGTATGTTTGTTGAAGGAAAGCACTAACAACATTAAACCAGTTGGGATTTTAAGGAACGCTCAGTTTGCTGTCTTTCATATTTGCCTCTAATTCTATTATTTTTTGAAACATCTCTCCTTGAGCAGTCTCATATTCAGCCACCCTTTTCATTTTGACCTCTGATTTTTGAAGCTTTATCACCTTATCTGAATATTTGTTTAAAATGTATTCCATTTTTTCCAGCCTTTTGTTGTTTGAGTTGATTTTTGCTCCATCAGTGTTTTGTTTATTTTAACCAGGTCATTGTGCAGTTGTCATATCTTCCTGTAGGTTACTGGAATTCATGTCTGGAGTTTGCATTGCTTTTTGATGAACAGCTGCAGAACTTTCCCCAGTCAGTGTTTCTTCCTCATTTTTTGTAGATGATTTTTTTCCAGGTCTTTTGTATTTCTTTTTTTCCTGACATCCAGGCAGCACACTTACTAACTATGAAGAAATTAGACTCATCTGTGCTAGCATGTCTGTCTGAAGTTTTGTAGATAATTTCAGATTAACCCGTGTAATATATGCCAGCAAGACTTATGGTATTGTAAATAAGTTCTTGTATGCTGATTAATACTTTGTTTGTACAGCTTGTTTTAAAGAGTTGAACAATGTTCCTTTACATTGCTAACTGTGCATATTTGTACAGGAGATTCTAAATGCAGACCATCTGAGTCAGCTGATCTATAGATGATATCATCGGAATGTTTTCAGATGCTCTGTGTTTACTGCTAGAGACTGAAAGACAGGAAGGAATAAAAAGAAAACAGCTGTTTGTTGACTATCAGAGTGAAATGAAAATAAGAACTAGAACTGTTAAGACAGTTAACCTAGCTTTTAAAAGAGCCTGCTGAAGATGGTTTAAACAGTTGAGTTCAGTTCAAAGATCAGCCGAGTTGTGTTCACAGTTGTACTGAGTAGTGACTACCCAAAGGACTCTCAAAGAACTGTAAAGCCTGCCTTCGCTCTTGTAGTATTTAGTTTAGATCGGGGACAGTGTTCTTCAGTTAGATAGGAAATTCTAGCTGATTAGTCAGAGTTTTTCTAAATGTTGGAATTCTGACCTTCAGTATTAATTTCATTTTCCTGATTGAATTCTGTTTGTTTATTGAAATTACTGTTGTACGTTTTTAATCATTTTGCTCATTAAATATTTTTATTATCTTACATTGTGGCTGGTTAATTAGTGTATTATTTAATGAATTAAGGGTGCTTATGCCTGCTTTGATCATTCCTGGGTCATCCCGAAAGTCTGGCTGCTTTAGGTCATATGCTACCATTTGTTTTGATATCTAATTTTAATAATTGGACACCCGTTTGAAAGGGCATGTAGACACTCATTGGTGACAGCATTTTACTGCATCATTTGGGGGAAAGGACACAGCTGGAAATCTGCGTCAGGCTTTCCCAGAAGTGTTTGGATGTGTGAGATTCAATTTACTTTAAGTGAGAGTGTGTCATAGGTCTTAAACTGGGACACATTATTCTGCAGTGTGTAATAAGGAGTTATATTAGGGGTGGACAAAAGTATACAATCCAGTCCTTGGTTATAGAGCATTTTCTTTTGTGCTGTTAGGGAAAGTTGTGAAATATTACTCTTAAGTGACGGTCTCACATTGGATTAAGTAGTGAGGATTGAAGTTCCTTAGTTACTGACCCAGGATAGTAGGGGCCGTCACATATCGATGGCAGTTCAGTGGGATATTAACCAGATGTCACACTAGCCAGTTACTGCAATTTACCTCTAAACACAAGTCTACCAGCCTTCTCTGCTGAGTTTCTGTTTTCAAGCTGGGAGACCTAGAATTAAGCTGTTACTCAGTGTGCAGCCATCTTGGAAGTCCCAGTACTCTTACCTTTTTGTCTATACCTGTGAGGCAGTTAACATCCCAAAATAATATGTTTAGTGTAGTCATTGTATTAAATTATTATTCACATGCATTGTATGTGACAACCTTTGTAAATATCTTTTTCCATCTTTTATGTTACCTGCACCCTTTAATGTTTGGCAAAATGATACTTTATGTAATTGTTTCTTGTGATCTCCATTTGTAATTCCATCACATTTTACAAGACTTTTTAATTTTAATGAAAACCCAAAAATGCACACACACACACACACACACACACACACACACACACACACACAGCACCCCCATACCTATTAGCTTAAACAAATGCACACAACTGTGTACATTTTCAAATAAGGAAGTTTCTCCTGATAGAAACAGTTGTCTAAAATCAAGCGCTACACATATACGGGAATTACCTAGCCTAAAATTAAGGTTATCAGTGTTAAAGTGCGTGTTACAGCCTGTCTCTTACTTATACTAATTGCTGTCTCTTTTTGTCTTATCTTTACTCCCCTCCCAGATGTGTAAAACAACATATATGCTTTCAGAAAATGCTAGCTTTTAGCCTTAAGAAAAAATACATTGGTTATCTTTAAATAAAAGTAAATTATATATTCTAGTAAATGCATTAAAGTATTTAGTTACCAGAAAAGCTGCTCTGTCTTAATTTAAATCCACTAATTCCAGACTTTATTTTTTACTGCACTACTTGTCCTTTCTCCTTTTAATTTTTCTTTCTGTCAGTAATCAATGTCCGGATCTCTCAAGTTACTGCCTTTACCTTTTAGTCAGCTTGTTTCCATGGAAACATGTCAGAATGTACTTCCTTTCTAACACTGCTAAAGGAAAAATATTCATAACAGTGTGGTCTCATTTAAAAAAAAAGACATACTTCCAAACATCAGTGAAATGAATTAGGGCACATGCCTGTCAGTCCTGCAACAAGTTTAGCAAAGTCAACAAAAATCCAGTTTTTCTTAGGTTTTTTTTTTTCTTGTAGAGCCATATTTCACGAATGTGATGGATACTTTATAGTCCCACATTTATTCACTAATTTCGATGTTGCTTGTCTTCTTCCTATTCAGCTCCATCTCCATCGTCTGCCTCTGGTCCAGTGTACTCTCAGTTCTTTTATTCAATTCCTGTTCTTTGTTTCAGTCTCTCTAGTATTTCCTTTGGAGCATTGAAAAAGATTTCACTGGCAGAGTCTCTGTATGAGTTTTATCAGAAGAATGAGAAGAGTCCCCTTCTGTTTGATGGCTGACTTTTTATTGGACAAACTTTTGTATTTCCTCCTTAGTCTGTCGGCATCAAAAATGACTTTGATCCTCCAGGAAAAAATGTCAGGAAAAAATATTCTGAAGACACCTGGATACATAAATGTAAGATTGCCTTTGTCATATGTGAACATTTATTTAAGATGTTTGAAAAAAAAACGTTCCCTGATTCCTGGGATAAATTTGCTTCTCTTCTGCCTATTCTACAGTAAGTAATCATTTGCCACATACGTTCTTCTCTCTCTCTAAATTTTAATATTTTGCTCTTCGGTCAGTTTTGTAAGGAATAACTCTCTATACTGTTATGATTGCATTTTTACTAATACTCATCTTTGCTGCTTCCTCATAGCCAGGTTTGGGGCATGCACACAATGTGTGCTTTCAAAAAACAAATCCTGCTGTGGAATTCCAGTCCAGTTACTTATCTGTACTTTCTTAAAATTAATACTATCTGTTCCTTCCAGTTTTTGCAATACAGCAGAAAATCTCTGGTTTTCTCTGCATGCTGTGACCGCTGAATCTACCATTTTTAGAAACTGCTTTTCTTGAGCAGTCCCATACTTGGCCGAACATTTCATTTCGACCTCTGTTTTTTACAGTGTTATCAGCTCATTTGAATAGGAGTTTAAATGTTCTTCCATTTTTTCCAGCTTTTTATTTAAAATGATAAACACCTTCATATTTCACCTTGCTGTGACCCCACATTAATGGGAATGTTTGAGCCAACTTGTGTGTTAGGACATAATTCATCACTATCTGTTTTGTTTTTGATTTTTTTATTTTATAGCCTACTGATTGACAGTATGCATGCATCATGCTGAAAATTTGTTCAGTATCCTTCCCTAGGTCATCAGCAAACTATTTTCTTTCTGACCACCCTATTGGCATCCCTGTATGTTTGATAGCCAAATCTGTGTAGCTGGGGGGGCTCCAGGTAGAGGACAAAAAGGAAAGGGGAAAGTGGGCATCCTTTTTTGTTCTCCTGGTCATGTTAATTGTTACTGCAAAGCCCATACCTAATTTCAGTCTGCCTTGTGATCCTCATACATTCCTTGTATTGCTTTAGTCCAACCCTGCAGGACCCCCAAAAATATCCAGTGCTTCCCACATAATAGTCCAACTTAGTCTATTGAATGCCTTTTTCCTGTCAAAACTCATAGGTAGGTACTAGGCTGTCAGCCCAAGGGCCGAAGTAAGCCTAGCCAACAAAGTTCCCTGGCTTATGCCAACCCAAGAAAGTTAATTTCCTGTGCCCCTGTCGATCAGAGCTACAGAAGTGATCATCGGGGTGTATTTTCCATCCACTCATCAAGATTTTTCTTGAGTGTTAATGAGGAACTGCTTAACCTTGATGGATAGCCTGTTCCAGAGTATGGGAAGTCTCTGGGACAGGAATCTATCCCTCCAGCACGTCCTGTTTATTGTGGTGACAAGGTTTAGGTCCCTAGAGTGTGTAGCTCAGAGGAATTGGGATTTCTTTAGGTGTAGCATGTCCAACAGCTCTGGGTTTGACATAGCTTTAGGCAGAAATCACCTCAGAGTAGGCGATATGCTACAGAGTAAAGCTGGAGTTTTTTGAGATGGTCAGTGTAGGGCATCTGTTTGAGGCCAGTAATCCTCTTTGTGAAGTACTTCTGTGACCTTTCCAGCTGCTGCAGATGTCTTGTGAGGTACATCTCAAAAGGGGCGTTGTACTCTATAATGGGTCTGAGTGTCTAGTAGAGGGGAACAATGACCTCTTTTTTTCCTGGATGAGAACCCTTTTGTGATGAGGTGTGCCACGTAGAAGGATTTCCTGACTACTGTGGCAATGTGATTATCAAAGGAGAGACTACTGTCAACCTGGGTCCCAAGGTCTCTCATAACACATTCAGTGTTAAGAAGACTGACACCTATGTGGTAGTTCAAGTTTTTACCAAAAGGGACAACAATGCACTTTTTGGCATTGAGCTTGAGGCCATGGCTCTGACACCAGGCATCTGTCTTAGTAAGGCCCTTATGTAGGATGTCCACATCATTTGGGGACTTGACTATAGCTCCTAGTTTGCAGTCATCTGCGAATTTCATTAGCCAGAGGCATTCTGTGTTAGCCTGTACTTCAGAGAAGTAGATATCAAACGGGAGAGGTCCCAGGACTGAACCCTGTGGTACTCCACTTGTCACTGGTTTGAAGCCAGATTTGGAGTCTGCAACTTTTACAGTGTGGGTTCTGTCAGTGAGCCAATTGGTAACCCATCTTGTGACATAGGAATTTACACCTAGTTTAGTGAGCTTAGCTAGAATTCCAGAATGGGGGATGGTGTTGAAGCCTTGGCGAGGTCAAGATAGGCTGTGTGAACCATCTCACCCTCGTCTGTGGCTTTGGTGACTGCCTCAAAGAAGTCGACCAGGTTCAGGAGGCATGATCTGCCTTTCACAAACCCGAACTGGGTGGGGTCCAGAGTTTGAAGGTTACCAATGTCTTTGTTTATGAATTCCATGATGATACGTTCCATGGCCTTGCAGACCAGGCTTGTCAGGCTAATAGGATGATAGTTCCCAGGATCAGTGGGAACAAAAAAGTACAAGTTGTTTTTTATTGTCCGTGGCATCATTCTATATCATTAAAGTCATGTTGATATTCAAATGTTCGTCTATCTTGCCTAAACCCACATTTGTCCCAGTCAATTATTTTTGCTAAAGGTTTGGTTGATCTTTTTGCCTAATCTTTTTGGCAGAATTGTTGCAAATACTATATAGTTATGATTAAAAATAGAAATGGATTTATTGGAGCTTGGATCCGATTGATCCCTACCATCTTTGATATTACTTCTAGGATAGGCCTCCTAGGAAGGGGGAATACTTCCTCCTTGTAAAATTCTGCTGAATGACTTCTTCAAAATTCTACTAGCTTACCCCATCCTTTTCTATATTTATTACCGGTTGTCATCTTGTCATGCAGTCTTGCTTGTTTTTTGATACCCCATAGCCTTCTTTAATTCTTGGTCTTGAACTGGTCTCAAGTGTATTTACCCTTTTGTCTTACCTGTTTGAGGTTGGTTCAACCTGTCCAGGTAGTACTGTGTATGGTGTTTACTACAGTTCCCCACAATTTTTTGCTTGTATAAGTTGTTATAATTTCCTGCAATTAACTCCTCTATTTTTGCAGGTTCTGTTTTTAGCTTTTCATTCTTTGGGTTCCTAATCTTTGTAGTTTTACTTTCAGTATTTTATTGCCTGAACCTTTGTGATAATATTTGGTCACACTGGAACTATTATTTGAAACAACTGCTAACACAGCTTTTGCCCTGCTCTCTTTAACCAGGTGTATGTGTGTATCCACTGACATTTTTGCTTGTTTTAGTTGCATGTCCTAATGCTCTGTCATATCTCTTACCTTCCTGTTCTGTAAGTCCTTATTCTGTTTGTGTTTCTAAACATTTTCTGCGACTTGCTTTATTTCTCTGGCCTTATAGAAAAACAGGTTCTTAATATTCTCTTTACATTTGTCTCAGCATAAGGATAGATTATCCTTTCCTACATTTATGCTCCTTATTTTGTCCATAATTGGTCTAACCAATCAGCAAAAAAGTCAGGCTCGGTGAGACCACCTCCACCAGGACACTGGTCACCAGCAGAGTACCCCGTGTTGGACCTGGTCCTGTTTGGCATCTGCTTCTCGGAAGTAAAGGCTAATGTCAAAGGCCTGTGGCTCACCAGATTTGCATATGACTTTAAATTGGAAGCTGTCCTAGATTCTTTCCAAGACATCAGCATCCTACAAGAGGGTCTAACACAAACAAATGACTGATGCCAAAGCCATGGATTAAACTCATTGTGAAGAAATGCATTATATTGCCCTTTGAGAAGTCATCTACCTAAGCTAATTACTCCATCGATAAAACACCCTTAAGAGTTTACCTGTTAGTTAAGGATCTGGGAGCATATGTAGACAGTAATCTGCATTTGACCAACACCTAGCCAAGATGGTAAGAAAATCATTCTGTGTCACTGAACTGATAAGCAAGGTTATGGCATCCAGATCCAAGGAAGATGGTAGTACCACTCTAATCAGCCCTTATCAGACCCATCATTAAGTACATTGCCCCCTTTGGCATGTGCCTAACCAAGCACTTGCAACCCTCAATGGTTCCTCACAAGGAGAATCCAGGATATGAATACCCTGTAATATACTGATCGCCTTGAGGCCCTGTTTCTGTAATTGGTTTCCTACAGGTTACTGAGAGACGATCCATGTCTAGCATATAAGGCATCCTCAGATCCAGTTCTGTTGGATCTCTTGCACATCCACAAAACAAACAGCACCAGAAACACTAACTTCAAGGACATGATGTTTGCCTGCAACGTTAATAGAACCTGCTAGAGAGATCAATGTGGGTCTCAAAGGTTCCCTGCACTACTGAATAAGCTCTGCATCTACATGCAGCAAAGTTCATCCCTTACCAAAAGAAACCTAGGTCTTGTGATGGGAAATTACAAATTCATCCCCTGGTCTGGCTGCTATGTCTGTGATGGACAGAGGATGACAGTAAGTAAATGAATCCCCAACTAACATACCCCCACATAACCCTTAGCCTCTCTATGAACATACCCCACCATATAGACATCCAAGGAACTTTGGGACAAAACTGGGTTGGGTTGCACAGCTAGGCTTATAAAGTACATAGTGGGCATTAGCCTGGTATAAACCTATGATCTTATAAGACTGGGTTTGTTTGTGTCTTTCGGCTTTCCCCGGCTAGGGGTCGCCACAGCGGAACTCTGGTCCACTAATGATTGGCAGTAGATTTTTACATGCTGGCTTGCCGGGCCTAACACACAACCTTCGATGAAGGAACGTCCATTCACGCATGTCGCCACACAGAAGATGCTCTAACTGAGAATCGAACGGGCAACGTCTAACTGTGAGGCGACAAATAAGACTGGGTATAGTAGTTTAAATCCCAGATGCATTTCTTTGTATTTTGTAAAGGCAGAAATTAAAGGTCTCTGTTAATGTTTGGCCTGTATTGTGTAGTCTTGATTAGAAATACCCTAGCTTCTCCCACCTTCACAATAGTACCTCTCTTCCACAGGAATGACCGTATTTCTTTGTTTTTCATGAAAAGTTTAAAACTTGACCAAAATCAGCCTTGGTGGCCTGTTGCCTATCAGTCGAAAATTTCAGGCTTTATGTTCCCTGTTAGTCCTTGTTTCATCTACAGATATCTCAGTCCATTCACGCATTTTCCCATGAAGTCTATGTAGCTCTTTCCTTCCACCATCTCTGCAGTTGCTGTAAAATAGAGGGTCTCTTTCCTGAATCTGTCCTCCAGTTCTATTAACCTTAACTGTATACTTTCTTGTTTTGCCACCTGCTCTACCATTGCATCTTTGAGTGACTTTCTTGTGATTTATCAGAGTGTTCAGAGAGAGCAGCCTCCCTTATTTTTATGTTGCTGGAGGTGATATAATCAGCAGGAGTTCCACTCTTCTTGAAAATCTCTTTATGCATTTGGTTTATTTTCTCCTCCATTGATCACTGTGCTGGTGGATAATCAGATATCATTTCGGACCTGCTTTCCTGCCTATGTACCACAAAATTCCAGACATCTGGTTTGAACATTGAATTTTTTTTTACTTTTACATATTTTCTTTCCATTTTTCCCCTGGTGTAGTTTCTTGAACGTTGTAAGCAAATTTGCTAATGCCAGATTGATGTTTTTTTCCCCCCATTTGTCAGCTTTTCACAAGTTGTAACCTCTCTGCTATATCAACTTTATTGAGATAACTGTTCACACAAGATATGCCTTTCAGGAAGTAACTATTTCAAGTTCTTTTTATTCTGTTTGCTTTGAGAAACATATGAGTGGACTGATCCATGAAGGTCCTCAGCTGTTATATGGGAAATACAGGGATAAGAAACAGCAATGCAATGGGAAAAAAAATCTAATATACATAGTCATAAGTCAAGTCAAAAATCTGTTTAAACATGGACCATATGTATCATTATATATTCATATATGTTATAATGGGTCAACTTGTAGGCATTATTTGCTGCTGTGCATTGGGTGGAAAGGGGGTACAGCAAGTATATTAAAGTGGATATCCAAAGAGGAAATCCGGTAGTGAGCCACTGCAAGCGCCACTTCCCAGATCATTTTTATAAAGTTTATAGATAGCTGTTGTTTTGCATGCATATTGTTGTCATTGTCATAAGGAATGTAAATTGGATGGACTGGAACTGTTTATGTAACTAGGTTACCCTACTACTATTTTCGCTTATTGAAAGAAGAGTAGTTTTAAAAAAAGACAGTATACTGGAGCTATGAGTATTAAAGTTCAAAGTATGTGACTTGCTAGAAGCATTGAAAATTGGCTTTTGCAATGGAGTCCAGTGGCTGCCTGTGTAGAGTTTTCAACATGCCACTTTATTTTCATAGGCTGGTTAATCTGCTTCCTGAATGGCCACATCGAGGACTGGAAACATTTCCTACAGGATCATACTGTTTGCGAGCTTCTTGCAAGACAACACTCACAAATGGATTTTTTGTGGCATTGTTTGAGAGAAAAAGTGTGGAAAGCAAGAACTATAAAAGGTATGACCTTGTAAAAATGGAAAACCGGTACAGAGAACAATATAAAGTATTTATTAATACATTTTTCTTTGCAAAGTGACTTACTGTGTACCTTGAATATTAGTTTAATTGTGGAATTCATGTTCCCTTGTGTAGAAGAAACAATGGAAATTTGCAAATTTCACTATATCTTGTAATGGTGTATAATGTTCATAGAACCAGTACCCATTCAGAGCTGATGTACTGTACATGGGTGAGTACTAGGCTAGCTGCCCTTGTGGGCCATTTTAAGCCTAACCATTTTCCCTCAAAGATGAGAATCAAACACTGTACCTTGTGTCTGTAAGGTAAACAACTCTTACCATTATTCCACCCACTATGTGATGACAATAGCTCAGACTGGTGCAGAAAATGCAGCTAAAGAAAGTAGAAGTGTATTGTTGTGTTAGACATGCAAGCTATCAGTTTGTGAAGTGAAATCAGTTTGTGTTTGTTTTGCATATGTTGTTAGGGTTATTCATGCTAAATCATGTTACAGCCTGTGCTCCTACTTGCACTAATTCCTGTCTGTCCTTGTCTTATATTTATTCACCTGCCAGATGTAAAAACAGCTTATATGCTTTCTGAAAATATTAGCTTTTAGCCTCAAGAAAAAGTACAGTTGCCATCTTTAAATGAAACTAAACTATATATTAATGCATTTACTAGAACAAAGTATTTAGTTACCAGAAACGCTGTCATCTCTTATTCACTTAAAGTAATTTCAAACTTTGTTTACTGAGCTGCTTGGTCTTGTACCTTTTAGATTTACATTTTTCTCAGTAAACAATGTTCCAGCCTCTTGATTTTACTGTTTTTACCTTTAGTCAGCTCGTTTCAATGGAAGCATGAGAACAGAATGTGTAACACTAAGCATTTATTTGCTAAAGGAAAGCTATTCATAACATTGTGGTCTCTCATTAAAAAAACACTTAAAAAACTACTATTAGATTAAGCAAAGGGCATGAATCCAGGCATTCATTTATGCAAAAGTAAAAGAAAACATTTCATTTCTAATTAATTTATAGTATGTTCAATCCACTTTTACACCCCCCACACCCATAGCTCTCAACCTTCCATCTCTAAAATGAGGAACAAATGGGCAAAATGTGGAACACGCACTAATGGCTTACTAACATCTTCAACTAGGAAGGTCATAGGATGGTTAAAATATGCTGGTTTTACTTATAAAGAAGATTTTTTAATGGATTAATATGATTCATTTCTATTTACAATGGATTTCCCTTAAAAAAATTCGTAACACTGAATGTGTGACAGAGTCTTTCACTGTGGAACTTTGAGGAACGTGAACTTTTTAAGACCCCAAATGAGGTATGTTCCTTGTAATGAGGTACACTGGAGAGGTATGCCCCCACCCCATTAGTCCAAGATTACACAGGGGATACACTCAGCCCGAGGTCTGGATTTCTCTCTGTCTGTCTCTCCCCAGGTCCCCAGTAAGGCTCCGCCACTGGCACAGCTGTAAGGTTAAGTCCTCAGCCGAGTGCCCAATCCAAGTCCTCCAGCACCCCTGTCTGTGACACCAGTGCTTTGTGTCCCTGCTCCAAGTAGCTGACACACACACTTTGAGATTTAGTTTACATTCACACCTGGCAAAGGCTGACACAGATTAACAACTCTACCAACTTTGCCCAGACTATAAGGTAGTTACTGCCACCATACACTCCAAAGCCAGCTTTTCTAAGGCTCTTACAAGATTTATACTGAGTGAAATTAATACTAATATAAATGGTTGTGTTGACCAAACAGCAAGGCTTTCAGGAGTGGCCAGTATTATCACCAAATAAATGTATACAAATACTTTCAAAACTTAAATGTGTTCTAAAAGGAGCAGCCACAATACGAAGTTTAAATATAGTTATTAATAAATAATAGACCATGAAAATACTAAATATCTATTTACAGTAAACACCAGAGTTTCAATCACAGGAAATATTAAAATAACACAGGTGAGTAGATTCACACAGATGCAGAAAAACTGTACTTAACTAATCTCTCTATATTTTCCTCACTGATCTCAAGAATTACTTTTCCCCTGCTTCACTTCCTAGAGCAAGGCTATTTGAAGTGTATAAGGGGTCCTTCCTTGTCAGGTTCCAAAAGCAGAGTGCAATGAGACTTCAGTGTTATCTTAGTATTAAAGCATCATTTCCATCCTAGATTACAGAATGACATCACATATATTTGGTCATCTGACTTCTGGTACCCATACTACCTCATTGTTAGAAACTGGACAAGAATTTAGCACATATGTGCTACCATACACACGCAGCTTTGCTGAGATGTGTTATAGCATCTGGAAGTTATAAAACTATAAAACACTTGCTAATAAACTATTCCCTGGCACAAACATTTTGTCTCTGGCTGCAGTCACAACTGTAAGATACAATCTTTATGGCCGAAGTTAAGTAATTTCTTACTGTATTTCAAAGTTAGCTGGACTGAGATTAACCTCTTCTCTTCCAGTATCCTCTGTTAAAACAAAATCAGGTACAGTACAGTCAGGACCCACTGTTGGTACATTTTGAACACAAGCAACTTTACATTTTTCAACACAGTTTGTTATACAAATGACATATAATTATTTACAAATCTCCAGCTAGCTATGCTGGCATCAGTTACACATCCACTGACCTACTTCTCCTGGCATAGCTGGCAATGCCTCATATTGTCACAGCTGGGATAAATTTGCTTCTCTTCTGCCTGATGTACAGTGAATAATCATATCCTACCAGTACTATATTCTCTCCATTTTTTTAGTATTTTGCCCTTATGCCACAGTTTTGTCAGGATCAACTCTTTCTGCTGGTATGATTGCATCCAGTTTGTGGTTCATGATTGCATCTTTACTAATGTAGACCTTGGCTGCTTTCTCATGGCCAAGTTTGGAGCATACAAGCAATTTGCCCTTTCAGTTAAATTCTGCTGCAGAATACCAGTCCAGTTACTTATTTGTGCATTCATAAAATTAATGTAGACTATTCCTTCCAGGTTCTCTGGTACAGTAGAAAATCTGTGTTTTCTGTGCGTGCTCTGATCTCTTAACTCTTACCATTTTTTTAAACAGATTTTCTTGAGCAGAAATACCACAGGTAACGAAGAAGCCAAAAAATAAACCCAAGGATTGATTAGCTTAGCGCCTTGGCTGTTCAGCCTTCAGAGTAAAAAAACCATAACAAGCATCACAATAATATACAAGTAGAATTAACAAGTCACACCCACTGCTGGTTTATTTTTTGGCTTTTTCGTTGCCTGTGGTATTTCTTCTTTTTTCTTTTATTTTGTGGTATTAGTAGCTTTTCTTGAGCAGTCTTATACTTGGCCAGCCTCTTCATTTCAGCCTCTGATTTTTGCAGTTTTATCAGTTCATCTTAACTGCTTAAAGCTTCTTCCATTTTCTAGCTTTTTGTTATTTGAGTTGGTATACTTCTTCAGTGTATCATTTATTTTGATCAGCTCTGAACACATTTGACATAGCTTCCAGTAATTTAGAGGAAAAATATCTGTTGTATCAAAGCTGAAGCTTAAATTGGTCTTTGCTGAACAGCTGCAGAATTCTTCCTAGTTAGTGTTTTCTCTTCACCTTTTAGAATTCAGCCTCTCCTAGTTTCTTCTTTACCAGTATCCAGGCAGTGTACTTACTAGCCAGAAACTGAATTTTACTAAAAACACAGAATTACTGGCTTTTACTATCAGTTTCTTTTTCACACTGGGAGAGCTTAAATTAAGCTGTTGATCCCTGTACAGCCCTCATGGAAAACCTGGCCTGATTTTTTTATTATGCATGGTTCAGGTGTGTTTCTACAAGCAGTGCGTACACACTGGTGGACTACCATGCTCATGCTTACTTATGATCCACTTTGGACATTCTGCAAATATGTAACCATCTTATTTAGTTTAATGACTGGGATTAACCTATAGACTTCACTAAGGGGCACTTATGTGATCAGAAGACCTGCAGTTTCCCCAGGCATGAAAGAGAAAACCTTTGGTTCTTCTTATTACCACCCCAGTTTTGTCATTTTGGATTCATTAATCATACATGGAGCACTTATTGCAGTCTGTTGCCATACCACTGTACCAAAAAATCAGACCTGGGGGAGGCACTTAAAAGAAAACCTAGTATCATCCTCAGTCTCCATTTCTTTCTTACTATCATGTTAATGGCAGCCTGACTTTACTCCTAGAACTTGTAAATGAATAAAATGTATTTTTATAACTTGTTTTTTCTAACTACTTTTCAGATCCCTTTATGTAGTTGGCAAATTACTGGCAAGGATCCACTACCTGTGTCTTTTACGCTCAGCCTTGTGCTTTCTGCTGTGCATCCACCACATTTATGAAGTGCCAACAGAATTCTATGAAATGTTTTTTTACTAGACAGACATAGCAAAGATGGAAATAGACGTTTGAAGTCAATGCTGCTCACTAGTATGTGTAACTTCATTCGGCAAAATATAAGAAGAAATTCAAGTACCACTGATCAAACTACCTTAAACATTGCTGCTCCTGCTGCCACGCACTGCATCAGCTACAGTATCAACAGCAGGAAGTGAATATTTTTGCTTTTTGTGCTTCTGGCACAGCAGAGGTTATATAAATTTGTGGTATATGCTGCATCATTTGATGTCTCACTTCTGAGTTGTTTGCCGAGTTTTAAAATGACCTTAAAGATTCTGCATTTTGTCAGGCTTCTGAAATTTCTTTGAAATTTCAGTCTTCTGCAAAATAGTGCTATGGGCTGTTTTAAATAGCGTTTCTCCTGGCTATTCTGCCATAGCTTATTTTGGTCTGTGTATGTATGTATCCATACTTGAACTGGGTTGGCAATGCCCATACCTATGGAGACTTGATAAGGTGAAATTGTTAGATGTACGGATCAAAAATAATTCTGTTATGGCAGCTAAGGATATGTGGGAAGAAACCAAGCAAAATACTAACAAAATGAGAAACTGGAGGCTGTTGAGTATGGATATGGGTAGTACGATGGAAGCAGTGAAAAAGTTTAGTCGTTTTAACCTTATGTGTAGGTCAGGAGTATTTTTTATCAGACAAGGAGAAGTTCTGGATTATAATTAATAGGTTCTTAATTGTATACTAGGCTGACTACTAGGGCCCTCATATGCCTAGCTGCACACCCCAGATGTGACCCACAAATTTAGTTTATATAGGCATGATTTACTGACTGCCTCTGTCCATGTGAGACGTAGACCAGGGATAAATTTTCAGTTACTCATCTGTTGGTCCAAGTTGTGCTTAAGTAGGGTTAAAAAGGAACTCTGCTTTTCATGAATGGGGAGCCTGTTCCAGAGAATGGGAATACAGCAGAAGAAATTTATTTGGAAGGGAAAGAGGGCATATAGAAAAGCTGATTCTTCCATTGAACAAGGTGGTTTAGGGTTATTTGATTTGAAGGGTAAATTAGAGCTGCGTTGTTAAGGCTTATATACATAACTCAAAAAGAAGGTTATAAATCAAAGTGGACGGGGATGATGATGAAATGGGGGAGGGATGAGAAACAGAGACAAGAACTTTGGATGCAAGTCCTTAAGGAGCAGAAATTATTCAAAGAACTAAGCCACAAGAGGAGGCTGGAATTTACGGGAGGAACTAAGCAATGGAATAAAGTTATGTGGGAGCAGGTAACTCAGGAGGGAAAGGTAATAGAGTGGGATGAAGCTAAGCAGAATGTTAGGGGCAGGATAGAAACTACCTCCCTATCAGGAATCAATAGCAGTTCATAAGCAGAATGATAGTGATTGAGGAGTGCTAAGTTGAAGACAAACTGGTAGAGTTCTTGAGTCTAGAACAGTAGCTGCTTTTTAAAAAAGGATAATTAGTATGGTGTTTAAAATGGCATGATAAATTTAACAGTCCATCAGAGAACGTTAAAATGGGAAATGACAATGGAAAGCCATTTTACAAAGGAAGAATGGGAAAAAATCTGTAAGGCTCCCAAGTATGCAGCAAAGTCCAGAAGGTTTAGAATTTTTGAGTAGAAGTGTTTGCGTTTGTATTTTTATACCTGAAGTAGATGGGGGATTTTTCCCTCTGGTACATGGCAAAGCCTGGCAAGATGTGGTGGGAGAGAAAATGAGAGATAATTTAGCACGTTTTTGAATGCAACAAGTTGGCATATTTCAAAAAATGTAATATTCCCTGCAGAGTACTTAAGACAGAAATGCTGGGGGTTCAAATGGTTATAACTAAAGCAATAATTATTTTTTAGCTGGGATATACGACCTGAATTTCCTGAACATAGTAAGACTTTACTAATTTGAGTGCTTTAGGCTGCCAAAAAGCAATTGCTAGAAAATGGTAATCAAAACTTATATTAAGCATGGTGGAACTTTTGAATATTATAAAGGAGATAGAAGTGAAGGCAAGATCTTTAGAAAAGGGAAGGAGCACATTTTATAGAAATAAATGGAATTCATTGAAAAAATGCATGCAAAATAATGTTCAGGAGAAGATGTGGTTAAAGGGAATGCAGAAATTCAATAATTTGTGTAATGCTGTAAGGAATAAAAATTGTTAAAAAGAAAATGTATACTACATGACAGTAGCAATGGAAATTATTAGTTTGCTTTCTTTTGTAGTAGTGTATGTAAACTCATGTCACAGTTCAAAATGTGGTGATTTAATAAAGATGATTAAACAAAATTCGGTGTTTCATGTGTTTTTCATGACCCCCACATTTGTAAACTGTGATATTAAGTGCTTCATACAAGGCAGCTAATTTGGCCTTATGGAAGTCCATCAGCTTATCAATACGCTTTACCTTATGTAAACCACGAAAAGAACAGCACCAACTAAAATGAAAAACACAACCACTGTGGGTAAAAGAACACTGAATTTATTACTGTCACAGATTTAGCGCTTTCGTCCACTCAGTGTCTGGACTTCAGAATAAAAACACAGCACATGCCCAAACACTAAAAAGAGCTCAAAAGACACACCCCATATTCCCAATTAATGATTAAAGCAATATGCTTTCAACTAAAACAATCCTGCAACTCACAAGGTAGTAAAAACAATGATGGTTACTACTGAAAAACAATGCATCAAAATAAAAACCTAAACACTAATTAGTAATGACATGTCAACTATAATACTAGCATAGATTTCAACTTTAAATAACTTGAGATAGAAATGACATCATTTAGTCTTGGATGTCGCCCAGCATTAACTCTCAGTTGCCACTTTAACTCAAGGAATTCTAAAATGGTGTCATTGGGACCTCCCTAGGGTCCTGGGTCAAACCTTCTGTAACAATGAATTTGAAGGAATGTGTAGGATACATTTTGATATGTCTGAAAAGGGCATTTTGTTAGTTTGTCATAACCGTGTTGATAAACACGATATCTGAAGTGCCTGATAGTCTTACCTATATAAAAACAGGTACAGTCATTACAGACTGCGGCATAAACCACCCCCTTACTGTCAGTTGAATTTATTTTGTAACTTAATCATTCTATATCATGTATGAAAACTTTTGTACCCTCCAACATCACTTTACATTGGGTGCAGTGTCTACATTTACTCATTTTACCGTTGTTGGAACTCCCCAAACTCCTTTCAATCATAGTTTTTAAACAAGCCTCTTTCTTATATACTATATTTGGCATTTCACCTAATTTACTGGCAACCTCCGGGTCATGTTTGAAAATAGAGCAAAATTTTTCAGTGACCAATTTAATTTCCCTGAAATGTCCGTTGTAAGGCAAAACCAAAGCTTTGTTGTAATCAACATTACCTTTGTCATGTACATCCCGACTAACTATAGGTGTACTAGTGAAACCCAAAAGGGGCTTGTAAAACCCACCATGTCTCTCTCTCTTCACTTCAAATATTTCATTTAAGAAGTCTTGGGGGTGACCTCTGTGGAACATGTCAAATAGTTTAGTGCATTCAACCAAAAACTGGACATCTTCACTCACCATCCTGGCAAGTCTCACACATTGCCCCTTAACAATGGATTTTTTTCTGATGAGTGGGATGCCAGCTCTGGAAATGCAAATAAGAGTTGGAATGAGTGGGTTTTCTATACAAGTTGGATGCTTATTTCTTGTCAACCCTATTCTTAGTCAGGGTTCCATCTAAGAAGTTGACTTGCTCTAGATCTACAGTCATGGTGAACTCCAAGAAATCAGTGGAGGAGTTGAGAAATTGGAAAAATGTATCCAACCTGTCAACTGAATCCACCCAAAAAATTATGATGTCCTCTATAAAGCATCTGTACAGACACCAACAGTCCTTAAATTCTGACATGAATAACAGATTGGTTTCCCAAAAAGCCATGACTACGTTGGCAAAAGTTGGTGAGCATGCAGCGTCCATGGCAACACCATTGGTGTGTCTAAATAATTGCCCTTCAAAACTGATGAAATTGTTCTTGAGGACAATTACCATGAGTGAACTCAGTGACACTTTTGTCATTCCCTATCTCAGTGTGCAAAGCCAAATATTCATAAAACCAATCTATCCCTCTTTCATGTGGGATAGTGGTGTACAAGTTTTTAACATCATTGCACACAAAAACTAAATCATTGTTGTACAGTCCATCCGTCACCCCATTCACAAAGTCCCAGGAGTCCTTCAATAATGGAGAATAATCAATAAAGATGTTCTTTAACGCTTGGTCGATGTACCTGGCTACAAAAAATGTCTTTGATCCCTTAGCATCAATAATGGGTCTCAAGGGTGGTTCAACCGAAGATTTATGAATCTTTGGGAGATCAAAAATCGTGGGAGTCCTAGGATGTTGCACCTTCATATACTCTAAATCACTAAAGGCGATTTGGCCATTGAGAAACAAATCTTCTAGGGCCAAATTAACCCTGTGAATGACCACATTCATTTCATTTAAAGAAATGTCCTCGTAATCGGCTGACAACAGTAATGAAAGGATTTTGTTTATATAATCATCCTTACTCATGACTACAAGGCCACCTTTCTTGTCCGGTTTCATTATTCGCAGGGAAGTGTCTGACCTAATGTCCTTGAGTAATGTGGCTTCATCACTGGAAAAATTAAAGTGAATAGGAATGGGACCTCTCACTATCTTCCTGATTTCTTCTTCACATAAAGTTTCAAAAATGGCAACTCTGGGATGCAAAGGAGGATTGTACATGCTGGGTCTCCTATTATTCTGATGCAGTACACTGTCTGCACCTGATTTACCAAACAAAAGACCAAAATTCAATTTCCTGGAAAACATTTAAGTTGTAATAAAATCTGATCTGTTCTTGCCCTTTGAATGGGAACAAAAGTTAGGCCTTTCTGAAATAACTCTGCCCAGCTGCTTGAAATCTCATGGTGACTGTAGCTATATATGTGAAAATCACCTAATGCGTTCGATACAACTGAATATGCTGGTTGAGAATTCAATGTCAATTGTACTGTCTCCTCGAGTCCATGTATCGCCTCCTCCCCTTGTTCCCACTCCAACCTTTTTGGTAGTGGCTGGACCTGTGGTTTGGGGGTACGATGTTGAATCCCCTGATGGGACTTAAAAAGCACAGCAGCACCCCCCACACAGAAGAGCCAACGGGATTTTGTAATGCAATTTCATAAATAGAGAGAAAAATTAAGCAGCTGTTAATGAGGATAGGCCTAGTGTACATGGGTATAATTTAGTACTCTACAGTATGAAAACTGAATTTTTGAAGTAAATAGCACATGTAGTTGAATGTTATTTTGGAATTTTCATGTGAAATTTGTACCCTCTGAACTGTTGCCTTTTATAGTGATGTCACATGACTTCAGCTGTAATACATCATTTGCTTCACAATTGGATAGCTGGAAAAACTGGTGTAAATCTTTACAGGAAGACATTTTAAGGATGTGTAGGTGGATTTTTTTTAAATATTTAATCTGAAAAACATATAACCTTGTAGGGGCAATGAGACGCTTTATTAGGATGCCTTGTGCATATTTCAATTCACACACTTGACAGATAACACTCAGCTCTTTGGCCAAAACCTCACTGTTCCTCTGAGTGTGCAGTAATATCTGCAGCTGGAGGTGGTTGGGGGGGGGGGTGATGATGGGTATGTGTCTGTGTGTTCACCCTTGCATATCTTACTGCTAGCATGAGATTTTATTTTTTTAAGACCCCCCCCCTGTTGCCAAGCTGGTCATCAGTTCTTTAGTGCCATTGCTAACTCTCCGTTCTCTCTTAACCAACAAGCTAACATCCCTAGACCAGAGCCATCAGCCTTTGGGAGAAGTTGAGGAAATAAATATTCCTTTGACTGTCATCCTTTTTATAATACTCGGGATATTTTTTGTACAACTTAGGGTTCCTCTTAAGGGCAAGCATGCAATAATGTGAACAGTGCCACATATAGATTCCTGTACATGGCACAGTGACAACTCTTTTCCCCTTGAGCTGCACATGTGCCTGTTAGACACCAGTGCTACTCTGCAGCCTCTGCTGTAGTGCAGCACAATGCCTAGAAAGCTCGCACCTTCCTCCCCAGGTCAGCTAACTGACTGTTAGATGCTCAGGTCCAGTAACCTAGCCAGCTGGTCCTCCACATTCCCGAGCTGCTAATCAATCTCTGGTCACCACTGTTACAGTTGGACATAGTGCCACTCTACCCGTGGGATAGCATTTAAATGTGATTTTTGGTGAAGCTTTCCAAATGACATGCTGCTGTTTAACTGCAGATAGTAACTGATATTGATTTTATGATGTCATTGTATTGGAGGTTTAAGGTGGTGATATTCACTGTAACATCAGTCTTGAGTTAGTGGTACAGATTGTAAGAGCAGGCTGTGTGTTCATCATAACTATTGAGATTGATTTTTTATAGTCTTCCTTCTTGTGATTTATATATCCTCTCACTCTCAACGGTTTTTGCAGTGTAATGCATTTTAAAATATTTATAGCTTTAGAATTGAGTTAACAGTCTTGTCGTAAGTTCAAATCCACAATTAAAACTTGAATCACCAGTGCCCTAGATGCTTGTTGAATGTAGCTCTTACTGTTTCTCTCTCTTTTTTTAATAGATCATGCAGTGAGGAAACCAATATAAAGTTAACATCACCTAGAAAATGTACCATCAAGTTAAAGAAAAGACTAAAGCGAAACACTGTTAATCCTGTTAAACAGTATGTATAGTTTTGGCAAAACTTGAATTATCAGCACACTTGAAGATGATCTTTGTTAAATTTAGCATTTACTATCCATTTTCTTTCTATTAGGTCCTGTAATGATGGAATTGATACCAAGTCTCCCTCAGCAAAATCGTGTATACTCAAATTAAAGAAAAAGAAAAGACGAAAGCAGAACCCCATTGTTCATGTTAAGAAAGAATGATAATTATAATACATTTTAAACAAGGTGGCTTTTTGGATTGGGCTGAGCTTTTTATGAACAAAGTTGCACTCAACACATGTATTTAGAAATATGTAGCACAGTTTGACCCAGCCCCCTAGGATGAAGACAAAAAGTGCAAGTTAGTTGTTTTGTCTTGGACTGCATTATTTTAACTGAAAGGTGGCAGTGCATAACTTTTTAATGTCAGTTTTTTCAAGGATAACCATCAGTTGGAATGTGTAAAACCTTATTTTGAGTCGTGTATTTTGCATAACACTTATTAAATAAGACTTGGGCTGTTCTGGTCTGTTAATTTTTTGTTTTTTCTTACCGCAGCCTTACCGAAGTGCTGCTCATTGTACTTATTGTAGATTGATATGTAAAGTGATCCTTCACTTGTCTTGTTTATCTTGTCAGGCTGAAGGAGTTGCACTTCGGTCAGCCTTTTCCTTCTTGAAAAGTTTCTCATCCAGGGATTAAGTGCTTGTGTGGCCACCCGGCAGTACAGAAGCACAGTACACCTTCCCACCATCTTGATTGATGCTGTGCCTCATATTTAAAGTAAAGCTTGGTACTGACAAGCAGCAAAACTGCTGAAAATTCTGCATGTGGGAAAAAGGTAGTGTGTGAACTAAGGATTCTCTTTATCATTTGAGGGAAGAAAGCTTGCATTTTTAACTTTCTGTGGGCAAGGTCTAGATGGAGAGTGGTAAAAGAGGCTAAGCTCTCTAGATGTTCTTCATAGTGGTCATTATTTCAGGACATTTAAATGAATGTGGTACCCTGACATAGATGTTGGTCTTCTGGATGGATCTTAAAAGTTAACAAACATCCATGGACAAATGAGGATGTTCATCGTGTTTCACTGTTGCAGTCATTACTCTTGGGTTATCCTGCTGGCAGGCTACCCGCAGTCGGCCTGAATTCCAAAGTCCTGGTCCGGCGTTGGTTGCTGTCGCCTCTTCCCTGACATTAGTGCGCCAGGGGTATAAAAGATGCAGCCGATGCCATTTTCTTCTGTCTTTCTTGCCTCGCGGTGCCCAAAGCAAAAGCAGTTAGCAAGTGCTGGTCGGCCGACTCCTGAGATTTTCGAAATGTAATTTCAGATCCGAAGTCTTCATTAAAGCTAAGTACCCCGTTGGGGAAACTTTTTTCTTGCACCAGACCGATGTCAGAAAAAGTTAACAATTGTATTTCTTGTGGGAAGCAAATACCTCATAAGGATTTTCACTCTTACTGTACTCCTTGCCTAGGGCCCTGACCATGACGTTGCTTGTTGTCGGTTTTGTGAGATTTAACCAACGCACTATAAAGCGTCGGTACGATTTTTGCCTTTCGTTACTTCGGCCGAAGATTCAATTATACTATGCCGTCGGAGCAACCGACGACAGGAATTTCTAAAAAAAAAAAACGCAAGGATAAAGACAAGGACAAGCATCCGAGGTCCAAAACCGACTTTGAGGCTTCCACTAAGCTTGTCGTCGGTTCGCCGGTTCTCAGTGAGGCGCTTTCGCAGCCCCTGACGCCGGCTACCTCAGAGCCACAGGCTGCTTCCGACTCCCATGTGGAGCCGACTGGGCCTCTGGAAACTCAAGGTATTGGATCCTTGGGAACTATTTCCTCAGATGGGTCCAGAGCCGCAGTGCAGGCATCTGCTTCTGAGGGTGTTTTCAGACCAACTCAGTTGTATGTAAAGCCATTTTCAGCTTCCAAGCCAAAGACTAACGCAGCTCTAAAGACAAAGAAACAAGTACAGCATTCTCAAGACAGGCTTCCATGCCTAAAAAACAAATGCTCAAAATGTCCGAAGACCTTATTACTTTGATCAGGGGTTCCCATCCCCCTCCTGATAAGAGGCCTAGGCAAGAGAGAGAATATGAATCTTCAGATCAAGTTTCCATTTCCTCTGATTCCTCCTCTGATCAGGAATACTCTCTTCCTCCCTGTGAGGATTCTGATGCTGAAGAATCTATTCCTTCAGCTTCTCCTCCAGAAGATTTCTCCTTTGGGGAAACCCTGCATACCATGAGGGAGCACTTTCATTGGGAGAGCCAGGATTACTTGGAATCTAAGAAAAGGCTCAGACATTTTCTTTTACTTCCTCAGCACAGGCCCCTTGCTATTCCCCCTGTTCTGGACATTGTAGATGATGTTTTTTCAAAGTCCGGCCTGTCTCCAGACTCTATTCCCCCTGCACTGGTTAAGCCAGACAGATACTACAGGGTCCCAGATTCCCATAAATGTCTTTATAAAAACCTCGCTGCTGACCCAGAAACCATATCTCAGGGCCCTAAGGGAGTCAAAGCTTCCACTGCTAAAAACCCTGTCCCCTCTGATAGGGATTCAAGGGCACTGGACAGATGGGGGGAAAGTTTACACTTCTGCTACTGTGGCTGTAAGGGCCTTAAATTGTCAATTTCATATGCTTAAATATCAGCAATACCTTATGTCACTACTAAAACAGAAAATGTTGACTAACTCTGAATGTACTGAAAACAAGGAAATGCAGGATTTATTGCATGCAGCTGAACAAGTGGGAAAACATACTTTGCAATGTGGCTTTGATTCTTTGGAGGCCTGCTGTTGGGTCGCTGTAATGGGTTCTGTGATTAGGAGGCATGCTTGGTTAAAAGAACAGAATCTGCCTGATCATGTTAAAGCAAAATTATTAGATGCTCCATTACTACATGATACTTTATTTGGTGTTAAGGCAGAAGAGGTGTTGATGAAAATGGAGGATAAAGCGAAATCTATGCAGACAGTTAAGGATTTTTTACAGGTACAGCCACCTAGATTTAGCAGAAACTGGCCTTCAAAAAATTGGTCCTTTCCAGTGTCAGACAAGCCACAAAGAGGCAGGTACAGATGCCCTAGAGGCAGATCCCAGCCCCAAGGCTCATACAGGCCTAAGCAATGGGGTGCTTCTACCTCCAAAAGTGGAGAAGACATCTCAACCTTACAGGAAACAGTCTCAATGACTTTCCTCTACCAGCACCAAGCACTTACCTTTTTAGCTCCCTTAGGGGGAAAACTGGCACTTTTTTCACAAAACTGGCACATGATCACCCAGGACAAATGGGTCTTGAATATAGTGCCGCTGGGTTACAGGTTCCACTTTCACACCCTGCCAAAGGCAAGAGGCATGCCAGATCTGCCACACACAATCAATGGGCAGAGGCACAAAAACAAGTTTCATCCCTCATGGACATGGGGGCCATTCAGCGAGTACCACTACAGGAGCAGGGAATTTACTCACGACTTTTCCTGGTACCCAGAAAGGACAAAGCCTGGAGACCAATACTGGACCTATCTATTCTAAACACTTTTCTGGACATTCCAAAATTCAAAATGTTGACTCTGCAGGAAGGCTTGGCTTGTAACTTTGGTCCTAAAAGAGGCATACCTGCATGTCCCAATCAGACAATCTTGCAGAAGATATACCTCAGATTCATAGCTGGATCAATGCACTACCAATTCTCTTCACTGCCCTTTGGCTTATCTACTGCGCCCAGGGTCTTCACAAAATGCCTGGCACCAGTAATTGCTTTCTGCAGACAAAGAGGAATTCAAATATATCCCTACTTGGACGACTGCCTCATTCAAGCAGAGAACAAGGACATTTTACTAAAACATCTGGCGTTTGTAAAAAGATTACTAATTTGCCCTAGGGTACACAGTAAACAAAAAGAAATCAAAACTAGTACCCTCTCAAGAGATAATATTCCTGGGTGCAAGCTTAAATACACCTGCCCAGATGGCTTGTCTCACGCCAGACAAAGGCAACTGACTTCTTACTTCAAAATGTTGGCAACAAAAACCCAGTTATCTGCAAGAAAAATTCTGCAGGCTTTGGGCTTCATGGCATCCTGCATTCTGTTAATTCCATATGCAAGACTGCATATGAGGAAACTACAATGGTATCTAAAAAGTGTTTGGACTCAACATTCCCACAGCCTGGAAAAATCAATTACACTCATTCCCTGCCTGCGACAGGAGTTTCGATGGTGGGCTCAGGCCTGTCACCACAACAAGGGACAGCCTTTCACTTTACCCACGGCCAGGCAGACAATAACAACAGATGCGTCAGATTATGCCTGGGGGGCCCACATGGCAGGAAAATGTATTCAGGGCACATGGCCCACAAGCCAAATGCATCTTCATATCAATTTAAAAGAAGTGCTGGCTGTACAAAATGCTCTGACAGCTTTCAAGGATCTCCTTCATCCAGGACAACTGCTGATAAAGACGGACAATACTACAGTCATGTGGTACATAAACAAGCAGGGAGGCACGCATTCCTACCCCCCCCCCCCTTGCAGACAAGCCATGATTTTGTGGAACACAGCACTGACTTACCAAGTACACCTGCAAGCTCAATTCCTGCCAGGAAAGACAAATACTCTGGCAGACGAACTAAGCAGACACCTCATGGACCCTCACGAGTGGAAACTAGATCCACAAATCTTCAGCATAATAGCAAGGAAATGGGGACGCCCAGACTTAGAGCTATTTTCCTCCCCTCACAACTGCCAACTACAGAGATTCTGCACAAGGACTTATCACAAGCTAGCATGGAAAGTGGATGCTCTATCATTCAGCTGGAAAAACCTTACAGTATATGCCTTTCCTCCACTACCTCTCCTCCCCAAGGTACTCCTAAAGGTCAGACAAGAGAAGCCAAAAATTATCCTAATTGACCCAGACTGGCCGCGCCAGCACTGGTACCCAGTCCTAAAGAGCTTGTCTCAAGGCCCAGCCTGGACATTGCCTCAAATTCCTCATTTACTGACCCAACAGAACAATCATATACTGCACAGCCAACTCAAAACCCTAAATCTGGCTGCATGGCAGATAATGTAACCATTCAGAACACACCTCTCTCCAAAGAAGTTATGGATATTATTCTGGAGGCCAGGAGGCCCAGCACCAGAAAATCATATGCAGAAAAGCGGAAGAGATTCTGTGCTTGGAACCAGGCACAAGGAAATTGACATGCTTGTACCAAATATTCCTCCGATTTTACAATACCTAACTGAGATGTTAGACAAAGGCCTATCCTTTTCATCGATTAAAATTCATGCCTCTACCATTTCAGCTCATTACAATACGGACCCAGCTATTTTTTCACATCCTCTACTAAAGCAGTACCTCAGAGGGGCCAAAAACATAAGACCCCCAAGAAGAGCACCAATACCTGCATGGGACCTCAATTTTGTCTTGGAAAAACTCACACTGTCTCCTTTTGAGCCAGCTAATGCAGCTGAGATAAAATTCTTATCATGGAAAACAGCTCTGCTCTTAGCAATAACTTCAGCAAGAAGAGTCTCAGAGTTACAGGCACTAATGGCGGTTGAACCTTTTATAATTTTTCATCCTGACAGGGTTTCTCTGAGGACAAACCCAGCATTTATGCCTAAGGTAGTGTCCAGTGTGGCTCTTAATCAAACAATTCATTTGCCTACCTTTTATCTGATCCCACAGAATAAGGGAGAGAGACTTCTACATTCTTTGGACATACACAGACAGCTACGCTTCTACTTGGACAAAACTAAAGCTTTCAGAAAATCTGAGCAACTCTTAGTGGCATATGCTGCAGGATCTCAAGGAAAGGCAATCTCAAAGCAGACAGTTTCCAAATGGATAGCCCACTGCATTTGCTTCTGCTATTCTCAACATGGCAAATCAGTGCCCAAGGGCATCAAGCCACACTCGACCAGAGCAGCAGCCTTCCTCAGAGGAGTACCAACCAAGGACATTTTGGAGGCTGCAACTTGGACTTCAGTGCACACTTTTACAAAGCACTACCACTTACCTCTTTACTCTAAATCCAGAGCAGGCTTCGCCACTGCAGTTCTGCAGGGCCTCATAGCAACTCCTAATTCTATTTAGGCCCAGCCACCCAAACCTCATCTTTGGGATTCAACCCAAGAGTAATGACTGCAACAGTGAAACACGAACATAGTACAGTTGTGTACCTGCCATAAATGTAGATGTTCGAGTGTATTCACAGTTGCAGTCCAGGTTACCCTCCCACCATCCCTCTTTCATTGCTGGGACTTATCTGTACTTCTCTATTCTATACAACCTATGTGGTGTATTTGCTTGTAGATGAAGGTATTGTTTATGTTAGTGCATGCTTTTTTATAAACAGAATTTTAGCTTACCCTTTTGGGGGCACCTGACATCTGGGGCAAGAAAAACTGAAGAAAATGGCGTCTGCTGCATCTTTTATACCCCTGGCGCACTGACGTCAGAGAAAAGGCGACAGCAACCGACGCCGGGCCAGGACTTTGGAATTCAGGCCAACTGTGGGTAGCCTGCCAGCAGGATAACGCAAGAGTAATGACTGCAACAGTGAATACAGTCTAACATCTACATTTATGGTAGGTACACAGCTGTACTTTACATCTCATACCAAAGACACCAGCAGGACATCCAGCTGTAAATAAAAAAGTAACACCCCATCTTAAGTTCTTCCATTTTAATGCGAATGTCACCTGTCTCATTTCACCAGTCTGCCACTCGCTTCCTTGAGAGATCTGAAGTATTGGTAAGTAATGGTTTTACTTTGTTTGCTACTTATTGTTTAATAAATTTGATTACTTTGCATATGTGTTATGGAATTTTTTTCTTTGTCCAGTGATTATCTTGATTAAAAATATGCTAAGAAATGTATTTTTGAGAGGGTACATTGTCCTTAAGGATTATCTTTTTTTTTTCCTTTGGGAATGATCGTAATGAAGCTGAATATGGTTATTGCACTACTGTAAGTAAAAATGTTCTCTTTAGATGAGTTACAGATCTGAAGGCCTTCACTGAACATTGCACATTGTCATTAGCATAGATATTTCACACCACTGAGTTGATGGGATCCTGTCAGTAACATAAGATGTCCTTCTGTTCATCTGCTGCAGTATTCATTACATGAGGGAGTTCCCCGCCGTAGTCGACCCAACATCGGCTAGTATGCAAGAGTTTTACTACTGTAGGATGCATAGTACATTGCATGTAGGCTGCGATTGGATGTCTGCCATAAAAGTGACGTATGCATGCGCACCAGATTCTAATGTACAGTCTGACTCGGTCTTGTTTGCGATTCTTCAGTTTTCAGATAATTGCCCCCGTTGGGGAATTCTTGACTATTTTGCTACTGTCTTTGGTTAAGGTTCATGTCATCCAAGAGGGGCAAATGCTAATGTGGAAGACAGATTACACACAATGATAGCCATCTCCAGTCCTTGTTTTGCTAGGTCCAAACAACAACCACAGAAACAGCTCTATTTGTCAGGCATTTGTGCCAAAGACCTTAAGGGGTAGATTATCCTCATTAGCTATCTACCTAGAGAATCCGCATTTAAAGCTGCTGGCAGAAAGCACTATGGAGGGATCCTTGGGGCCCAAGGGTGAGTCGATTTTGAAACAGAAGGCCAAAAAGCAAATGCCTAAACCTTCTGCTGTGCCTTTGGATACTGACATCTCTCTTGAGGTGGAGGAGACCCTGGAGATGTGTCCGTATTACGGTTCAGATCCACAGGCCGAGCCTGACATCCAGGCCACATAGGATCCAAATATATGCTTGTCCACTGAGGCCGAGTAGGCATCTGTGTCGGATGTCCGAGAGGAACCATGGCTTGTTATAATGGATGGCCATAAGGGGATTCCTCAGGTCCTTGTTAGGGAAGAGGTGGAATTTGATTGTACGGAATGTAGGCCTACATCGGGGCCTCCTACCCTATGTACGATAGACTTGCATGCAAAAAAAAGAAACAACCAAACATTTGTCCCCAAAAGAACCTGTTGGCCACTGGCAACAATTCATTCAGGGTCTTTTCAATGCCCATATGTCCCTTAGGCCTCCTCCAGGTATTACAGCTCCCTCTCCCAGTACACACTCTCCACTTAAAAGGACTAGGGAAGAGGATTCTTCAGAGGAAGAGACAGGGGAGGAATCTCTGGCTAACTCCTGACAGACCCCCCCCCCCTGGATTTTGCCTCCCCAGTATAGGAGTTCAATGGAACAGATTCACCTATGGAAGATCTTTTCTTTGGAGAACCTCTAGCTGAAATGAGTGACCATTTTAATTGGGTTAGCACCCAAGTATTTGAAGTATAAAAAAGATACTATGAGCTACTACAGGTGGAGTCACCTAGCCCATCTGCTTTTCCTCCTTTCCAGATGCTTTTGCCTCAGCTTCACAGGCACCAGATTCCCAGCCATCTGCCCCAAGAAGCCAGACTGCTTCTATAAGATCCCATAGAACTGCAAGTTCCTCTTCAGATTCCCTTCTGCGGCCCCTTGTGTTGTTTTTGTGGCTTCTGACAAGCCATCCAGATTCCTGTCCTCCACTACCCTTCTCCCATCACGTAGGGATAGCAGAATCTTGGATAGACTAGGAAAAAGTGTACACTTCTGCCAGTCTAGTGTTTAGGGCGATAAAGTACCAAACACATATGATCAAATTTGCTTTAGAGCTTATGTCCCAACTTTCACAGGTAATACAGACTTACCTGACTCAGAAAATAAAACCTTGGCTACTTTCTTGCTTGGTGCATCTTCTCACATAGCACGCCACTCCTTAAAATGCAACTATGATGCCACAGAAGCTTCTGCCAGAGCAGCTGTCTCTGGATCAGTATTAAGAAGGTTCTCTTGGTAAGACTCCAGCCCTTACCTAAGGACATAAAAGCCAAAATTATGGATGTTCCTTTGGACAATTGTGCTTTGTTTGGCCTTGCAGCTGCTAACTTGTTCAAATCATTGCAGGAAAAGGGTAAGGAGTTGTAAGAATTGAAACACACTTTTGTTTCCCCAGTACCCAAGTTCCAAAGAAGTTTTCCTGCAAAACCTGTGTTTATGCATAGGCATTCACGTCACCCACAATCCAGAACAAAAAAGAGTGACGAGACCACAGCAGCCAAGGGCCCCAGCAGCAACTCCGCCAAGTTTCCAGACAAACCATCCTGTCTGTAACTGTTCCTGATCCCCCACCCTACCCACATCCCACTTTCCCAGTGCCTTCTCTTCTCCCTCCTAGCCTGGGAAAGTACAACCCAAGAGAAATGAGTTTTCTCCATTGTTCATAAAGGGTACATTATGGTACGAGATCATCTACCTTCCTTTAGGAGCATCCCTCATCCTCCTAGAGAATGACTTCCTTTTTTCCCAGAGTTTGTTAGAATTAGTGAACCAAGGGGACCATACAGAGTTTTCCCAAAAAACAAATAGGAAGAGGATTTTATTCCTGGTTGTTCTGATGCACAGGAAGAAAGGTCCCTGGAGACCCATCCTCAAACTGTCACATCTCAATACCTTCCTATGGGTACTCGCTTTCCGAAAGTTGACCCTCCAGACTTTCTCACTTATTCTGCCTTAAGCCTTCATAATTACCTTGGATATCAAAGATGGATATCTGCACATCCCCATCCATCCCAACTACAGGAAGTTTTTATGCTTCTCTGTATCATTATGGCATTTTCAGTTCTGTGCCTTGCCCTTTGGACTTTCTGCGGCACCAAGGGTCTTCACCAAATGCCTAGCTCCTGTGATTGCCCACTGCAGGCTTTAGGGCATACACATTTCTCCTTTTCTGGATGACCACCTCCTTCTCACAGTCTCCACAGAGGCGTTGAAATGAAACATCTCCCTTACCATTAGTCTTATACAAAGTCTGGGGTTCACCATAAACGTAAAGAAATCAGTTCTCTCCCCTTCGCAGGTACAGATTTTCCTAGGGTGCAGGATACAAACAGATGTTATGAAGGTCTGTCTACCCCCCCCCCCACAAAAGGTAGAGGACCTCACCCTCTACTTCAAAAATCTTCAGCTGGTTCATCGCATTACAACCAGAGTTCCTCAGGGTCTTGGGCCTCATGGCATCCACCGTTCCCATGCTCCCCTTTGCCAAACTCAGCATGAGAAAATGACAATGGTATTTAAAGTCAAGTTTGGATGCAACACCAGCACCTCCTAGAATTCTCTATTCCCTGTCTGAAGAGAGAACTTCAGTGGTGGCTACATTGTGTCACTCAACCCAGGACTCCCCTTACACCATCTTATTCCACATCAAGAGATCTTCACAGACTCCTCAGACGTAAGCTGGGGAGCAGCCTTTGGGCAGCTCAAAGCACATGGGGTTTGGACGCCCTCATCTGAAGGAACACATCCATGTAATGGAGATGAGAGTGCTGCTATTGGCCATGCAGACCTTCCATCCCCCTCTTTCAACCAGGAAGCTGTTCACACAATATGACAGTCCTGTGGTATGTGAACAAACGGCGGGGTGGATCAAATCCTACCTGTTATGCAGGTTAGCGTTTTAGACTCGGGAGCTGGCAGTAGAATTCCATGCGACTCTTCAAGCAGTGTACATCCCATCTTCACAGAATTGTGTGGAAGGTTTCTTGAGCAGGTCCCAAAGACAATCCCATGAACGAATGCTTCAAAGGGCTATGTTTCTGGACATTGTCCACCAGTGGTGTATTCCTCAAGTAGACCTCCTCAAGTAGACCTCTGTGCTTCCCCCATGAACAGACAATTTCCACAGTTTTGTGCCAGAAAACCTCATCCTCTGGTCTGGAAAGTGGACGCCCTTTCCTTCTCTTGGAAGGAGATGTTTCTGTATGCATTTCCTCCCCTTCCCCTTATTCCAAAAGTCATGTCCAGAATTCAGCAGGACAAACCAAACATCTTGCTGGTAATTCCCTTCTGGCCAAGACAGCACTGGTTCCCCTCTCCTCCTTTGTTTAGCCAACAGCCATCACCACAAGTTACTTTACAAAGTGGATCTTTTCACTCAAGACAAAGGGACCCTCATCCGTCCCCACTTGTCGACTCTCCAGTTGACCCTGTGAGTGATAGGATACAAATTCCTTTCAGACAGCTATTTTCTAAAGACATGCTTACAGTCCTGCAGGAGGCCAGGAAACCAAATACCAGAAAGTCTTAATTTAGCCAAATTAAAGAGATTTTTAATCTGGTGTCTGAAACAAAACCAGGCCCCACTGACGATGGAAACTCCCCTGGTTTTATCTTATTTGTATGAATTGCTCAGCGCTGGCTTGGCTTACTCTTCAGTTAAAGCCCATGTGTCACTCATAAGGACAGGGTTTCCCTGCACTCAAACCCTTCATTTATGCCTAAGGTAGTCAATGGCCTCTCTTTAAACCTATCCATCCACTTAACCTACCTTTTTTCCTTCTCCTAGAACCCAAGAAAGAGGGTGCTGCAAACTTTAGATGTCCACAGACAACTGAGATTTTATTTAGACAAAACCAAAGCTGTTAGAAAGTCAGATCAGCTTTTTGTTTACCACCCCAGGACCCTGGGGTGGGCTGTGTCCAAGTAGACTGTTTCCTCCTGGATTTCCAAGATTATTACCTTTTGCTACACTCACATGGTAAGACTCTCCCTTCCTCTGGTAGGGCTCACTCCACTAGGGCTGTTGCCCCATCTGGGGCCTTTTTCAAGGGATTGGATACTAACTTGATTCTTGAAGCAGCTACATGGACGTCGGTCCATACCTTCACCAAATACTACAAATTAGATGGAATCTCTAAATCTAGAGCAGGACTTGCCAGAGCTATACTGTATGCTTTCCTGGAAAAGCTTTTCTGCTGCACCTCCCTTACTTCATTAGCTTTGGTGTTTTCCCTCATGTAATGAATACTGCAACGGATGAATAGAAGAAAATTGAATAGTTGTGTAAAATCTTACCATAATGATAGATGTCCTTCTCTTCACCGTTGCAGTATTCCTATCCCTCCCTCGTTCTCCCAGCCTTGCTTCTTTTTTGGATGATTCTTACCATACTCCCTTAGGCTAACATTCCTCCTGGAGTAGGCAGTTCTGAGGATGGTGTGTGCATACATCACTTTTATGGCTGATGTCCAAGTGCAGCCTATAGCCATGCACCCTACAGTAGTAAAAGTCTTTTGTATACTGGCCGATGTCGTGTCGCCTGTGATGGGGAACCTCCCTCATATAATGAATACTGCAAAAGTGAAGAGAAGGACATCTGTCATTATGGTAAGATTTTACACAACTATTTTTCTTCTTTTGCTACTGGTAAATTTTGGAAGTCTCCTACAAAACAGATCGTCATAAAATCTATCTGGTTAGTCCCACTAGGATAGTGGTCTCTCTTCAGGGGGCACCTGAGATGGTATTTCTGCTGCTCTGGGAAATTTGGACAGGGTATCAAAGAACTTCCCCTACTCTAGCTACAAGTTGTAGATGAGAGAAATTTAAAATGATTCTGAGTTAAAGATTTTTTATGGAGGTTTACATTAAAGATGTTGCTTGGCTGAAGTAAAGGCTGAAATGAAATATAAACAAAAAGAAGATAGTGTGTGTAGAGTGTGTAATGTAGAGGAAATAATGGAATATTTGATTAATGCATGAGAAAAAGGCAGATTTAGAATTTATGTTGTATAGAATTTCATAAGAAAATGTTTAACAGAATTGATATGAATATGTGTGTGGGTGTCATGAAAATCTAGAAGGGGAAAATGTTGATGTGTTGGATACATTTATTAAGTGTAATTTAGAATGTATTGAATGTGAGACGCAAAGAATTATTTAATCAAATTTGGAAGTCATCGATTGTGATGAATAAGATTAAATGATTGTGAGATACAAGGTTAGGGGACCAAATATAGAAGCATTGTTAAGTAGGTTATACTGATATGTTGTAATGATTTAATATTTTGTTAAATATATGATCAAGATGTGTCTTTAAAGTAAAACCAGTGCTTTTTTCGATAGGCCTTATGGGAACTTTTACATCCACCCAAACTACCACTAGCTCAAGTAGTTAGGACCTCGGTTTTAACATCTCATCCAAAGGGTGACATACTTGGGAATCCAGCAGTGCTGCAAATGGTGGAGATTAAAAGGATGTCCCCAGAAACTGTGTTTGTGACCAGCAGGACAGGCGCTTGAGATACATGTGTTCCAGCTAGTTATTCGACTTAGACGTACATCACCTAGGGTTAGAAGGGAAGGACAGTGATTTGCCACATTTTTTTCTAAAGGACGTTTCTTCTAAAGCTTTTTCCTGATCATATATCGGCTTAAGTTATTTTAAAAGAGATTTATGAAAAATAGTGGCAGTGATGGTTCCTGCAGCATAAGTTGTGGATGTGAGTTTGTTACAAGCTGTGAACATTTCCTAGCTGGACATCTGTTCCCATCATCCACAGTGGCAGCCTAAGAGTTTCCTAGGCTTCTATACCTCCTGTAGCCAAAGGTCTTCCCATTATTGTATTGTGGCCATCCCATCCCAGAGTAGGATATCTGTGTATTAGATGGTCAAAGTTGAAACTACCATAGTACACTGGAAGTTGAGTACTTGATCTTTGGGCACAGGTGGATCAAATGCCTGTCATTTGGCTGCTCACCTTAATTGTAGATTTCCCATGGGGCTCCCTATCAGAATTATAAGATCTGGTTCCACAAGTCCTAATTATTTGAAAAATAAGTTAAGATGCAGACCAAACACAACAAATTCCAAAATTCGTTGTTGAACCATTTAAGCTTTTTCGGTGGGTAGCTTTCTCTTCTGCACCCCTTCTACTAAGCTTCAGGATTGCCTGATGTTGGAGATATAATACTCTGATGTACAGCAGCCTCAAAGTAGTATAAATGTATTCACATTCTGAGTTGCACTTCTGCTGTTCGAAGGTCACAGTTAATAGTCATCAAAACTTCAACAAGCAGCCTTGTCAGGAAGTACTTTGCAATACTGCAGAACCCTACAACCCTACACAAGCCCTGATCAGAGAACCTGGGCATTTCACCTCTGCAGTGAGTAGGGAAGGAAATGGAAAGAGGCAGCCATCCTCATGAAACTCCGTAGACTCAAAGGAGAATGAGGGTGACTTAGGTTATATGGGTCAAATAAAACGTCTCATGAATTCAGTACCAGTGTTGAAGACTTTGTCCCCTCTCCCAAAGATATTGTATCTGAGGATATGCTCAGTTTCATGATGGAGCATTTTAAGTGAGAAATGGTATTTTTTCTCCTCATTAAGAAAATATGTAAAACTTTTGGAAATGGTCCATTTTGTTAGAGCCAGCACATTGATTACCTCTCATCAAAAGTCATATTTGTTGAGTATCAGCCATTTACTGCGATTGTATGGTCACTGATGTAGGGAAACAGTCTATACAATGTAAGCTGTTTCCTTTTTAGCATGATTGTATAATGTCGGAGTTAGTATACGAGTGGCAAGGAGACAAGCCCCTCTGCAAAAACACTTTATAGAGATTTTTTTTTCAGTTTTCTTAAGTGCGTCTATACGAATGATACAGTAGAGCTACTGCCACTGGGATACATGACTTTTGTCGCTATTCATAGGTGTTTATTTGTAAGGATAACTGCTGTAGTGTGCTTCGTTTTCCGTAGGAATTAGCCAGAGGAGAACTTCCACCCTTTTTTTTGTCTGATTTTCATAGCTTTGTGGATGTCTGCAGCAAGATGATAACTTTTTCTGTCTGATACATGGCTGATTCGTAACATTTTGTTTATTTTGCTGCAAGAAGCAGTCAGTTGTCGGTCCACCTGTTCTTTCCAGGCACCTTCCAGAAAACGTAAAGCATCTAACTTCATGACCTTTCTATTCTTTTAGATTTTATTCCAGGCTCATATGTCTCTCAAAAACTTAGTTTTTTTAAGATTGACCAAATTTTAGAATTTCAGTCCTTCATTCTGTTTTGCATATTCTGATCTCGTGTTTTTGAACACTAGACCTGAAGAATGTATTTCTCCACATATCCCACACCTATATGTAAGGATAACAGGCAGTACCTCAGCTTTAAGATAGGACAGGACTTTTATAATTTTATTTCTCTAAGCTTTGGGTTTTCCACAGTCTCTAGGGAGTTTACAAATTTGCCAGTTGTAATGGCACCATATTTAACACCATTGTGAATGGATGTACATTTACCCTTACCTGGATGACTGATTTCAAGTATCTACAGCAGAAAGCATTCAGGGGTCACTGAAACTGAAAGATGCACTGTTTGGTCCATCTAGGCCTCTGCTTAAACTTGCCAATGTCCAACTTGGTACCAAAGAAGTTGAAGATTTTCCACAAAGATCTGTAACTCCGGCAATGGCTAACTGTATCTTCTCGAGTTCAGATTACATCACTTAACAGCTTATTTTGCACATCTGGCACAAAACTTAGCTGGGCCAGTTCTCAAAACTTGGCTACATGTATTTATTTATCCGGCTATCTAATCTGTCTACTTAACCTGTCTTATCTATCTGTCCATCTTTTGTTGACCAGATTAATCCCACTAGACCAGTGATATGCTTTCATGGGAGTTCTGTGGAGGTAGGTATTCATACTGATATGGGGTAATCTGACTAGGGCCCTGTGGAACTTCCTCTGCTGTTGTCTTTCTCTCTTAAATTAATGTTTAAATATGTAAGTTAAGATGTAAAGCAAGTAAGATTGCAAATGTGATTGTAAGTATGTAAATAAAGAACCCTGACTCTTTTTGATAAGTTCTGTCTGATTTTTTACACCCACCTGAGCTAACAAGAACTTGGGTAGATGGGACCTCGGTTTTAATGCCTTATTTGAAGGACTGTATGCTCAGAAGTGCAACACCCCTTTTTATTCGACACTGCAGTATTAGTAATAGAAAATTAATCCAGACACCTGGGTTGGGAGTAGAACACACAACCTTCAGATCTTCTGGCATCAGTGTGCTCCCTGTTGAGCCACTGTTACTGTTAAACTGCACATGATAAAATCCAGTCATACCTCGAGAACTGCTGTCAGCAATGCAACTACTCTCTGTACCAGGGGATTCATGTAATCCCTTCTATCATTGGTAGATCCATCTGGAGGGCTTCAGCTGGGGCATACCTTTTGTGATCCCACAGGAGACACAACCTTACAGAGGCTGCCCCAAACTTGGCTTTTGCGGGTGTATTTGAAAATTTAGGACTGAGAGCAGTCCTATGCTGTATGTGCATATCAGCCTGACGAAGATAATGGCGATTATGCTGGCCCTAAGAACATTCAGGTTAGTACTGACTTTCAAACAGTCTAAGGATTGTTACAGACATCATCTTGATAGTGTGGTATATAAATAAAAGGGGTTCTTACACATTAGTTGTGTAGATTTTTTTCTGAAAAATCATTATTCAAGTTACAACAGACTGAACCATAAACAGCAAACTGTCATACACAAAAGAAATTATTTTCCTAGCGACCTGGTTATTAGTACCAATGCATACAAATAGAATCAACATATGTTTTTAACACCTTTATTGAATTTTCACTCGATATAGGCACATTTATATAAAAGTAATCAAACTGTATTAGCAAGTTAAAATTAACAAATATTATGCTTTACATATATTACCATATGTCATTTAACCTAAGCAACATTAAATACATTGTTCAATTCCTGCCCCCCCCCCTTTTTTAACAAGAAACATCTTTATTAAACCATCACTTACAACATAACCAATCATGCATTTATATAAATGAAAGCAAACCACACTGGCACAAGAATTTTACATCGGAAACCATACTGACACAGCCCCAGTTGCAAACATACATTGCTTATCTACCCCATCATTTTCAGCCAAACATTAAATTGCTCATTTAAGTCCTGCCTTCTTTTAAACCTCATTCCTCCCCTGTATGTATTTTTCCCACAATTCCCATTTTTTCCTATGTAGTTTGCTCTTACCTTTTTCTAAAGATCTCCGCTCCAGTTGTTTTGTCTCTGTTACTATATTCACTACTTCTAATGTAGTTGGTTTAGATTTTGATTTCCATTCTCTAGTAATTGTTTTGGCAGCCACCATAATTAGAGACAGCAAGACCTTACAATGTCTGGACAGTTCCGATTCTGTATTGTAGCTCAGAAAAATCATCTCCCTTGTCACACCAGTCTGCCCACCCAGTATCTCTGACCATGCATCCTGCAGGGAATCCTTAAAGTCCCCCATCTCACTGCACTCCCAGAAAATATGTTCCAGTTACTACTTTCTTCCCTGTCACACCTCCAGCTTTTGCTATCTACCCGAGAAAAAATTCTCTGGAGTCTACTTTGGGTATAAAAAAATCCATGTAAGCATTTCCAAGCAAAAATCCTATATCTTCTAGATTATGTTGCATATTTGGGAGGCATACATATATCCTTCCATTGTCTCTCTGTGAATTGCTTGTCCACTGTCTATTCCCAATCTTTTCTAACCTCTTCTGATTGATGCTTATAGATCTAGAATCAATGTTTTGTCGTGTTAAATCATCTTATTCTTATCTGATTGGTAATTTAGAGCCTAGCAAGCGTCTCCCTTACTTCCCTAACCCTATTCTGCTCTGAACTTGTCTGGCTGGTTTAAAGTTTTGCCTGTTTTTCCCATTTTATACAAAGTTTCCCTGCATACCTCTCAAGCTGTAGACATTCGAAAATAGGAATAAAGCCCCTTAAGGGTAGAAACATCCAGACAAAAATCTGGATGTCTAATTAGCATAAATTGTAAATTCCTAAATAGCATAGAAACCTTCCTGCTTCCACTAGGAATGTGGAATTCTACTAAAAAAATATGTTTAAAAAAAATGAGTAACAAAGAATTATGCAAAAATATAAGCAACCGTATCAAGGAGACAGTGTAAAATTTGTAGACTTTAAAGAACTATGCTGAGAAATTTTACCACACAAGGTCATTTCCTTTGCCCCTTTAAAAGATGTAAGATGTGTGTCTTCTTTCTTTAAATTATCAGCACCAGTAGTATGTTGGTCATTTAGTGTGAATTTTTGTGTTTCTAGACAGCTTCAAAAGCATGTGATGAGGGTGATTCATAAAATTGTGGTGGGGGGTAAATTAAGCCTAAAAATAGGGACATTCCTGCAAATTATAGACAGTTGAGAAGTCTGTTTTCCTTTCTGCCATTGATTATTCTTCTCCAACTCTCAATTCTTGAAGTCCCTTGCACCCAGCTCCCTTTGAATTTTGCAATTTCTGGTCATCAACTCATTTGATACCAGCATGATCAGGGCAACCAGAAATTTGACATACATTGGTTCTTCCAAGTTCCCCACTTAGCTTATAAGGATATTTGAGTTCTTAAAGCTGCCACTGATGAGCAAAAAATGTTTTGTATCAATGCCGCCAGGTCATGCCGGAATTTGTCTAGATTGGGACAGTTCAAAAAATGTGTTGCTAGGTACTTTTCTGATCCTGACTGCATCTCTAGCAACTGGCGTAAATCAGAATGTCCACAAGGCAGGTTTACATAGGTGTACTTTCTGCAAATTTATTAAATATGTTTAAGACTCTGAGTAGTCCTTTAAAAAGTCTGTGCAATTTGATCCATACTTATCCTGAAATTCTGCCCATCTCGTAACCCTATCCCCATTTTTAATTTGCTCCCAAAACAGGATCCATTCTGTGGCCAACCACCCTTTTATAGATCATGGTATCTGAATTCATATTTTCTGGAGAAATGCCTGCTGTCTAGATTTCAAGTCTCCAGGGAAGTATTACTTTCTATTTGCTGCATAAAGTATGCTATCATATGTAATTAATAAATATGTCCTTGATGTTCATAGTGTTTCGCTGTTGCAGTCATTACAATTGGGTTATCCTGCTGGCAGGCTACCCGCAGTCGGCCCGAGTTCCAAAGTCTAGGTCCGGCATCGGTTGCTGTCGCCTCCTCCCTGACGTCAGTGCGCTAGGGGTATAAAAGATGCAGCCGATGCCATTTTCTTCCATCTTTCTTGCCGCGCGGTGCCCAAAGCAAAAGCAGTTCACAAGTGCCAGTCGGCCGACTCCTGAGATTTTCAAATTCGAATTTCAGATCCGAAGTTTTTATTAAAGCTAAGTACCCCGTTGGTGAAGCTTTTTTCTTGCTCCAGACCTATGCCAGCAAAAGTTAATAATTGTATTTCTTGTGGGAAGCAAATACCTCATAAGGATTTTCATTCTTACTGTATTCCTTGCCTAGGCCCTGACCATGAACATTGCTAGTTGTCAGTTTTGTGCTAGATTTAACCAATGCACTATTAAGCATCGGTACGATTTTGCATTTCATTATTTTGGAAGAAGATTTAACTATATAATGCCGTCGGAGCAACCGACTACCGGAGTTTATAAAAAGCGCAAAGAAAAGGACAGGCACTCGAGGTCCAAAACCGAGGCTTCCAGTAGGCCTGTCGCCGGTTCTCAGTGAGGCGGTTTCACAGCCCCTGACACCCGCTACCTCAGAGCCACAGGCCGCTTCCGACTCCCACGTGGAGCCAACTAGGCCACTGGATACTCAAGGTATTGGGACACACAGACTATTCCCTCAGATGGGTCTGGAGCCGCTGAGCAGGCATCGGCTTCTGAGGGTGTTTTTAGGCCTCCACAGTTGTATGTAAAACCAACTTCAGCTTCAAAGGCAAAGACTAAAGCAGCTCTAAAGACAAAGAAACAAGTACAGCATTTTCCTGGACAGGCCTCCATGCCTAAAAAACAGATGCTTAAAATGGCTGAAGACCTAATTACTTTGATCAGGGGTTCCCATCCCCCTCCTGATAAGTGGCCTAGGCAAGAGATAGAATATGCATCTTCAGATCAGGTTTCCATTTCTGTTGATTCCTCTTTTGAACAGGAATATTCTCTTCCTCCCTATGAGGATTCTGATGCTGAACAATCTATTCCTTCAGCCTCTCCTCCCGAGGACTATTCTTTTGGGGAAACTCTGCATACCATGAGGGAGCATTTCCACTGGGAGAGCCAAGATTACTCAGAATCCAAGAAAAGGCTCGGAGACTTCCTTTTATTACCTCAGCACAGGCCCCTTACTATTCCTCCCGTTTTAGACATTGTAGATTATGTATTTTCAGGTCCGGACTGTCTCCTGACTCTCTGCCACCTGCTCCTGTTAAACCAGACAGATAGATACTACAGGGTTCCTGATTCACATACATTTCTTTATAAAAACCCTGCTGCAAACCCAGAAACTATCTCTCAGCGTCCCAAAGGGGTCAAGGCGTCCACTGCAAAAAACCCTATACCCTCTGATAGGGATTCAAGGACCCTGGACAGATGGGAGAAAAAGATTTATACTTCTGCTACCTTGGCTGTAAGAGCTTTAAATTGTCAATTTCATATGCTTAAATATCAGCAATATCTAATGTCACTGCTTAAACAAAAAATGACAAATTCAGAATGTGCAGAAAACAAAGAAATGCAGGATTTATTGCATGCAGCTGAACAAGTAGGAAAGCATACTTTGCAATGTGGTTTTGATTCTCTAGAGGCCTCTTGCAGGGCCGCTGTTACAGGTTCTGTCATTAGGAGACATGCTTGGTTAAAAGAACAGAATCTACCCGATCATGTTAAAGCAAAATTATTAGATGCTCCATTACAACATGATACCTTGTTTGGTGTTAAAGCAGAAGAGGTTTTGAAGAAAATGGAGGACAAAGCTAAATCTATGCAAACAGTCAAGGGTTTCTTACAGGTACAGCCTCCCAGATTTAGCAGGAACTGGCCTGCAAAAAAATTGGTCCTTTCCAGTGTCAGACAGGCCACAAAGAGGCAGATACAGACACCCCAGAGGCAGATCACAGCCCCAAGGCTCATACAGGCCTAAACAATGGGGTGCTTCAACCTCCAGAAGCGGAGAAGAAAAATCACAGCCATACCGGAAACAGGCTCAATTACTTTCCCCTGCCAGCACCAAGCACTTATCTTCTAGCAGCTCCTTTGGGGGGAAAATAGCACTTTTTGCACAAAATTGGCACATGATCACTCAGGACAAATGGGTCTTAAATATCGTATCCCAGAGCTACAGGTTCCATTTTCACACCCTGCCAAGGCCAAACGGTATGCCAGACCTGCCACTCAGTCAGTGGGCAGAGACACAAAAACAAGTTTCATCCCTCATGGACATGAAGGCCATTCAGCAAGTACCACAGCAAGAGCAGGGACAAGGATTTTACTCAAGGCTATTCTTGGTGCCCAGAAAGGACAAAACCTGGAGACCGATACTGGACCTGTCTATCCTGAACACATTCCTGGGCATTCCAAAATTCAAAATGTTAACTCTGCAGCAGCTTCTGCCCATGCTGGGAAAGAAGGCTTGGCGTGTGACTTTAGACCTAAAAGAGGCATACCTCTGCATATCCCAATCAGACAATCATGCAGAAGATACCTCAGATTTATAGCTGGCTCAGTGCATTACCAATTCTCTGCACTGCCCTTTGGCTTATCTACTGCACCCAGGGTCTTCACAAAATGCCTGGCACCAGTAATTGCTTTTTGCAGACAAAAAGGAATTCAAATATATCCTTACTTGGACAATTGCCTTTTTCAAGCAGAGAACAAGGACACTCTACTACAGCATTTGGCATTTGTAAAACATTACTAACAGGCCCTAGGGTACACAGTAAACGAAAAGAAATCAAAACTCGTACCCTCTCAAGAGATAACATTCCTGGGTGCAAGCTTAAATACAACTGCCCAGATGGCTTGTATCATGCCAGACAAAAACAGACAACTGACTATTTATATCAAAATGTTGGCAACAAAGCCAGTTATCTGCAAGAAAAATTCTGCAGGCTTTGGGCTTCATGGCATCCTGCATTCTGCTAATTCCATATGCAAGACTGCATATGAGGAAACTTCAATGGTATCTAAAAAGTGTTTGGACTCAACATTGCCACAGCCTGGAAACAATAATTACCCTCATTCCCTGCCTGCAACAGGAGTTTCGATGGTGGGCAAAAGCCTGTCACCACAACACGGGACAGCCATTCACCTTATTCTCAGCCAGGCAGACGTTGACAACAGATGCATCAGATTATTCCTGAGGGGCCCATATGGCAGGAAGATGTATTCAGGGCACATGGTCCGCAAGTCAAATGTATCTACATATCAATCAAAAAGAGATGCTAGCAGTTCAAAATGCCCTGACAGCCTTCAAGGATCTCCTTAATCCAGGATAACTACTGATAAAGATGGACAATACCACAGTCATGTGGTACATAAACAAGCAAGGGGGCACAAATTCCTACCCCCTCTGCAGACTAGCTATGAACTTGTGGGACACAGCATTGACTTACCAGGTACATCTGCTAGCACAATTCCTGCCAGGAAGGATAAATACTCTGGCAGACGAACTAAGCAGAAACCTAATGGTTCCCCACAAGTGGAAATTGGGTCCACAAGTCTTCAGTATGATAACAAGGATCTGGGGATGCCCGGACATAGACCTATTTGCCTCTCCTCACAATTGCCAACTACAAAGATTCTGCACAAGGACTTATCACAAGCAAGCATGGAAAGTGGATGCTCTATCTTTCAGCTGGAAAAACCTAACAGTATATGCCTTTCCTCCTCTGCCTCTCCTCCCCGAGGTATTCCTCAAGGTCAGACAAGAAAAGCCCAAAATGATACTGATTGCCCCAGACTGGGCCCGCCAGCACTAGTACCCAATCCTAACGAGCTTGTCTCTATGCCCAGCTTGGACACTACCTCTAATTCTTCACTTATTGACACAACAAGGCAGTCCGATACTGCACAGCCAACACAGAACCCTAAACCTGACAGCATGGCGGATAATGTAGCCATTCAAGATGCACCTCTTTCTAAAGTAGTTATGGATGTTGTTTTGGAGGCCAGGAGGCCTAGCACCAGAAAATCTTATGCAGAAAAATGGAAGAGATTCTGTGTTTGGAACCAGGCACAAGGTACTGACATGCTTGTTCCAAATATTCCTCAGGTTTTGCAGTACTTAACTGAGATGCTGGATAAAGGCCTTTCCTTTTCATCGATTAAAATTCATGCTTCTGCCATTTCAGCTCATTACAATACAGAACCACCAATTTTTTCTAATCTATTACTAAGGCAGTACCTCGGAGGGGCCAAAAACATAAGACCCCCAAGGAGAGCACCAATACCTGCATGAGACCTCAACTATGTCTTGGAAAAACTTACACTGCCTCCCTTTGAGCCAGCCTCTGCAGCTGATATAAAATTCTTATCCTGGAAAACAGCTCTGCTCCTTGCTCCTAGCAATAACCTCCACTAGACGAGTCGCAGAGTTACAGGCACTCATGGCTGTGGAACCTTATCATTTTCCATCCTGACAGGGTTTCTCTGAGGACAAACCCTACATTTATGCCTAAGGTAGTGACCAGTGTGGCCCTTAACCAAACAATTCACTTGTCTACCTTTTACCCAAACCCACAGAATAAGGGTGAGAGACTTCTGCATTCTTTGGACATTCACTGAGGGCTACGCTTCTACTTGGATAGAACCAAAGCTTTCAGAAAGACTGAACTTCTAGTAGCATATGCTGCAGGATCATAAGGAAATCCCATCTCAAAGCAGACTATTTCAAAGTGGATAGGCCACTGCATTCGTTTCTGCTATTCACAGCATGGCAAATCAGTGCCTAAGGGCATTAGGCCACATTCCACCAGAGCAGCAGCCTCTTCAGCAGCCTTCCTCAGAGGAGTACCAACCAAAGACATCTTCGAGGCTGCAACTTGGAGTTCAGTGCATACTTTTACAAAGCACTATCACTTGCCTGTGTATTCTAAATCCAGGGCAGGCTTTGCCACTGCAGTTCTGCAGGGCCCGATAGCCTCTTCTAATCCTATTTAGCACCAACCTCCCAACCATAGCTTTGGGATTCAACCCAATTGTAATGACTGCAACAGTGAAACACGATGAGCATAGTACAGTTTTATACCTACCATAAATGTAGATGTTCGAGTATATTCACTGTTGCAGTCCAGGTTACCCTCCCTCCATCCCCCTTTTTTCCTTGCTGGGACTTAACTGTACTTCTCTGTTCTATACAACCTATGTGGTGTATTTGCTTGTAGATGAAGGAAAAGTTGTTTTTTGGTTATGCATGCTTTTTGGCATTAGTGAGCTTACCATTTTAGGGGCACCTGACATCTGGGGCAAGAAAAACTGAATAAAATGGCGTCTGCTGCATCTTTTATACCCCTGGCGCACTGACATCAGGGAGGAGGCAACAGCAACAAACGCCAGACCTAGACTTTGGAATTCAGGCCGACTGCGGGTAGCCTGCCAGCATTATAACCCAATTGTAATGACTGCAACAGTGAATACACTCGAACATCTACATTTATGGTATGTACACAACTGTACGTTTTCCTTCTAGCCGCTGCTTGAGACTAGATGTTTAGTTTTTGCACCAGTTCCTTATTCCCAACATCAAAATCATCTCCCTTCTACTTGGAACTATAATTTGAATTCTGAATTAGATACACAAACTTATTTGAATAAAATTATGGTAACCTTGAAAGGAAAGAAATGGTAAGCCCCACCTCTCTTCCATGGAAGCATCAGTTTTTCCATTGCTACCCTTAAGTCTTTTGTCATTCCAAACAAATTTTTACATCTTTTTCCAGTTTTGCTCCCCCAGATTAAAGATAAAAGCCTGTCCAACACATAGGATTAAAGGTACTATAATTATCTTGATTGCCTGGATTTTTTTGGAGCCGATCTATTATTGTTTTCCATCTTTGTAACTTTACTCATCTTTTTCTTGTGCCATTTATGTTTCCATTGGGAATCTGCCATTCTCTTAGTTAACCGCTTGCCCAGGGATTTTTTTCTCTGCTTGCTCCAGAGAAATGGAAATTCCTCTAGAAAGCTGTAGGTGGCAGGATAATGTATACTTCATGTTGTACATTTATTATTGTTAATTTTATACCCTGAGACAACAGCAAAATATCTCAGTAGCATGAATAAATTGACAGGATCTCTTCTCAGGGTTAATCAGATAATGTATCAGGTTATCTGAAAATAAAGTTAACTTCTTAATATACCAATTCCACCCCTGAAGTTTGCTTTGCCTTATCTTGTGTGTTAACTGTTCAGGATAAATTGCAAATGGTAGAGGAAAGGGGACAGCATTGGCAAGTTACCCTCCCTATTTAAACTCCTCCTTTAACATCCCATTTATTTTCAGTGCTGCCCTTGAGTCTTTTTAAGGTTCTCAAATCAGGCAAAGTACTCTGGAATCCTAGTGTGCTTATCAACCATAAATAATCTTAGTTGAACCAGTTGACTCAGTCAAATGCTTTCTCTGCATCCAGACTTATCCATAGTACTAGGCTTCCCCCTTCTTTTTGCCTCTAGGTGTTTTAAATGTTTTTTAATATATTTCATACATTTGCCTATCCACAAATCCACACACTGATCCAAGTTTAATACTTTAGGTGTCAGTTTAGCTATTTTCTTGGTTGTAATTGTGGGTAAGACTATGTAGTTATGGTTAAGAATTGAAATAGGGTGATATGAGGCTGGGTTACTCAAGTCTTTCCCTCCCTTAGATACCATAATTGATCACTGTATTTTTCCAAGACTTGGGAAAAGATCCTGTTCTTCAAGATCTTAATAAATGTCTTGTGGTATATGTCCAGATCTGCATTCTGACCTCTTCCACACCGCAGATGAAAGCCGTCTGAGTCCTGGGTTTTTTCTGCTGTCTGGCTTTTAAATTGCTCCTCCAGCTTTTCCCTCATTATGGCTCTTGGAAGGTAATTGCCTTCTCATGTTATTAGTTCTAGATCTCCCATAAACCTCTCTACTTTTGGTTGCCATCTTTGACTTTGTCCTGTGAAGTGTACATGTCCCTATAAAGTCATCTGAATGTTTCAGCTATTCTACTAACCTAAGCAATGATCCTTTATTTTTACTATTCTATCTGCTGCTGTCAGGACTTTTGTGCTAACAGTTTTTGTGATTTTGGTACATATTCAAAATATGGTCAGGTTAAAGCCACCCACATAATTTCCCATTGGTCCATTAACTGCCTATCCATCCATTACACTAACTGCAAGTGGCTTTTTTTTTGTCTGAGCAAGGAACATCATAAATATTGCTCAATCTGTCAGTTCATTCCAGAAATGCTTGGCCCAGTACAACATGGCAGACTCCGAATTTTCTGACATCCCTTTGCTTCCAAAGGAACAAACTTGGGGCCTCAAACAGATCCGCAGTCCAATATTTTTGACTTCACTGCAACTGCCGAGATTGCAGAATTCGCAGTATGTCAGGCTACTTCTCAGTTGCATACTACCAAGACCCAATTGGAGGCTGATATGACTTCTGAGGCCTTGCAGACGGCCAATATATTAAAGGAGCCACATCTCATCTGAAAAAAACAGAAGATAAGCTACTGAGGGTGAGGCCACATGCATGAGAAGGACTGGATGGACTTCTCACAAGGGTTGATGTTCTTCGTGTTTCACTGTTGCAGTCATCAGACTTGGGTTATCTGCCTGCAGGTAGCCCTCAGTCGGCCCAAATACCAGAGACTTAGCATTTCTGCATCGGATGCTGTCGCTCCAGGACTGACGTCAGCTCGTCAGAGGTATAAAAATAGGCAGCCGATGCCATTACATCAGTCTTTTCTTCCTGAGGAGCCAGAAGCAGCTTGCAAGTGCTGGTCGGCCGCTACCTGAATTTTCATTTATGAACTGAATAATCCTGAAGTCTTCTAAAGCTTAGTACCCCATTGGGGATCCTTTTTTTCTTGCTCTAACCAATGTCAGAAAAAGTTAACAGTTGTCTTGCCTGTGCAAAGCAAATACCACACAGATTTTCATTCTTACTGCGTCACTTGTTCAAGCCCAGACCACAACGTACTTCGCTGTCGGTTTTGTGCCTTGTTCAAAGCCAGAACCATTCATCGTTGAGATCTCGTTGCTAAATTCTTTCTTTCTCTATCTCCGTATTCCGAAATGGCTTCAGTAAGTCATCTGACTACCGATATTCCAAAAAAAACATAAGGATAAAGACAGAGACAGACCGCACAGGTTCAAAGCTGCCAACGACACTTCCGTAAGCTAGTCGCCAGTTCGCCAGTACTCAGTGAGGCGATTTTGCAGCCTCTGATGCCTGCTTCAATGGATTCACAGGCCTCTACTGAGACCCATTCCGGAGTCTGGTATGCCACGAAACTCTTTGAGTATGGAACCTGTGGATCTCTCTTCCTTGGATGGGTCCGGAGCCACTGTGCAGGCACCGGCTTCTAAGGCAGTTCTTCACTCTACTGATGTTCAACTCAGACTACTTTTTTATCTAAAGCTACTGGGTTTCTTAGGCCTAGAGTACAGGCTGCACCTAGAAAACCAATGACCGAAGCGCATGCACCTACTCCCATGCCACAACGACAAATGCTTAGAATGGCAGAAGACCTTATTATGCTGATTAGGGGAAGTCGGCCTTCCCCTGCTTAGAGAAAAAGAGACCAGTCCCCTGCAGCTTCAACAGACCAGGAGTCTGATGGCTTTGAGGTATCTGATTATGAAGACATGCCCTTATCTGCTTATGAGGATTCGGATGCAGAGGAGTCCATTGCCTCTGCCTGCCCTCCAGAGGATTTTTTCTTTTGGTGAAACCTTACATACTTTGAGAGCATTTCCAATGGGAATGCCAAGACTATCCTTAGTCCAAAAAGAGACTCAGAGAATTCCTAGATTTGCCACAACACAGGCTTTTAGCAATGCCCCCTGTCCTGGAAGTTGTTGATATTTTTATGGAATCAGTCTTACTCCTGATACTTTATCTCCTGCCCCTAGGAAACCAGGCGGGTACTACAGAGTACCTGACACTCACAAATTTCTTTTCAAGAATCCTACTGCTGACCCAGAGATCATTTCCCATGGGCCTAAAGGTATCAAGGCAACTACAGCCAAGAATCCCACCCCTTTGGACAGGGATTCCAGAGCTTTGGACAGATGGGGTGAGAAGGTATATACCTCTGCAACTCTTGCTATTAGGGCATTGAATGGTCAGCTTCACATACTGAAGTACCAGCAGCCTATTATGGAACTTATTAAACAAAACATGGCTAACTTTAGACTGTGCAGAAAATAAAGAATTGCAGGAGCTTATGCACTCTGCAAGCCAAGTCAGCAAGCATATTTTGCAGTGTGGCTTTGACACCCTAGAAGCATCTTGCCGGGCAACAGTCACTGGTTCTGTACTGGGAAGACATGTTTGGCTCAAGGTGCAGACTTTGCCAGACCATATCAAATAAAAGTTACTAGACGCTCCTTTGAACAAGGACAGTTTGTTTGGCACCAAAGCAGAAGAGGTTCTTAAAAAGATGGAAGAAAAAGCTAAGTCTATGCAGACTGTTAAAGAATTCTTACAAATGCACTCCCCTAGATTCAGTAGGCATTGCCCTTCCAAACACTGGTCCTTTCCAGATCCCTCCAGGCCATCTCAAGCCAGATCCAGGGGAAACAGACCACCCAGACTACAGTCTCAGAGTATGCAGAGATCTAAGCAATGGAGTGCCCCCACCCCCAAAGCAGGGAGTGGTAAGTCACCTCCTTATGGAAAAAAATCACAATTACTTCTTTACTCCATTCCCCATCCCTGCCCAATTGCTGGTGCCCCTAGGAGGAAAACTTGCCCTTCATTCAAAAAACTGGATGTCCATCACGCAAGACCAATGGGTCCTCCACATTGTATTCCAGAGTTACAAATTTTACTTCCACTCACTGAGAACCCCAAGAGGGTTCCCAGACCTTCCAGGCTCAAAGCCAAGTTCTTTCCCTGCTCTCCATCAGAGCTGTTCAGCTGGTTTCAGTAGAACAGATAATTCAAGGATTCTATTCCAGACTCTTCCTGGTACCCAAAAAGAGGACTCTGCACCCAATCCTGGATCTTTCAATTTTCAACACCTTCCTGGTGGTACCAAAATTCAAAATGCTTACCCTGCAACAGCTTCTACCTATGTTAGCCAAGGATGCCTGGTTATTCACCCTAGACTTAAAAGAAGCCTATCAGCACATCCCTATAAGGGAGTCATGCAGGAAGCATCTACGTTTCGGGGCCCGATCTATGCATTATCAGTTCTCTGCACTTCCCTTTGGCTTATCCACTGCGCCCAGAGTATTCACAAAAATGCCTGGCTCCAGCCATTGCTTACTGCAGGCAGAAAAATATCCAAATTTACCCATACTTGGTTGACTGCCTGATTCAGGCAGACAGTCAGGAATTGCTGTTGCAGCACCTGACATTTATGAAAAACCTTCTCACTTCCTTGGGGGGTACACCAACAAAATGAAATCAAAACTGGTACCTAGTCAAAAGATTGTATTCCTGGGAGCAAGCTTGGACACAACATCCCAGATGGCATTCCTCACTTCAGAAAAACAAGTCTATTTGACAGCCTACTTCAAACAAATGGCCATCAGAACCCAGCTATCCGCAAGAAAAATACTGTAGGCCCTAGGGTTCATGGCCTCATGTATACTGCTAATTCTCTATGCAAGACTGCATATGAGGAAACTTCAATAGTACTTAAAAAGTCTTCGGTGCCAACATGCTCAAGACCTGGAATACCCGAAGGACAGTGTTCCTTTGGTGGGCAGAAGCATGCAACCACAAACAAGGGACTGCCCTTTATTCAACCCCTTGCTGCCAAGACCCTAACCATAGATGCATCAGACTATGCCTGGGGAGCACACATGGATGGCAAATGCATTCAGGGCCACTGGAGCCCAAGTCAGATTCATCTGCATATCAACCAAAAAGAGATGCTAACTGTGCAGAATGCCCTGACAGCTTTCAGATCCCCTACTCTTTCCAGGAGAACTTATAATAAAAACAGACAACAGCACAGTTGTGGTACATCAACAAGCAGGAGGGAACCCACTATGTAGGTTAGCCATGGCCCTGTGGAACACAGCCTTAGACATGCAAGTCCTTCTGCAAGCTCAATTCCTGCCAAGCAAACAAAACTCACTGGCAGACAACTTAAGTATAAATCTACTAGACCCACATGAGTGGCAATTAGAGCCCAGCACCTTCAACCTTCTGATTCAGAAATGGGGGACCCCAGAGGTGGATCTCTTTGCTTCCCCCTACAACCACCAGCTCAGCAAATTCTGCACCAGAAACCCTCACAGCAGGGCTTGGAAAGTGGATGCCCTTTCTTTTTAGTGGGTAAATCTCTCAATCTATGCCTTTCCCCCTTCTGTCAAGAGTATTACTCAGGATACGACAGGACAGATTAAGGACAATTCTGATTGCCCCGGACTGGCTATGCCAGCACTGGTACCCACTGCTGCACAGCCTGTCACCGGTGCCACCCTGGCACCTACAACAGAACCCAACCCTGCTGTCTCAGCAGGAGGGACAGATTTTGCATCCACAACTGCAAACCCTAAATCATACAGCCTGGCTTACTGCTTGAATTCTCCCCCAGCAACCCTAAGCAAACAGGTGCTGGATGTCATTCTTGAAGCCTGAAGACCCAGTACAAGAAATCCTATGCTGATAAGTGGAAAAGGTACTGCTCCTGGATTCAGTCTAAAGGAGAGGACACAACTCTGCCCTCCCTGCCTCTAATCCTGGATTATTTAGATCTACTCCACATAGGCCTGTCCTTCTCCTCCATTAAGATACATGCCTCAGCCATTTCGGCTCATTACAACACGGAGCTACCTCTCTTCTTGCGCTCTCTTATCCAACAGTTCCTGAGAGGGGCAAATGACTTAAGGCAGCCTAGGAGAGCACCCACCCCTGCTTGAGACCTTAATTTTGTACTGGAAAAGCTCATGCTTCCCCCCTTTGAACCAGCAGCATCAGCAAAGTTAAAATTCCTCTCTTGGAAAACAGCCTTGCTTCTGGCCATCACTTCAGCTAGAAGAGTGTCTGAGATACAAGCACTTATGGCTGTGGAACCCTTCATTATTTTCCATGCTGACAGGGTTTCCCTCAGGACTTAACCCATCCTTTATGCCTAAAGGTGGTGTCCAGTGTGGCTCTAAACCAATCCATCCATTTCCCAACTTTCTTCCCTAATCCTCAGAATAAAGGGGAAAAGATCCTGCAATCCTTGGACGTGCACAGACAGCTCAAGATTCTACTTTGATAGGACTAATCCCTTCAGAAAATCTGACCAGTTACTAGTCAGCTTTACAACAGGGGCAGAGGGCAAGGCCATTTCAAAATACAGTTTCCAAATGGATAGCACACTGCATCCATTTCTGCTACAAGCATCATGGGAAACCAACCCCTCAGGGGGTCAGAACACATTCCACTAGGGCAACTTCTACCTGTACAGCATTTCTCAGGGGAGTCCCTACCAGGGACATCCTGGGAGCTGCTACCTGAAGGTTCTGTTGACACCTTCACCAAGTATTACCACCTTGCCTGTCTTTTTCAAATCCGGGGCCGGTTTTGCAACAGCAGTCATGGAAGGCATATTAGCTAGCCCTAACTCTTCTTGACTGCCTCCACCCTTCTTCAGCTTTGGGAATCCACGCAAGTGTGATGATTGCAACAGTAAAAAACGAAGAACATAGTACAGTTGTGTACACTTAAGATAAATGTAGATGTTAGAGTGTATTCACTCTTGCAGTCCTGGTTTCTCTGTCTCTCTCTCTCTTTCCTCTATGGCTATTACTCACCCCTTTCAGGGGTATTGGTATTTACTTTTTACTGGTGTTTTCCCCACCATAACATAGCTCCCTATTTGGGGGTCTCCTTGACATTTGGGGAAATAAAAACTGATGTAATGGCGTTGGCTGCCTGTTTTTATACCCTTGACGATCTGAAGTCAGTTCTGGAGTGACGGCATCCGATGCAGAAATACTTGGTCTCTGGTATTTGGGCCAACTGAGGGCTACCTGTAGGCGGATAACCCAAGTGTGATGACTGCAACAAGTGGATACACTCAAACATCTACATTTATGGTAAGTGTACACAACTGTACTTTCAAAGCTATTATGTCTTTGAAACCTCCCTCCTCTAAAACCTGCCCTGATTTACTTTTCTGATGAGGAGCAGGACTGACTCTGACCATCCTGTGGACTATTCCTCTCAGCTGCATTCTCCAGGGCAAATCTTGTCTGAAGGGAACTTCCTCTCACCTGATTCCCTTATTGAGGAAACTTCCTTTGAGGAGACTATTCAGAAGATGATGAAACATTTTCAGTGGCAGTCCATGCAGATCCCTGCTCAGAAGAGGTACTACACCCTCTTGGATATGTGTACCCTTTCCCCCTCTCCAATCCCTCCATCCTTGAGGCTTTCCAGGATGCCTTTCAGTCTACCTCTTCTGCACCTGATTCTCAACCACCAGCTCCTAAGAGACCAATCAGATTTTACAAGGTCCTTGTTGACCTTAAATATGTATGTAAAAATCCAGTGGCAGACCTTTCTACAGTCTCTCTCTTTTTCTGATAAGCCCTCAAAGCCTTCTACCCAGTGCTAATGCCCTACCATCTGACAGAGATGTATAGATAGAGAAGGTTTATACCTCTGCTACACTTGCCTTTAGGGTAGTTAATCACCAGACTCAAATGACAGTCTGTTTGATTTCCATCCTTAACTTCTTAAACAGTTGTCTTGGATCCTCCTACAGCAGAGTCCAAGCTTCAAATGCAGAGCATGCTTTCACAGCATTGAGTCCAGTTACTATGCTGTGGATGCTTTTCTAGGGCAACTGCCACTGAATCCGTTATCAACAGATATGCTTGGCTTCGCAGTCAACCTATACCCGAGTATTTCAAGTCTAAAGTTCTAGATTCGCCTTTGGACTAAGACTTGTGTTTAGCCCACAGGTGGCCAGTCTAGTCAAAACTCTCCAAGACCAAGGTAAGACCATGAAAGACTGCAGACAGATCTTATTCTCATTAGTTTCTACATACTATAGGAACTACCCATATGAATGTATTTCCTTCTTTAGAAGGGATCCTATGACAGTTCATAGACAAAGGAGAACCCCCTAGAGAAAAATATTCTGAAAAACCCAAAAGGGAACCTCCAGCTGGGAGACCACCTTTTGGAGGCAAAAGCCTGTGACTACCTCTGCTGCACCCCTCCCTGTTCTCTGCCCTATTAACCCTTTTTCTGAAAGGCTCTCACTGTCCCAACGAGATAGGAAGCTACTACCACAGATAGGTTGGTCCTGTCCAAAGTCAGGGATACCCTTGCCATGTCTTAGGAAATTGTTACTCCCTCTGAAAGGCATGCCACAACTTCCTCAAAACCAAATATCGCTTCAGGCCCCCATTGTTCAAGACCTCTCAAATCAGGGTACCATCGAGCAAGTTCCAAAAGAAAAGGGTTTTACTGCAGGATGTTTCTAGTCCAAAGAAAAGGGCAGTGTGGACCCATCCTAGACATGTCTATCCTGAACATTTATCTAAAGATATCCTTCAGAATGCTTTCTAGACCCGTCTATCTTTCATCCTCCCACAAGCTTTCTTAGTGCAATTAGATGTAAAAGATAACTACTTGCACATTCTGATTTGTCATCCTTGCAAGAGAATCCTCACGTTTTTCCTCTGATTCCTCACATTTTCAGTTTACTGTTCTGCCTTTTTGTCTTTTCACAGCCCTAAGAGTGTTCACAAAGTGCCTAGCACATGTAGTATTTTTATGCCATAATCAAGGAATTCAGATTTTCCCCTACCTGGATAACCTTATGATGGTGGGCTCTGTCTCCAGAAATTCATCTTCAGCATCTTCAGTTCACCCTCCATCTTCTGACATGTCTGGGTTTTACTGTAAACTACAGAAAAATAATTGCACATAGTTCCTGTAGTGGACTTGATGTTTCTGGGATGCAGACTTGATTCAAAGAAAATGCATGACTTTCTTCCTCAGGAGAAGGTTTTCAGTCCGTTCAGATACTTCCAAGGCTTCTACTCTGCAAGGGAAATGGTAAGGACTTAAGAATTCATAACAGCCACCATTCTAGTGCTCTCCCTGGCCAGACTTCACATGAGGAAAATCCAGTGGTACATGAAATCTGTGTGGTCCCAGTGCTAACACCCTTTGAACTCACTACCTTGCCTCAAGAAGGAGCTACTTTAGTTGAAGGGACATGTTATCCTCCCCCCAGGATTACCTTTTTATACTGCCGCCTCCTCTTCAACAGGTTCACACAGAAGCCCCAGACAAGGCATGGGGGGGGGCTGGGCATGGACAGGATCACACCAAGTGCAGGGGAAATGGCTGCTCCATTTCCTGAAGGAACATATCAACCTGAAAGAAATGAGGGTTCTTCTGCAAGCTCTTCACATTTTCTTCCAACTTTGGAAACCAGGACTGCTCAAGTCTACACAAACAGCACCACAGTCATATGATAAACAGGAAGGCAATAGATGTTACAAACTTGTGCAGGTTAGCACAGGAAGCATGGAACTTAGCAATACAAATGAACGTCATGCTCCCAGCCCCATGCATCCCTTGTTAGGACAGTGTGCTAGCAGATTGCTTAAGTCATTCAGTGGAGGACCCATCACAAGTGAACTTTGAAAAAAAGGGGCCCTCCACAGCATCACACTTCAATGTGGCACTCCTCAGATAGGCCTCTCTGCTTAACTAGACAACCATCAGCTCCCTCAGTTCTGCACCAGGGACCTTTAGCCTACAGTCTCGAGGACAGATGCCTTCTCTTTCCACTGGACAAGGAAGTTCCTTTGCCTTCTCTCCTCTCCCTCTTCTTCCAAAAACATTTCTCAAGGCACAAAAGGAAACACTCGGACTCCTTTTACTGTTTCCATTTTGGCTGAGGCAACATTGATTCCCCTGCTATTTCACTTGGCAAAGGGAAATTACAGGGGAATTCCTCTACAGCTCGGACCTGATAACTCAACAAAAAGCATGGCTGCTCCACCCAAATGTTACATCTTTCAGCCTTAATCCTAGGATTTTAATTCCTCAAAGACATCTCTTATCAGAAAAGCAAGTCCTGCTAAAGGATAGGAGACCAACTACTAGAAAACCTTACACTGCAAAGTGGAAGACGTTTTTCTACCGATGCTGCAAACCTTGTCAGGATTTACTCAACACAGGTCACTACAGTATTGCTGTACCTGCGTGTAGTTCAATCAGGCTTGGCCTACTCTTCCATAAAAGCTCACTTGTCTGTTCAAAATGCCTGCCTCTTTCTTAGCTCTCCACTTATGGCTTATGGAGAGGGCAAGCTTTTCTTCAGGGGAGTTCTGCATCTTAATTCCCAAGGAAATTCATCTCCTCCTTGGGATTTTAATTTTGTTTTATAAAAAAATGACTGTGCCTCCCATGAACCGGCTTCTTTCACTTCTCTAAAATTCAGTACTTGGTAAATTAGCCTGCCTGCCAAGAGAGTTTCTGAGCTTCAATTTCTTGTGGCCATCCCTCTTTTCTTATTTTTCACAAAGACAGGATGACTGTCCTGGCTAACACATCCTTCATACCTAAGGTAGTGAACAAGCTATCTCTCAGACTATTTATCTTTCCATTCTTTTTCCCAGTCCTCAAAATGTGGTAAAGGATCTTACATTCCCTAAACATTCACAGGCAACTTAGATTTTACCTGGGCAAAACTAAATCCTTCAGAAAGATTGACCAGCTGTTTTCAACTTTTATGTCCCCTAAGCTGGGACAGCCAGTCTTCAAAAAACCATTGCAGCCTAGACTTGAAAGGCTCTTTCTGCTATTCACAGTATACACATTCCACTATGGCAGTCGCTCCCTCAGGGGCTTTACAAACAGGAATAGACTCCAGGTCTGTCTTGTAGATGGCCATTTGTTCTTCTGTACGCACCTTTACCCAGCAGTACAAAATTGATGCTTTCTGCAGGTCCAGGTCAGCCTTTGCTAGGTCAGTCCTGTCTGGACAGCTCCATCTATTCAGTAGCCAACCAATCTTTCTTCCTCCTTCAGCTCTGGGAATCGCTCATTTGTCAGGAATACTGTAACCTTGATTTCAGTCAGGGCATAGTATGGTTGCGTAAGAACTCACCATAACAGTAGATGTGCTACTGATCACTTTAGCCGTATGCCATCCCACCCTCCATCTCCTCTTGTCTGTGTCACTTCAGTCGTTTCTCTCCTTTGCTCTGTTACATGGATGTGGGAGAGGTTTTGTATCAGTTTGAGCTTACACTCTTGTCTGTTGTAAATGCCTGCTATATCAGGTTGCAAGGCAATGACAGACATAAAGAAGATAGTCAGACACCCTTCATAAGGGATGCCAGCAACAACCTGCTCAGCAGTCCAGAGGGCATCAAAGGCAGATGGAAGGAGTATTTCCAGCAGCTTCTGAATGAAGAAACCTCCACAGAAGCTGTACTGCCCCAGAAATAGCCTACGATGAGAGAAGAAGGAGGAGCCCTACCCTAGAAGAAGTAAGAACAGGACTAAGGAAGATGAAGTCAGGGAAAGCAGCAGGCTCAGATGAGTTTACAGCAGGTATGATAAAAATGCTGGTGTGAGATAGCTGAGAAATGGCTCCTGAGGGTACTAATAGCAGTGTGGAGAGAAAGGCGTATCTCAGATGACTGGAGAGTAAGCATACGCTTGCCGGTATACAAGAACAAAGGGGACATCTGCAACTGTGGGCCGTACAGAGGCGTCAGACTCCTATCACATTGCATGAAAGTTCTGGAGAGGGTGATTGATAAAAGGATACGCAGAGTAGTAGAATATAAGTTGGGAGATGAGCAGTTTGTATTCAGATCAGAATACAGCACAACTGACCCGATGTTTGCATTGAGACAGATACTTGAGAAGAAGCTCAAGATAAGGACAGAGTCCAACTGGGCATTCCTAGACTTGGAGAAGGCATATAATAAGGTCCCAAGAAAGCTGATCTAGGCAGTACTGTGGTAGTTTGAAGTCCCAGAAACATTGGTAGAATTAGTGCAGGCTATGTACAAGGACCCAATGACTCGAGTACGAATAGAGTTCAGCCTCACAGAGGAATTCCCAGTGGGAGTGGGTGTACATCAGGGTTCAACTCTGAGCCCACTGCTGTTCCTACTGGTGATGGACTACATTAGCAAACAGGTTGGTGGGGAGGGATCAACAAATCTGCTGTATGCAGATGGATGTGGTAGTGTAGGCAGATTCTGAGCTAGAACTTCAGCAAAAGGGTATAAGAATGGAATGCAAATCTAAAGGCACATAGGATGAAACTAAGCACAGATAAGATGGTGGTAATGGCAGCAAATTGGGGAAATCAGAAAAAGCTGAGAATAGAGATAGAAGGTAACATAGTGGAACAGATAAACCACTTCAAGCATCTGTGAGGGGTAGTTGAGAAGAAGGGTAGTCTGAATGAGGAGGTCAAAGCTAGAATCAGAGGGGCTGCAGCCAACTGGCATAAAGTATCAGGTGTAGTCTATGACAGAAGAATGCCAAAGAAGCTGAAAAGTAAGGTGTACAAGACGGGTCTATATTGTATTCAATATTATATATTCAAAGTTTCAAAACTTCAAACCTCTTATGTTCGACAACGTATGAGTGAAGTTTGAAAAGTCAAAAGTATAGTAAAAAATTTTCAAAGACACTTATCTGAGCGCTCTGAGCAGGGGGGCAAGCCCTCCTGCACCCCCACACCCCCTACTTAAATATACCAACTCTAAGATTGCACTTCAGTGCAGAAAAGAGAAATTTTCCCTTTCTGCACTGCACGAAGCCGTTGCTTTTAACCTTCAAACTTTTCAAAGTTCGATCATATGGTGTCGACCATATGACATTCGAACTTTGAAAAGTTTGAATAATTAATAGGGACCCATTCAAGACAGTGGTGCAACCAGTATTACTGTATGGTACAGAAACTTGAGTAGTAAAGGCAGAACAGTTGAAGAAGCTAGAGGTGATGGAAATGAAGTGGCTGAGAAAGGTTGTAGGATGCACACTGTAGGACAGGCAAAGAAATGACATGAGCAGAAGCCAAAGTAGCTCCAATTGCAGAAAAGATTGAAGAGAACAGATTACGATAGTTTGGGCACATGTGTAGAAAAGCAGAAGACAATCTGGTGAGGAAGATTTGGGACAGACAGGAAGAAGATACGAAATGAGGACATTCAGCAAAGAGGTGTATGGATTGTGTGAAAGAAGATCTAAGGCAGGAGTGTGACACTGAATTGAGAGAGTTGATGACAAGTTAACACGATACCCCGACCCCATGTAGAAAAATGGGGAAAAAAGGGGGCTGATGATTTCAGCTTACACCCTTCTAGCTGACCAGTCTCCTTTCTCAGTAGTCTTCCGGATGCTAGCTAGGAGATGGTTTAAGGGTCCACACTCGTACATCCTTCTTTATACCCCAATGGATATGAGCTTTGGTCATGTGTTGGACATATAACCTAGGGAAGGCAAAGCTTTGGTACCCCGACTGGACATCAGTGGTGACAACTAATATGTCAGGAATCCTGCAGCAGTGATAGTAGGACATCTACTGTTATGGTAAGTTCTTAAACAATTTTACTCCTCTTGAAATATGAATTCTGTCCGACTTAGACCATATCCCATACTTTTCTGACTTATTTGGCCTTGGGCATTGGTGCCTTCCAGGACATCTGCTAGACTGGAAATCTTTATATGACTCCCTAAATGTGTCCCAGAAGAATCACCCAATTAACCCTAGACCCCCTGTAACATCATATTTATTTGTTACCTAATTACATCTCCATCCACTATCAAAATCCCTTGATAATATCCTATGACATTACCTAGCATCTCTTTTGGTAGAAATTATAAACTCACTGTTGTGATTCTATGCCCTAGCTAATTTCTCCTAACCAAAGCAAACGGAATCTGAGCATCCAGTGTCTGCAGTCAGGGGAGTCCCCTTCTTAAGCAACATTGTTGCTTTCCTGTTCCTACTCCCCTATCTATACTCCATGTGATAAACTTATCTAAACCTTTTCTTAGTAACTCATGTTCAGTTTTGTTTGTGCATTTCCTGCATTAAACAGTATGCGCACATTGAGTTGTCTGACATACATCCTTAATGTTAAGTTGTCAATCTCGCCTTCATTCTTGCTGGATGGGTTCGGAGCCGAACCTCAGCTCTGACTCTGCCTAGTACTAAAGCTCGAGAGCTATTTTTACTGGCTCGAGGCTATACTTTGGCCCATAATGCTAGACGTGATTTACCCAGATCTCGTTTGCCGCTTCAGCTATGAGGTTGCGTTTTTCACCGGCTCCAGGTCGTATTCTAAATTGTTGTATCTATAGTTAGTTTTTTTAATAGATTTTTTCTCAGTAGTTTATTTTATTAGTATTTAGAGAGATGGCGACTAGTTTTCCTCCCCTTTTTCTGTAGTTTTTTCCACCCTTAAGGTGGTCGGGCCTCTAACCCTCCCTTTAGTAGTTAGTGCAGATTCCCCTTAGTGTGTGTGTGTGTGGAATTTCTGTCTCATTTTTTACTATTACTTTACTCAAATTTTTTTGTTGAGAGTGTCTTTTCGTGTGTTAGTGTAAGTGTTTAGACTACTGTATCCCCCTGTGGTATCATGTCCAAGGATACCAAGGTATCGGGATTCAAGAAGTATGACTCGTGCTGTCAGAAGATGTCTCTGACAGACGGTCACACTTCTTGTGTGTATTGTTTGGGCCCTCTGCACCTGCAGGACTCTTGTTCCATCTGTCACGCTTTCAGCCCTAGAGTCCTGCAGGAATGCAGAAATAAGCTCATTCTCAGAGGCTTATTAAAGCCTGAAGGTTCTCCGTCCAAGTCTATGACAGGAAAACCTTCAAAACCCACCAAATCGTCGGCTCCATGTTCAGAGCCGGCGCCGAGCGGTCCTCATTGCCTCATCTGTTCCGGCTGGAACCGATAGATCGAGGCCTCAGTCGGCTTTGACTTTGGTGTCGGAGCCATCCCCAAGTAGAAAGCGCTCCAGGTCTCCTCCGCTGGAGTCTGTTAGATCGGCTCCGAAATCCCCCTTGCTGTCGGAGCGGAGCCATAGGTCTCACTCCTCTAGGTCTTCCAAGCTCTCGGACCATGATCTCGAGAGGGTAGTCAGTAGGCTTTTGAAGTCGCAGGCGCTGGCCCAATTATTGCATAGCCCATCTCAACAGACAGGGGCTACCCCAATGCCTGCTCAGGTTCCTCCTCCGACTATTCCTTCAAGCTCGAAGCCGGAGGCCATCGGGCTTGCTTCCGTGGGGACGTTGGAACCGATTCCACCCTTATCGGTTCCTCAGTCGGCTCCGATCCCTTCATTGGCTCCGTCCCTGGAGGGATCCGGGTGCCGAGACTCCCTCCTCTGCTCCAAGGGGGTGAGTGGTATCGGACCCTTGTCTGACCCCGTTCTCCCTCTTGGAGCCTTGGCGCAGGCGAGTTCGGCCCTGACATCGGCCTCGGAGACATCCCTCTCGGTGCCGGGAGGAGCTCTCATCTCCTTGGAGCTGGGTCTCTCTTCCCTGCCTGACAGGGGCGCCTTTGAGGTCATGAGGAGTGTGCTGGCTCCCATACCAGTGCCACGGTCGGCCTCGTCGGCCCCTCCCTCCATGGTGCCTGCTTCGGCCCCTGCTTACCCTCCTGAACCCAAGCACGGAGAACCGACACTCCAGGCTGCTCCATTGGGAGTTTCCTCCTCTTCCGAGGCCTCCCATGATCCTGTGAGGGAGCCCCCTTGGAAGAGGACTTGCAAGAGGAAGCACGTCGACTCCCCTGAGTCAGTGACATCTGACACCGACCTGGATGATTCGGAAGGGTCCCCAAGGTCCCCCTCTGAGGAAGTCTCCTTTTCTGACATCTTGGAGATCCTTAAACAGAGGGGGAACTGGTCCGCCCTCAACCCTTCTGAGGACGAGTCGGTGTACCTGTATGCGTTCAGTTCTCGCCCTTCCACCTCCTGGGTGTCCCCCGCCTTTCGACCCACTCATGGAGGTGGTGGCTCGGAAGGTGTGGACGGCTCCGGATACTATGGAACCAACCCCCCGGAGGCCTACAAAATTCATTACAGCCCCTGCAGACAAGCAGTTTCTCTAAGGGCGTCCCCGTTGATGCCATGGTGGCGGCGGCAGCCACTAAGAAGGAGTTGGCTGACTCTTCAGTACCTGTCCATCCTCCTAATAAGGATTCTAGGACTATGGATAGGTATGGCAAGCGGATGTTTTCTTCAGCGACCTTTGCCATGCAGTCTCTGAATTACCTGTGCCATTTCACCCGTCTTCAGAGAGACCTTAAAGAACTGGGTGATACCTTACAGGACCCAGCAGCTGTGGGATCTCAGGAAAAGATAAACTCCCAGCTGGGGACCGTGAACTCGATTGTCAACTCCTCCATGCGGCTCATTTCTTATGCAGCCGATGGAGCGAGTAGGGCCGCAGGCACGGGCGTTGCTCTAAGGAGACACGCCTGGATGCGGCTTTGCAACTTTGCTGACCCCTTCGAGGCGTCCTTCACTAACACCCCTTTGACGGTTCTGCCTTGTTTGGACCTCAAGTGAAGGATACATTGACCAGGTGCGAGCAGGAAGGCAAGACTCTCTCTGCCGTGGGAGTCCATTTTTCCACCCCTTCTAGACCGTACCCTAAGGGTCAAAAGGGTGGAAAAATGTGGTTCCGCAAACCCCAGGGAGTACAGCCTGACGCGCATGGTGAGCTTCCCTCCAGAGGCAGAGGAGGGAACAATAACAGACGCCACCCTAGGGGCAGGGAGGGGGGTCCGCAAAATCAGGGTAGCAGAGAATCTTTTTCTGACAAACCCTTCCAGCACCCCTGAGGAGCTGCCCGACTGTCCACCTTCGGAGGAAGTCAGGGGAAGACTTTCACTGTACCCAGAAGCCTGGCATTCTCTCACGCAAGACAAATGGGTACGGTCGATCATATCCGAGGGTTATAGAATCCCCTTCATCCACACCCCACAACAACCAAAAGGGCCTCTTCCAGACGTTCCACCCAGTCAGAGATTAGGCAGAGTCAGAAATTTCAAAGCTGCTATTAAAAAGAGCCATCCAGCCAGTCCCAGCAGACCAACAAGGATCCAGAATCTACTCTAAATTCTTTTTGGTACCAAAAAAGACAGGGGACTGGAGACCTATTTTAGATCTCAGCAGGCTGAACAAGTCTGTTCAAAGAAAGAAATTCCGGATGCTCACGCTACAGTCCATTCTACCCTTTCTGGGTCAGGACAATTGGATGTGCTCTATAGATCTTCAGGATGCGTACTACCATATCAAAATGAACAGGTGCTCCAGAAGGTTTCTCCGCTTCCGGCTGGGAGCCAGTCACTACCAATTCAGAGCAGTGCCCTTTGGCCTCACCACAGCCCCCAGGGTGTTTACCAAATGCATGGCAGTGGTTGCAGCTCACCTGAGACAACGAGGATTCCAGGTGTTTCCATATTTAGACGACTGGCTCCTTACTGCCACCACCAGGCACCAATTACTTCAAGCCAGAGATTACACTGTACAAACGTGCAAAGCTCTAGGCATCTCTATAAACTTCGAAAAGTCTGCCTTGTCAGCATATTACCTTCATAGGCGCCGTGTTAAACATGGTGGAGTTGTCAGCAAAACTACCTACACAGAGTTTCAAACATTCACAGCCATGTTCAAATCCTACTACAGGAGGACAGAGTCCAAGCCAGATTTGTACTAAAAACACTTGGTCTAATGGCAGCAACAATCACCTTGCTCCCCCTAGCTCGTTTTCATATGCGGATACTGCAGTGGATGCTTTTTTCCCAATGGTCCTTCCAGCAGCTTCCCATGTCACACAACATTCTCATCACTCAGTCATGCAAGAGACACCTCTCTTGATGGATGGTCTCTCCTCAGGTGCTCCAAGGCAGACCTATTGTTCTCCCCCCTCCGGTTGCCACTGTGACTACGGATGCCTCCCTGATAGGGGGGGGCATTTTCAGGGCAGGGCACATGGCAACCCTTCGAGTGCCACCTGCACATCAATGTCTTGCAAATGAGAGTGGTACTTTTGGCGTTGCAGGCCCTTCAGGACTCTCTACCCACGGGGACGATTGCAATTCAGACAGACAATATGTCTGTAGTGTGGTACATCAACAAGCAGGGCAGAACCAGCTCCTACCCCCTATGTCGGGAAGCGCTCAGACTTTGGCAGTGGGTGATCTCTTCTCAACGGTTTCTGGTAGCAACGCATATTCCCGGGAAGTCCAACGTCATAGTGGACAGATTGAGCAGGGCCATTCTCATGCCCTACGAGTGGTCTCTCAACCAGCTAGTAGTGGAACAAATACTCAGAAGATGGGAGTCAGCCTTGCTGCGACCTTTTCACAACCCTTCAAAACAGCAAGTGTCAGGACTTCTTCACCCTTTTTCCTCTTCCGGGTCTCCCTCCCAGAGACGCTGTAGTCCACGATTGGCCCCGGGGTCTTCTGTATGCTTTTCCCCCTTTTCCCTTAATTACTCAGTCCAGAAAGCTACTGCCTTGAGATCCAGGATGATCCTCATTGCCCCTTACTGTCCCAGACAAGTTTGGTTTCTGTTCCTGCAACGTCATCTGCTGGAGCAGTCCTGGCATCTGGACCCCGTACCAGACCTTCTGACCCATCAATCGGGCGGGCTGCACCAATCCCTTCCATCTCCCAACCTCACAGCTTGGTTGCTCCACTTTCAAACCTAGCCAGGCTTCCCTTTTCTCAGTCAGTACATGATATTATCCTTGCATCTCACAAGTCTTAACACCAGAAGCACGTATGTTAGTAAATGGAAACGGTTCTCTATTTGGGCAAGGAAAAATCAAGTTGACCCGTTCACAGCTCCTGTCCAAACAGTTCAAGAATTTTGGGCGGAACTTTTCCAAATGGGCTCTTCCTCAGCCACTATCAGGGTCCAGTTGGCGGCTATTGCAAATTTCCAAGTTGGCTTGTCAAGAGGGCCAGTATTATGTCCCACAAGCTTTGCAAAGCCTTTCTGAAAGGAACCCTATTACTTCGGCCCCCGGTTAAAGATCCTCCTCCACCGTGGGATCTAAATTTGGTACTGTCTTCTTTAATTCTTCCTCCTTTTGAGCCAGCTGCTTCCTGCTCGTTGAAACTGCTCTCGTGGAAAACACTTTTCTTGGTAGCCATTACCTCAGCGAGAAGGGTTTCGGAACTACAAGCACTCTCTGTACGCCCCCCTTATCTTGTTTTTCACAAAGATAGAGTGTCTCTTAGGACTAATCCATCCTTTTTACCTAAGGTACTCTGAAAAAAATCTGAATCAGACCATTGATCTCCCAGTCTTCCCAAATTATACTGGTAGAGCTGAGAGAAGATTACATTGTTTGGACGTTCACCGTCAACTACGTTTCTATCTGGATAGAACTAAACAGACGAGAAAATCAGAACAGCTCTTCCTGTCTTACGCTGAAGGAAAGCAAGGCCGGCCAGTTTCTAAAGTAACCTTGTCCAGATGGTTGACCGCTCTTATCGCGTTAGTCTATCAATTGAGGCATAAGGAGCTCCCTACAAAGCCTAGAGCTCATTCAACTAGAGCATTTGGCTTCCTCAGTAGCTTTTCAAGCAAGGTTAACTATGGATTCTATTTATGCAGCGGCCACATGGGCCTCCCCTCATACCTTCATTTCTCATTACAAACTGGACATTGCCTCCCGAAGTCGGGCTGATTTTGGTTCCACTGTACTCGAGTCTGTTCCATTGAGCCACCCGGGAGTAAGGTGCTAGGGACGCTGTCCCATCCAGCAAGAATGAAGGCGAGATTGACAACTTAACATTGAGAAGTTATGTACTTACCATAACGTTCCATGTTAGTTGTCGTCTTCTCGCCTTCTTTCTTGCGTCCCACCCTCCATCCCCCTAGCCTGGAAAGACCTAGAGTATCTTGTGAGAGGTGTTTTTTTTTTACCAGAGTTATCTCCTCCGCTAGCTCTCTTGCTCCCCTTTGGTAGCCCTTGTAAGGGTTATATGTAGAGGAGGTTAGATATATTTGTTAAAATATATTCTCTGTTGTGGTGGGACATGTATGTCCATAGTGTTAGCTATCAAACGAGATCTGGGTATATCATGCCTAGCATTATGGGACATAGTATAGCCTGGAATCAGTAAAAATAGCTCTTGAGCTTTAGTATTAGGCCGAGTCGGAGCCGAGGTTCGGCTCCGAACCCATCCAGCAAGAAAGAAGGCGAGAAGAAGACAACTAACATGGAACGTTATGGTAAGTACATAACCTCTCGTTATGTTACTTTGGTACTATCTGTAAGGCCAGTGGCATTCCAAGTTCATGCTTCCGTTGCCATTTCTTTGTCATAAGAACATGTTCTTTACCTCACTTCCAGCTTTGCTTATCCCCATCTGCTAATTCTTTTCCTTTCTTGTTAACAACAAGTAATAGTATATTGCACTGTTTGATATTGTAACTTATCAAAAAATATTGCATAACAAACAGAACTGTTTACACATTCATAATTTAGAGTTACATAATCAAGCATAATAACAAGAACACGCTTAAATACATTACCACAGTTTGAGTCTTCAAACATCCCCCAATACGATTGCTTGCCCCTCCCCCAAAATCACCTTATTAACCTTGCTAGACACGAGTCCCTTTTAGACTGTCAGCTCTACTATGGACTTTTGCCACCATTTGTTTGTCCCCCACTCCTTCCATGACAAGAGCTACCGTTTGAAATATGTACATTCTGCAGTCCTTTATTATTTTTTTTAAACAAGAAACATCTTTGTTAAACCATCACTTACAACATAAATAATCATACATTTCTATAATTGAAAACAAACCACACAACACTAAATTCTGCTGTCGTTTATGGCCATATACTTAACCTGTACTCCCCCTTCAAGTCCTCCAGCTCTTCAGTGTTCAGTGTTTGAGAATCAAACTCAGAGCCTCAGTAGAGACATTAAATGAGTTTGCTGGCTGTTACTTGTGTCTAAAAGCCCTATTACCAACCAACATTCGATAAATGTTTTGAATATATTGAGACTACAGGCCTTCCTAATCCCTATATGGAGATCATTCCACAATTTCCTAACCCTGTGATGAAAAGAGCTTCTTCCACTGCTATTGTTTTTAAACATCTTTATTAAATTTTTCACTTTTGACATAAACAAACTTAATAAGGCCCTACTATATGTCTAGGCAGTTCAGATCCTGTATCATAGTGCAAAAAAATCATGTTCTTTCTTACAGCCATTTGCCAACCCAATATTTCTGATAAGAGTACTCTGTAGGAAATTGTTAAAGTCTGCCAACTCATTTCACTCCAAAACATATATTCCCAGTTATCTTCTCTTTATCACACCTCCCAACATTTGCTGTCTACCAGAGGAAAAAAAAACCTTTGAAGTCTACTTGGGGTATAAAAATACCTATGCAAACACTTCCAAGCAAAAATCTGAACCTTCCTCCTACTGCTGTCTTTGAACACAAAACTAGATATCAGTAGTCCCTTGTGCAAAGATGTTGGACTTCTTTAAATGATCTTCCACCTTCACTGGGTCAACCCCCCTTCAGGATAATGCCTGTAAAACAGTTTGATGTTCCCATCCTTATGATTGCTTGAGAATGGTGTAATCCCTCCTTTTACAAGGTAGAATGTAACTTTCAACCACAGCTCGATAGGTATCACTTTTTCTCCCTTATCTCAATCAGCTCAAACTCCCTTCATCTCCTCTAAAGCTATTTCCCCAGTGAAGTATGTAGCAGTTATAAAATGTACTGTAAAATTACCTTAAAAGTATTTACCTAGGATTGGTTATACTGAGTCCTCCAGCTTGCATTACTCATTTCCCCTCATTCCCATGACATAGGCAAAGTACAGGCACTGAATCAAATGCAGACCTCTTCACCATTATGTCCTGCACATTGTGATTGTCTTTGGTCCGGATTCAAGGCATCCAGCTCCCATTCCCTACCCGATGATTCCCAAACCTTTTTGATATAGTTTTCAACTTTGCTGTGCTTGCAAATAATTTCCTTTTTGAGTTGAAGGAATAGTTTGGTGGGCCATCTTTCCTGTGGTTGCCTTGCCTTATTCTCCTTATGGTGGAGGTGTAAGTCTTCCTTAGCCACATCCATTTGGTGGTTTTGAATGTGGAGGCCAATGCTAGCATTGCCACATCAGTGTCCAAAAAGTACTTTATGCCCAGTAGGAAAGACACCTCCAAGGTTGCAGAATACAAGAGCTTGAATTTAAAACTTGCTAACTTACATTCCTTGGGTGAGGGGGGGGGGGCAGACTTTGTTCATTCACTGTTTATTTTCATCTGATTTAATGTTTGGGTTGTTGGATACAGTTGAACATGACCTCAGTTGCCTTCTTCCAGAGCTGTGGATCTGAGACTCTGATTCCTCCCCTACCCACAATTTTTGCCTCCTTCCTAAATTTCTTTAGATCTTGTTTGCCTTCTAATTCATCTAGATGTGTCTGAGAGCTGTCACAGTATTTCATAAGTGAAAAGTTTCTATATTTTCTCCTACCTTTGACTCCACTCTGTGAGATTTGTAGTATAGTGTTAGTTATCAGACTCTTAGTTTGTTAGAATTTGGTAGTTTTATAGTTGAGTTTTTTTTTTTTTTGAGTGGGATTCTAGATAGTTCTCTAAAAAGTTTTCATAAGAGTTTTAATATAATGTGTGTGTCTGCTAAAAAAAAAGTTTTGAAAGCTGTATTGGTAATATTTTTTCTGACCTCAGACAAGCCATAGGTTGCCAGAAGTGCTTGTGGACACACGATCTCCTCCCCAAGACCCACACTTTGTGTTTACTGTTTAGGTGCTGCTCACTTACTGGCTAATTGTGATGTTTGTGCTGCCTTTGGTTCTAGAGCAGTTCAAGGTAGCCAAGTAAGAAACTCATTTTGAAAGGCTTACTTCCCCTCAGACAGGGTCCTCTTCTCTAGCCATGTCTTCTGAATCCCACCACTTTCATATTCACCCAATAGTTGGACAGGAAGGAGGAAAGAGAAGGAAAAGGATAAGTCCAAAGAAAAGCACAGAGAAAAGGAAAAGTGTCAAAAATGTCAGTGGAAAAGAAGTTGGAATAAAAGAGACTTGAGATCCCCAGTTCCAACTGGTCCTTTGGGTCAAATACCTCAAAACATCAAGGCAATCTGATCCACTTGGATAGTTGGGTTTGAATTCCCTCTCCTTGTGCTACATTTTCTCCAGTGTCAGTGAGTCCTCAGCTCAGTTTACCCATTTTACAGGGCAAATGCTCTTCCAGACTTCCTTTAGTAGCTTCATTGTTGAGGTCTATCCACTCCAGCAGAGGTCTCCTGGAAATGGATGTTAACTGAATGATAAGAAAAGTCTTGAGAACACAGATTCAACTGGGAGTCATCCTGGTGCCATCCTCAAAGGGAAGTCCAGGAACAGGTTCATCAACTAGGTCACCTTTTTCTCCGGTACTGGCTTAGTTTGTGGAGCTGGTTCCCACAGGTTCAGACCCTTCTTGCATATCTCATTTGGATCCAAGAGTTCAGGGAATTTCGGCATTGGCTATGTCTCTCTCTATTGACTGTGATGCTGTCGGATTCAGACAAGTCTCAGAACTGAAGTGTCTGTGTCTGATTCCCGATTGTGGAGTCAACTACAAGATTTTCAGATCCATTTCTTCCTCTTGGAGCCTTGTCCCTCAATAATTTGGGTCCAAGGTCATCCTCAGAGCTGACCTCGATTGGCCTGGGGTGAGTTCAAGTCCCATAAGCTTCAAGATTGCATGACACTAGAGCTCCCAGTCTGATTCTGACCTATCTACACCAGAACCCCTGAGGCATGTCTCAAGGGAACAGACATGCTTGCAAATGGAAGCACTTAGACTCCTCTCCCGAGTCTGTCACTGAAGACACAAATTTAGGTGAAAGTGAAAGATCTCTTAGCTGTCCCCCCTGGAAGATGTCACTTTCGAGACATGCTAGAATTGATGAAGCATGGGGGAGGGGGGTTGGTCCACTGAAACTCCTTCCCCAGATGAATCTGTGTTCTGCAAAGCTTTGGTTCGTCTGCGTCATGGGTGACTTCCCGCTAAATGTCCTTATACATTTTATGGCACAGAGGACATGAAAGGACACTGACATTTTTATTTATTTTACATAAGTTAACTGGAATAGTCCGACTGGATTTTAGTCCATTTTCAGCAGAGGCCCGGGGAGAAAAGCTCCATAGATACATACATACAGAGTAGCTTTGACAATGTATACTTTTGTACAAGACCGTTACATACTATGACAATTATATACTTTGTGCAAGAACACTTACAAAAAATTATTCCAGATATGCCAGTATATATGGCAAATTTAAGAATTATAGGCTGTCATGCTCAAACACAGTAATTCTGGCAATAGATTGTTGTGTAAGTTCTCCAACAAGACAGTAGTACATTCACTAGACTGTCAACTGAAACGGCTGAAGTATCAGAGTTATGGTAAAGATAGTTTCACCGTGAAGCCAGGTTTTTTAGAGATCCATAGTAAATGGAGAAAGGGCTAGTCAGACATCATAGAACCTACCCCCCACCCAAAAAAGGTCTTACTAACCCCAAAGGATAGGAAACACTGGATGAAAGACCCCCAGTAGATGCCATGGTAGTAGCAACAGCCACAAAGAAAGAACTTCTCAGAGAGATGACTTCTGTCCATTTCTCTAATGTGGAGTCAAGGGCATTGGTCAGAAACTTCCTTGCACATTTGACTTGCTTTTACAGGGACTTGATCAAGGAAATTTCCAAGTCCCTCTAACAAACAGTGGACATCCAACTGTCTAACCTGCAATCCACCTCAAATATAGCCATGCCCCTGCTATCCATTGCAACAAATGATACACCGCTTGATTTCTTCCTAACTTCAGAATATCTGCCTAAATACTTCATCCTTAAATGTTCAGGGTGTGTGTATTGGTTTTCCCACAAGTGTTTGGCAGTGCTCTGTACCAACTCAGACACTTAGTGACATTTTTTCCTGTAAAAGGCTTCAGGACTTAATATAATGAGCTCATATCCAGGCATGTCTAAAGGTCAGTTCCCTGTGCTTTCTCCTGTCAACCTGGTGAACGTGGGCATCCTGAGGCAGTGTAGCAACTGCCTCATGTACACAGACAACCCAACACTATGACTTGTGAGAAATGCACATATACAGCCAAATTGGAAGCCAAATACTCTCCAGCCAAGACTGGATTAGCTAGTCAAGATGAGGATAATACCTGCACCACACCACATTCAACACAGCCCTCCAGAACATACACCACCACAACCCTCATATAGTAGCACAAAACACACACCTACTTTCGCAGAGGCTGTCAAAAATCTGCCCAAACAACAGAGACCTCCGAGGCAGAAACACAAACAACCACCACATCCCAGCACAAACCGAGACACACAGCTCACATAAACAGTGTGCCACTCAACCAAAGCCCATAAGGCAAAACAACTTGCTCAATAGTAAGGCACACTGATGTCCTACTCACTAGGTTGAATAAGGAGAAAGTTACGGTCAGCTTGCTGTCAGGTGACAGGATCTGCCACATAACGCATGTACTTGGGTCACTCCACAACAGGTACAAATTGTCCATGTTGGTGTGAATGACCTGAGATGTACCTCCCCTGGAATACATGAAAAGAGACAGAGGAGCTCTGTGATCTTGTACCCCAGGCAGGTATGACCCTAGCTGAGTAGCATCCGACCGTCACCCAGAATGATACCACAGTACCAGCAGAAAATTATTGACTTCAACAATTGGCTAAGTTTTTGGTGTCATTTTAAGGGGATCCAGTATTTGTCTGCCTGGGATGACATGATTGAGAGAACTTGATGCTTTGCCAGATATGGCCTGCATCTGTCACCCCAGGTATTCCGGATACTGGCCAATGCTCTTGCCACCTCTATGGTGCCTTTTTTAGGCAATGTTCTAAAGACAAAATTGCCACCATAACAGCTACAAGCAAACAAAATCTGAGGGTTATGCCACTCAGTGCTAGAAGTCTAAATGTCAAAATGCACTCGCTCGAAGCACTCCTTAAAATGGAGAACATCGACATCTGTACAGTGAATGAGACCTGGTTCAAGGCTCCTGAGAGCACCCCAGCACTACCAGGCTATAATTCACACCTTTCGGCCCCTAAACCTGGACCGAAGCACTAAAGGCGGTGTTGTTTCCATATTCATAAAGGATATGCACACCTCCAGACTATTAGCCCAACATAACGCATCAGAGATGCTTCAGGTACAACTAACACTGGGTAAAACTGCAATCCAGCTTGTAGCCTGCTGTAGATCCCCCACCATGTTCCAAGACTCCCAGTCCACATTCCTAAATATACTGGAAAATATTATGGTACAACCCAATACCCTTATACTGGGAGACTTTAACTACCCCTCCATTAACTGGTAAAATTACTCATGTACCAACACAGTTGCTCAACGTTTTCTGGAATTCATTAATTCCAATGCCCTGGACCAACTCATTCTTACCCCCACCAGAGGTAGAAACATCCTTGACCTGGTCATTACTAACATGGGTGACATTGCTCTACACCAGTAATCAACTCCTTCTTAGTCAGATCTGACCACAAGCTAATCACTATGGATATCCACATCCCACCCTCACCCCCCTAAAGGAAACCACCGTAAAAAACTTCTCCAAAGCCAATTTTGGGCTTCTAAAAACAGAGGTGGCTAACTTCACGGCACCCATGCAAATGGAAAATAGGTGCATGACTGCTGAATCATACACCAGTGCGCACTGTATGAGCACATACACAAGTGCATGGAACGGGCCATACCAAACAGAACCAAGACACACTCCTCCAAAAAAAGGAAGCCAATCTGGTGGTCCCCCACCATAAACTCTGCAGCAGAAGGAAAAAACTGTTGCAGAAAAGGGTGAAGTCTCAAGACTGGAAAAACTCCTTTGTTAGCCTGAACAAAAAACTAAGATCCATCATCAAATCCTCTACAGCTAGCTACGAAAACAAAATTGCAGCATATTCTAAAGACAACAAGGCATTTTATAGCAATGTCAAGAATCTACATGGCAATGCTCAGATCTGCTCTGAGTTATAGCACGATGGCAGTACATTTACAGAACCAACTGATATTGCCAGCATATTGGCTGACAGGTTCAATGTGAACTTTACCCCCTTTTCACCCCCTAAAGGGCCTATCACAATACCTGAGGAATGTCATGTCCCCATTATCACGGCTACACAGTTAAAAACCGCACTGTCCAAAGCCAAGAATACAACTTCCATGGGACCTGATAATATTCCTGGCTGCGTTCTACATGAATTACAAAGTGAATTGGCACCACACCTGAGTACCCTGTTCAATCACAGTCTCATTTCAGGCTTTGTTCCTACCGAATGGGCACACTACTATGGTCATCTCACTCCACAAAGAGGGAATGACTACAGACCCTGGGAACTACCGCCCCGTTAGCCTGACGAGTCTGATATGTAAGGGTATGGAACACATCTTTATGGACCTTATAAATAAGGACATAGGGAATTTCCAAACTCTGGACCCCACGTAGTATGGGTTTGTGAAAGGTAGATCATGCCTGCTCAACCTGATAGACTTCTTCGAGTCTGTGGATGAAGGCAAGGTAGTTCACACAGCCTACCCAGATCTTGCCAAGGCCTTCAACACCATCCTTCACTCGGGAATCATAGACGGACTCACTAAACTAGGCATAAACCCCTATGTAATAAGATGGGTTGCCAGCTGGCTCACTGATAGATCCCACATTGTGAAAGTAGAGGACTCCAAATCTGACTGCCGACCAGTTACAAGTAGTGTCCCGCAAGGACCGGTCCTAGGTCCCCTCCTGTTTGGCATCTACATCTCTGAAGTTCAAGCCAACACAAATGGACTCTGGCTGACCAGGTTCGCAGATGATTGCAAACTGGGAGCCATTATTGATTCCCCAACTGATGTAGACATTCTACAAAAAGGCCTCACTGACACCATTGACTGGTGCCAAGAACCATGGCCTTAAGCTCAATGCTAAAAAGTGCATTGTCATTCCCTTTGGGAAAAATTCAGTCTCCATGAACTACCACATAGGCAGTAGTCCACTAAACACGAAGCTGTGATAAGAGACCTGTGGACACAGGTTTGACAGCAACCTCTCCTTTGATAACCACATTGCCACTGTTGTCAGGAAGTCCTTCTATGTGGCACATTTCATTACAAAAGGTTTCTTATCCAGGAAGGAAGGTCATAATCCCTCTCTACTTGTCCCTCATTAGACCTATTATAGAATAGAATGCCCCATTTGGTAAGTACCTCACTAGACACCTACAACAACTGGAAAGGACACAAAAATACCTCACTAAGAGGATCTTATGCCTTAGCCACATGCCCTATACAGACAGACTCAAACAACTCCAGCTATATTCTGTCTCTTATTCCCTACTTAGAGGCAATCTCTGCTTGACCTACAAAGCCATGTCTGACCCAGAGCTGCTAGATATGCTACACCTAAAGAAATCCCAATTCCTCCATGCTCCAGGGACCTTAACCTCATTACCACAATAAACAGAACATGCTGGAGGGACAGGATGTTCTTCGTGTTTCACTGTTGCAGTCATTACATTTGGGTAATCTGCTGGCAGGTTGCCCTCAGTCGGCCTGATTGGGTCCTGCGTTGGTTGCTGTCCCTTCTTCCATAATGTCAGGGGTATAAAACATGCAGCCGACGTCATTACATCAGTCTTTTTTGCTGCACGGTCCCCGAAGCAGAAGCAGTTCGCAAGTCCAGTCGGCCGACTCCTGAAATTTTCATTTTCGAGTTTCTGAACCAAAGTCTTCAACTAAAAGCTAAGTACCCCGTTGGGGAAACTTTTTCTTGCTCCTTACCGATGTCAGTCATAATCATCTTCTTTCGGCTGTTCCCATTAGGGGTCGCCACAGCAGATCACCTGTTTCCATTTCTTCCTGTCCTCTGCATCTTGCTCTGTCGCACCAACCACCTGCATGTCCTCTCTCTCCACATCCATAAACCTTATCTTAGGCCTTCCTCTTTTCCTGTAACCTGGTAGCTTCATCCTTAGCATCTTTTTCCCAATATACTCAGCATCCCTCCTCAGCACATGTCCAAACCAACATAATCGTGCCTCTCTGGCTTTGTCTCCAAACCTTCCAACCTGGGCTGACCATCTAATATACTTATTCCTAATCCTGTCCACCCTCGTCACACCCAGTGCAAATCTTAACATCTTTAATTCTGCCACATCCAGCTCAAACTCCTGCCTTTTTGTCAATGCCACTGTCTCCAACCCATATAACATAGCTGGTCTCACTACCCTCTTGTAGACCTTCCCTTTCAATCTTACAGGTACTCGTCTGTCACAAATCACTCCTGACACTCTTCTCCACCTACTCCATCCTGCCTGTACTCTATTCTTCACCTCTCTTCCACACTCACCGTTACTCTGAACTATTGACCCCAAGTATTTAAACTCATCCACCTTCGCCACCTCTACTCCTTGCATCCTCACCATTCCTCTATCCTCCCTCTCATTCACACACATATTTTCTGTCTTAGTCCTGCTGACCTTCATTCCTCTTCTCTCTTGAGCATATCTCCATCTCTCCAGGGTCTCCTCCACCTGTTCCCTACTCGCACTACAGATCACAATGTCATCTGCAAACATCATAGTCCACGGGGTCTCCTGTCTGATCTCGTCTGTCAACCTGTCCATCACCATTGCAAATAAGAAAGTCAGTAAAAGTTAACAATTGCATTACTTGTGGGAAGCAAATACCTCATAAGGATTTTCATTTGTACTGTATTCCTTGCCTAGGCCCTGACCACAACGTGCCTTGCTGTCGGTTTTGTGCTAAATTTAATCAATGCTCGATTAAACATTGGTATAGTTTTGCTTCTAAATATTTTGGCTCAAGATTTAATTATCCAGTAATGTCATCTGTTAGCAATCCGACTACCAGAATACCTAAAAAATGCAAAGAAAAAGACAGATCGTAGAGGTCCAAAACTGATGACGATGCTTCTCCTAAGCCAGTCACTAGTTCGCCGGTACAAAGTGAGGTGCTTTCACAGCCCCTGATACCCCCTACTTCTGATTCGCAGGCCTCTACTGAGACCCATTCAGAGTCCGGTATGTCGCAAGATGCTTCAATTTTGGAACCCGCAGATGTCTCTACCTTAGATGGTTCCGGAGCCGCTGTGCAGGCACCAGCTTCTGATGGTGTTTTCAGGCCTATAGATTTGTATATTAGACTGAAGCCATCTTCAAAACTAAGGCCAAAATCTAAGTCTTTGTCTAAAAAAATGACGCCTGGGCCACATGTACAGGCCCCTATGCCTAAAAAACAAATGATCAAAATGGCTGAAAATTTAATTACTCTGATCAGGGGTAGCCAACCCCCTCCTTCTAAGAGGCCTAGGCAAGACATTGATTATAAATCTTCTGAACAGGATTCTATTTCTTCTGACTCTTCTAATGAACAGGATTTGTCTATTCCTACTTTTGAGGACTCTGATGCAGAAGATTCCATTCCTTTTGCTTCTTCCCCTGAGGATTTTTCATTTGGGGAAACTTTACATACCTTAAGGGAACATTTCCACTGGGAAATTCAGGATTTCTCTGAATCTAAAAAGAGACTTGGGGATTTTCTTCTTCTTCAGCATAGGCCTTTGGCTATACCTCCTGTTCTAGACATTGTTGATGTTTTTTCAGAATCTAGTATGGCTCCTGATTCTCTGCCTCTGGCTTCTTGTAAGCCAGACAGATACTACATTGTTCCTGACTCCCACAAATTCCTTTTCAAAAAATCCTATTGCTGATCCTGAAACCATTTCTCAGGGTCCCAAGAGCTTTAAGGCCTCTACTGCTAAAAATCCTACCCCTTTTGATAGAGATTCCTGGGCGCTGGATATATGGGGTAAGAAGGTTTACACTTATGCAACCTTGGCAATCAGGGCTTTAAACTGTCAATTTCATATGCTTAAATATCAACAGCATATCATGGGACTGCTTAAACAGAGAATTGTTAATCTCTGACTGTGTGGAAAATAAAGATTTACAGGATTTATTACATTCAGCTGAATAAGTTGGAAAACATACTTTGCAATTTGGTTTTGATTACTTGGAGGCCTCTTGCAGGGCTGCTGTAACTGGATCTGTGCTAAGAAGGCATGCTTGGCTGAAAGAGCAAACTCTGCCTTACCATGTTAAAGCAAAATTGTTGGATGCTCCTTTACAACAGGACCATCTCTTTGGTAATAAGGCTGACGAAGTGTTAAAAAAGATGGACGATAAAGCAAAATCTATGCAAACTGTGAAATATTTCTTACAAGTGCAACCTCCAAGATTTAGTAGGTACTGGCCTACTAAGAACTGGTCCTTTCCAGTCCCTTCGAGAGCCGCTCAGTTCAAATCCAGACAGTCCAAAGGCTCCAGGTTTCAGTCACAAGAACTGAACTTTTAGAACAAAACAATGGGGTGCCTCCACCTCCAAATCTGGAAACAAGGCACATCCCTATGGTAAACAGTCTCAATGACTTCCGTCTACAATCACCAAGCACTTACCTTTTAGCTGCCCCTTTGGGAGGAAAACTGGCACTTCATGCACGAAACTGGCAACTTATTACCCAGGACAAATGGATTTTAAATATAGTATCCCAGGGATACAGATTTCATTTCCACACATTGCCAATCCCAAACGGATGGCCAGACCTGCCCCCAAATCAGTGGGCAGAGGCCCAGAAACAGGTTCTGTCCCTCATGAACATGGAGGCTATTCAACCAGTACCAGAAGAGGAAAAGTGACAAGGTTTCTATTCAAGACTTTTCCTGGTACCCAGAAAAGACAAATCATGGCGTCCAATTCTAGACTAATGCACTCTAAACACATTTCTGGACATTCCAAAATACAAGATGCTGACTCTTCAACAATTACTACCTATTCTAGGCAAAGATGCCTGGTTGGTAACTCTAGACTTGAGGCTTACCTGCATATCCCAATCAGGGAATCTTGCATAAGATACCCCCGCTTCAAAGCACTGCCCTTTGGCTTATCTACTGCTCCCAGGGTCATCGCAAAGTGCCTGACTCCAGTAATTGCATTTTGCAGGCAAAGAAATATTCAAATATATCCATACCTGGACGATTGTCTAATTCAGGCACAAAACAAGGACATTCTTCTAAAGCATCTGGTGTTTGTAAAAAGGGTTCTAACTTGTCTAGGGTACACCATAACTAAAAGAAATCACAACTGGTACCCTCTCAAAAAATTACATTCCTGGGTGCAGGCTTGAATACAACTGCCCAGATGACTTACCTTACACCAGAAAAGCAAATTCAATTGGTGACTTACTTCAAACAGGTGGCAACAAAAACCCTGCTATCTGCAAGACAAATTCTGCAAGCCTTGGGGTTCATGGTCTCCTGCATTCTTCTAATTCCATAATGCAAGACTGCATATGAGGAAACTTCAGTGGTACTTAAAAACTTTATGGAGTCAACATTGTCACAGCCTGGAAACAATAATTCCTATCATACCTTGCCTGCAACTAGAGTTCCTATGGTGGGCAGAGGCCTGCCACCAAAACAAGGGACTGCCATTCACTCCACCCCCTGCCGTCCAAACCCTAACTACAGACGCATCAGACTATGCTTGGGGGGGTTCATCTGGCAGGAAAGTGCATTCAGGGCAAATGGAGCCCAATTCAAGTGCACCTTCATATCAATCAGAAAGAGATGCTAGCTGTGCAGAATGCACTGACAGCCTTCAAGGACTACCTTCTTCCAAGACAATTAATGATACAGACAGACAACACCACAGTTATGTGGTACATAAAGAAGCAGGGAGGTACACATTCCTACCCCCTTTGCAGACTAGCCATGATATTGTGGAACATGGCCTTGACCTACCAAATACAACTACAAGCTCAATTCCTGCCAGGAAAGATAAATGCTCTGGCAGACGAGCTAAGCAGAAGTCTTATGGACCCACACAAATGGAAACTGGAACCACAAATGTTCAACATGTTGACACGCAAATGGGGGAATCCAGACATAGATCTTTTTGCTTCACCCCAGAACTATCAGTTGGACAAAGAATTCATCACAAAAAAGCTTGGAAAGTGGATGCTGTATCATTCAGCTGGAAAAACCTAGCAGTCTATGCTTTTCCCTTTCTACCTCTGCTCTCCAAAGTCCTACCAAAAGTCAGACAGGTTGTTTGTCTTTTCTCCTTTTCCCGGTTAGGGGATCACCACAGCGGAACTCCGGTCCGCTAATGAAAGTCAGACAGGACAAACCAAAAATCATTCTGATTGCTCTAGACTGGCCTCGCCAACACTGGTACCCACACCTGCGTAATGTGTCATACCTTCCTCCATAGCACCTGCCTCAGAAACCTTACCTATTGTCTCAGCAGAACTACCAAATTCTACACACTCAGCTCCAAACTTTGAATCTTGCAACGTGGCTAATCATTTAATTTCACCCTTGGCATCCCTCAGCAAACCTGTGATGGATGTCATTTTGGAGGCTAGAAGGCCTAGTACTAGAAAATCTTATGCTGACAAATGGAAAAGATTCTGTGCCTGGAACCAGTCACAAGGAATAAGCACAGCAATGCCCAATATCCCCCAGATTTTGCAATACTTAACTGAGATGCTTCACAAGGGCCTATATTTTTCTTCCGTAAAAATCCATGCCTCTGCCATTTCAGCTCATTACAACACAGAACCTCCCCTCTTCTCTCATCCTCTGCTAAAGCAGTATCTCAGAGGGGCCAAAAACTTAAGACCTCCCAGGAAAGCGCCAACCCCTGCATGGAACCTCAATTTTGTTTTGGAAAAACTCACTCCCTCCTTTTGAGCCAGCTACTACTGCAGACCTAAAATTTCTCTCCCGGAAAACATCTTTCCTTTTAGCAGTCACTTCAACTAGAAAGATTTCTGAATTACAGGCTGTTATGGCAGTGGAGCCTTCCATTATTTTTCATGCAGAGTGTCTCTCTCAGGACCAATCCATCTTTCATGCCTAAGGTGGTATCCAGTGTGGCTCTTAATCAGACCATTCATCTGCCAACTTTCTTTCCCAATCCACAGAACAAGGGTGAGCGGATTCTACATTCATTGGATGTACACAGACAACTTAGATTTTACTTACAGGACAAAATCTGTAAGAAAATCTGAACAACTATTGGTGGCATTTGCTGCAGGGGCAGAGGGAAAGGCTATTTCAAAGCAGACTATTTCCAAATGGATAAGCCATTGTATTTGTTTCTGCTATATGCACCATGGTAAACCTATCCCCAAGGGGATCAGATCTCATTTCACCAAGGCTGCATCTACTTCTGCAGCCTTTCTCAGAGGGGTTCCTACAGAGACATTCTAGAAGCTGCTACCTGGAGCTCAGTTCATACGTTCACCAAACATTACTATTTACCTTTCTTCTCTAAATCCAGAGCTGGCTTTGCCACTGCTGTCCTGCAGGGCCTTATAGCTGCTCCTAATGCTGTATAATTCCATCCTCCCAACCATAGCTTTGAGATTCTACCCAAATGTAATGACTGCAACAGTGAAACACGAAGAACATAGTACAGTTGTGTACACTTACCATAAATGTAAATGTTCGAGTGTATTCACTGTTGAAGTCCTGGTTACCCACCCTCCAGCCCCCTGTTTTTTTCTTACTATACCTCTACTTTCTTTTACTATGCTTAAAAGCCTTTTTGGTGCATTTGTTTTTGTTTGGAGGTATATTTTTTGTGTTTTAAATTATATACACACACACATACATATATATATATATATATATATATATATATATATATATATATATATATATATATTTTGCTCCCCATTTGGGGGGCACCTGACATCTGGGGCAAGAAAAACTGGTGTAATGGTGTCGGCTGCATGTTTTATACCCCTGACAACCTGATGTCATGGAAAAAGGGGGACAGCAACCGATGCAGGACCCAAGACTTTGTTAATCAGGCCGATTGAGGGCAACCTGACAGCAGATTACCCAAATGTAATGACTGCAACAATGAATACACTCGAACATCTACATTTATGGTAAGTGTACACAACTGTACTTTCCTAACCCAGAGACTTCCCCTACTCTGGAACAAACTTCCCATTCATGTCAAGTAGAGCACTTCACTGGTCCTCTTTAAGAGAAATCCTGATGAGTGGGTGGCCAATAGAAAGTTTACCCCGGGATCACTTCAGTGGCCTTGCTTGACAGGGGCACTGTGAACTAACTTTGAGTAGCATGATGCTAGGGAATCTTCTTGGGCTAGGATTATATTGGCTCCAGGGCCGGTAGCCTAGTACACACCTATGAACACTTATTAGGAGTAAGCAAGATGGTAAGACTCTGTCTGCTGTAGGAATCTGTTTCTCCACCCCTCAGAGGTCCCATTCTTGAAAACAAAAGGGTGGTAAAAAATTAATTCATAAAATCACAGGGTTTTCATCACAACACTCCTGGGTATAGACACCTCTGGGACAAGGGGGGAAGGAATTTGAATGTTCATTGCTGCAGAGGCAGACTGCATATGCAGGGTTTCCACAACTGTTTCACCAAGAAACCCTATCAGTGCCCCTGAAAGGTTACCCAGCTGCTGCATTGTGGGACACTTAACCTTACACTTACAAACTTAGCAAAGTATTACATTAGATTCATGGTTGCTAAGGATAATCATTAGAAGCTACACCATTCCCTTTTTATACCCTCCAAAAAAGAGGTTAAAGATTCCCAATATTTTACCTAGTCGGTTGGAATCTACAGCAATAGAAGATTCAGAGTTGCTCGAAAAATGTCATCCAATAGGTCTCCCCAGACTAGTTAGGATTCGGAGTTCATTCCAGGTTCTTTTTAGTTCAAAAGAAAACAGAAGACTTCAGACCAGTTTTTGGACTTGATCATCTCAATCAGTTTGTGAGATGAGACAAAGTTCTGGATGGTCATGGTACAGTACATATTGCCTCTGTTCAGGAAAGACAATTGTATGTGCTGTATAGAGCTTCAGGATGTCTGCTGCTGTCATTTAAAGATTCAGAGAAGCCCCAAAAGATTTCTCTATTTCCTGCTGGGGGGCAATCATTTTCAGTTCAGAGCACTGACATTTGGACTCACCACAGCCTCTCAGGTGCTCACCAAGATTATGGCAGTGGTAGCAACTTATCTTCGACTACAAGAGACACAGATCACCCCATATCTAGACTATTAATTCATAAATGTTACTTCCAGAGATCTACTGCTACAACAACGAGCTATACTGCTCAACCTTGCAGATCTCTTAAGGGTCACAGTGAATCATGCAAAAACTCAGCTACATCCCACACAGCAGATATAATGTATAGGATGTCATATCAACACAGCTTTTCAAATTCCTAGCAGCAAGAGTATTGTCCTTAAAGCTAACAATTTCTCAAGTAATCCAGCATCCCTGCCCACAAGCAGGGTTGGTTCTACATGTTAGGTTTGATGACCCTACCATTGTCTTAGTTTCACTAGCGAGATACCACATGGAAGTGTTACAATGAACTCTCTTGCTGTCTAATATTCTCAAGAGTCTTTATCCCCTACGTACCACAGTACATTTTACACAAATTTGCAGAGATCATGTATATTGGTGGATAACTTCTCTGTCAAGTCACAGAAGGGAAACCTCTTTACCCACCGATTCCTCAGGCTACAGTAACCATGGATGCTTCCCTTTCAGGGAGTTGGGGCATTTCAAATGGATGATGTTTCAAGGGTCTTGGTCACCTGTAAAGGCCAACCTTTACATCAGTATCTTGGAGATGAGAGCAGTCCTCCTAACTTTGCAGGCTTTTCAGAACTACATACCCAAAAGTGTGATATCCATGCAGATGGACAATATGTCTGGTTTAGTATATCAACAAATAAAGGGGAACACAATCATACCTACTTTTCCTGAGAGGCCAGGAAAGTATGGCAATGGGTAATGTCTTCCCATTGCTTTCTATTAGTAATGCACATACCAGTAATGGTAAATGTACTAATGGCCAAACTAAGCAAGTTGATTGTACTGCCTCATAAGTAGTCTCGCAAGCAGGCAGTGGTAATGAAATTTTTCAGCTGTTTGGGCCAACCTTGCTGCAACCTTTTTGTCTCGTACCAAAACCAGCACAGCATTCACTTCACCTTCATCCCTCCACAGGGGCAGTCACTGAGAGATGCTGTATGCCACAATTGGCCTCTGGGTCTCTTCTATGCTTTCCCGCCAATATCACTGCTGACAAAATGCATTCAAAAAGCCACAAGGTGGAAGACCAAGATGATCATTATTGCGCCTTCCTGGACCCAGCAGGTTTGGTTTCCTTCCTTTTGCTTCATTTGATATACCTACCGTGGGAGCTGAATCCCAGTCTGGATTTTCTGAGTCACTCATCTGGGATGCCTGTACTGGATCTACAAACCCTGAAGTTAACTGCACAGTTTCTCCAGTTTTAATGATAGCCAGAGATACCAGACTTTCCTGTCTGGTGGTTCATATCATTACTTCACAAAAAGTCAACCAAAAAGATTTACACAAGCTGATGGAGAAGCTTTTCTATCTGGGCATCATCAAAGGGGACTGAACACCTTCTCCACTCCTCTGAGCTTTCTTGCTGAGACCACCAGTTAGAGACCCGATTGCCCCATCACTGCTTTTTCACCAAAGATCCATTTTTTTTTTTTTTTTACTGTCCAAGTGCAAATGGCTGCTACCTCAAATTTTCACATAGAGCAGAGTGGCACTTCCATTGCTTCTCTTTGAGTCTTCAAAGCTTTCCTCAAAGGAGCTTTCTTGCTGAGACCAGCAGTTAGAGACCCGATTGTCCCATCATGTCATGCTTCAATTCTTAACTCAGAAGCCATTTGCACCAGCAGAGTCAGTGGATCTCAAGTATCTATTTTGGAAAAACGTTTTTCTGATTACAATTACATCCACAAAATTAATTTCTGAATTACAAGTGCAGTCATGTAAACCACTTTTCCTATTTTTCCATAAAGACAATGTGAACAAATCCTTTTCTTCCAAAAGTGACATCAAAAAAAGATTTAAATCAGTCCAATGATTTGCTATTTTTTTGTCAAAGGGGAAAATCTGCATACCCTAGATGTTCACAGGTTCTACTTACAATGAACCAAAGATTAAAAAAAGGCACATCAACTGTTTGTTTCCTTTTATAAATAAAATTTGGAAGAAATGTGTCAAAAGTTACAATTCCCAAATGGCTTTCAGAATGTATTTCCTTTTTATATAATGACTGGGGTTTATCCCTGTACACGAAACCAAAACCCCATTTCAGTAGAGCAGTGGCTACTTCCACAGCATTCATAGAGTGTTCCCATCAATGACATTTATGCAGCAGCAACATGGTCAACAGTGCATATGTTTATATATCATTACAAAGCGGATGTGCCCAGGGCTCATGCATTCGTTTGTTCTACCATTCTCAGAAGTTGCTTTATTATTACCACCTAGGTCTTCTTTTAGGGAGCGTGGGAGTCTGTCCCAAACATTGAATCAGATGAAAGTAGACAACATTGGATGCAAAAATGTACTTACCATAAAGCTCGATCCTCGTCTCTCTTGTTTGGTTCAATCCCTACTTCCTTCCCTCTTTCAAATTGTCACCTGTAAACTTTTGGTGCTTGGACAGGCCTCAACCAACACCCTGTCTGCTCAAGGTTACGTCACCCATACTGATATATTGTGTAAGCTCTTGACTGATTTTTGCAGGTTGTTATATTTTTCAAGAATAAATCTATATAGCTGGAGAGAACCAACAAACTCAATTTGAGGTAATTTAGAAAGATGGAGAGAATTGTAGATAGGGGTGGAGTCAGAGCCTCAGATCAACACCTATGAAAGAAGGTACAGAGCTGGGTCTGGCAACCCAAATATTCAACCAGACAAAAAGAGACCACATATCTATTGTTATGTAAGTACATAGCTTTCATCTTTTTGTCCTTGTCCCTGCTGAGTAGCCCATGTTTGACAAAAACTCTTTTTACTGTTTAACAGCAGTTCCTTACCCTTTCTTGATAGCAGATTCAGTATTTTTGTCTTTCAGCTTGTAATTCTGTACTTTTACTAAGGGGAGTCTGGAGAATTTATGGATCAATGTCACATGACGAAAACTCCTATGGGCTCTGTCTAGTATTACCTTTTCTCTGTCTATGTCAGTCAGCTCTGATATTTTCCCCTACAAAAAGCTGAGACCACCCATTCTTTGACTACTACTGGAATATTTATAAGTTTTAGATTCTGCTTTTGTTCTGTTTCCTCCAGTTCTTCCTTAAACTCCTCCTACCCCTGCTTCTAGTTTTGCCAGTCTGGGTGAGTACGCCTCCTTTATATTTTGGAGTGCCTGTATTGCATCAAAGTGTGTTGATAAGGTGGTCTCAGTCTTCCTCCATTCTCATCATTGGACTTTTTTTACAATAGTGTAGTGCTCATTTTGACAGTTACTTCATACATTTTGTCTATTTTCTTGTGGACGTCTGCCATTTCTATTTGATCTGATAATCATGCTTCCTTGGTTGCAAGGACTGTCATAAAAGGGCCCAATTCTTTTGCTGTTGGAGGTAATAGTTGCCTTACCATTATTTTTTATGCAAGGCTTCTCACTTTCCTCTCTTAGTCAGGATAGTGACTTCTTCCCACTTACTAAAGTCATTTTTATGGATTCCACTCATACTGCAAGTATTTTAAACAGTCTAGGGGTTGGGATAGTGCCAATTTAACACTGTTTAGCTCCACACCATACTGGAAGGTCCCCTACCAGTTATGTAGATTGGCAGGCGAAGTATTAGAAATGGCACCCCAGCTGGGATTGCATCAATACTTATTATTCCAGAATGTAGTGGCAGACAGATTAAGCAGGAACATGCTTCACATGTTTGGAAGCTGGAAACCAAGGTTGTTTATTCACTGACAAAGAAATGGGGTCTCCCACTGGTGGACTTCTTTGCATCAGATGAAAATTAACAGCTGAAAACATTTTGTTTCCAATTCCTGTGCATAAAGGCATGGGTAGATAATTAGTATAGACAAGGTCAGTGACCTTGTATCATTATGGCCAAAACAATAGTGGTTCTCCCACTGGTGCAAATGATGAGAAACTCCTCTACATTTTTATAGTAATGCAGTCCTAACATGGACAGAGAGGGGCTGGAATGCATCACAGTCTAAAGGGCTTCAGACTCTCAACCCAGATCTTTTCAATCTGATGGCCTTTAAAAGGATAATTTCTAAGTGGATATGCTCCATATTCAGCAGGAGGCTAGGAATTCTAATCACTATAAAGTCTTATTTGCCCAAGTGGAAACATTGCTATTGGTGGTTATCTTCTATGATGATGATCACCACAGGAGCAAGGGGAAACTGAGGTCCTTCATTGTCTGACAGAGCTCTTTTAGGGGACCTTTCACATGCTTTCATTAAAGTCCACATTTGCCATTGCTGCTTGATATCTGCTTGGTCCCCAAGTCTTATCCCTGTGTACTTAAGTTTCTGAAATGTGTGTTGCACCATATACACTAAAAAGTACCTCACTTGTAGGACCTTAATTTGGTGGTAAACTCTAGCACTGTCCCCTTTAGCCTAGGCTGCTCAGTAGCCATCAGGTTTTGCACAGAAAACCTTATTTGTGGCATCTATCCGATATTATTTGTAGGACTTCCTGTATAAAGAGCGCCCTCTACTGTCTTCCATCAAAGACCCAACTCTTGTTTCATATAAGAAATTATCTCTGAACTGGCAGTTACTCATAATTTTGTGCTTCCTGTCTTCTTTTGTAATAATAAAGCAGGAAAAATATTGCTTTTGTCCTTAATTTAGAAACATCTTAGGTACTTTACTAATCAAACCAAAAATTTCAGGCAGACTTGGCAGGTTTTTGAGTCCTTCGTGACAAACATTTATTACTTTGGTAATATAAAGTCCTTGGGTGGGGAGGATGCTTCAGTAACGTAGGGTTAGATCCACTTTTCTGAGCCTTCACGGCTTGACGGGTTCAAAAAGAAAAAAAAAAACATTCTTGCCTTATTAGACATAAGTCCTCAAGTGCTGCCTGTAGCCAGTGTTTCAGCATTTATTTTATAACATACATAAATTTCAGGTAAGTTTATTGTGGTGTCTGTATTCTGCTGAGACTGCTTTGCAACAAACATAAACAACTTTACAAGCTTATAGTTAAGTGCAAGGTTCGAAAGCAAGTGTTAGGTAGTCAGTATGCAGATCATAACAAGTCTAGACATTAAACCGTATTCAGAAAATCTTTCCACCCTCAAGGAGGGCAACACAAGATAAGCTGAAGGACAATTTAAGGCTGCCCATGCAATCACCTAGGTTTACCTTGGATCTGGCTGGGGGTACTACTCTGCTTGACATGTAGTAGAACTTTATTTCTTGGGATGAAGTGGTTAATTGGAACATGAGTTTTTTCTCATTTGTGTTTCCTTAGATACACAGGTAACTACTAAACTTGTGATCCAGGAAACTGTTGAGTAGTCTAGCCCAATTTCCCAATTACACTAAAGCACTATTTGGTTAAGTGACTTGCTCTGATGTATACAGTAGGCAAATGGAAGCTGAGAGAATAGCAAACATCTCATTAAAAGCTCATAGCTTTATCCTCTGTGCTAAATTTATGCATTGAGTAAGGTTTAGCTTATAGCTTTCCCTCTGTGCTAAATTTAGGTATTAAGGTTTAAATCCTTCAGTCATATATTTGCGAAACCATTGTTTTGACAGACACATGCCAAAATGGGGCATTATATTCAGTAGTAGGCTTGATAAGAGATGGGTAAGTGGTAATTAAACTTTAGAACTAAAAGACATGGCTTGGGAAATAATTTATGCCAAATAAACGAATTACTATGGAAACATGATGGCCAAAAATAAGTTAGGTTCAGTAAAAGTGTCTAGCTGCTCATGTGGTGTAGAGAGCTGAGAAAAGCCCTGACTACAACTAAACTGACCCAGGTTTGAGTAGCAGCTCAGGGGATTGTAAGAGGAGATGGGCAGGTGTTTACTGAAGACTAGGGACATTATGCATGGTAAACCATGGTCCAAAGAGGGAAAGGGTTGTAGACCTGTATGAGCTGCTGCTGAGACAGGGAGATGCACTGAATGTCCTTATTGCACATGCACCCATCAGACAAAAAATCACATAACTGCAATGGGAGGGGGAGCAAAGGGGTAGACCATAAGTGAAAAATGCACCCCTGGTGGATGGTAGGCTGGCTCAACACCCCCCTTGTGTTCATATAACAGTGAAAGTCCAAGGTTTTAGGAGAGGCTTGCAGACTTGGCAATGGATGTAGGACACTGGGGTAGAGTGCCTTAGGGTGATGCAAGGGAAGGAAAAAGTGCCTAGATCTTTTACAGCAGTGTTTTGAAAGGAGGGTGTGTGTGACCTGTGTGGTATGATATGGAAAGTTTTGTTTACCAAAATGGAACTGTACTATATTTCTTTACATTTAGTTAGAGACCATTACCTTTGCACAGGTTGTAAACATAGTGTTACCCATATAGGAGCAGTTGGGAGTCTGTGGAAGAACAGCCATTGGCAAACTTAGACAGTCATAGGCCAGGTGTGTTGTTTTGAAGGTCTGAGAAGTAGATGCCAAATGGGAAAAGATGTAACACTGAGCTCTGTGATATCTAATTGATAACGTTTTGATTTTGTACATGGCATGTGCGACTATAATCACTTGCTGACCCTACAACTTATAAATTTATGTTCAGACTTACAAGTCTGAATAATACCTGAATGGAGAGTAGTTTCAATGGCCTTAGATTAGGTCCATATAGACTCTAAGTATTGCCTTATTCTAGTTTGCCACTGTGTGAACACATTATTTGAAGTTATGTTTCCTTTGTCAGTTTCTGTGTTTGCTATTGCTCCTATTAGACTAAGTATGTGTGATGGATTTTGCTCCAAGATTAGTACATGGCCAAGTTACTTTTGGCCAGACAGCAGCTGAAAAGTGGTATAGTCTAAAACAAGTTGTTGGAGGTCTGCGGTGATGATTAATGCAGATTGGTTGTGAAGTTTTATAAGATTTTAGGGCAAAATTCCAGTAATTTGCCCAATTATTGTGTACTGTTAAATTTATGACCTGATGATGTCTTTTCTGTTTGATTCAACAGTTGGGTTATTAGGATCAAACTCAGCACTTTTTTTCAAGAGTTTGGATGCAGGGCTGTGACTTCTCCCTTACATATAATTCACTCTGGTCCCCAGAATCCCTGCAATCTCATTTACTGCTTGATCAGTTAAGATGTGATTTGTGGGCTCTGTATCAGTACTTAGATAAGTCTCTCTCTCTCTCTCTCTCTCTATATATATATATATATATATATATATATATATATCAGAGTCTGTTGTATATTTAATCTTCATCTCTCTTCTTGGATTTGGTGTTTGTACCATGCTTTGATACTTTTTTCCTTTATTAAGGTAATTGTTTCTTTTTCCCACCTCTCTATCCTTAAAAAAAGTATACTCATCTTGCTGTTTGTTGCTTTTCCTTTTATCCTTTTTCTAGGATTAGAGAGTTAACATTAGTTTGTCTGGAGTTTAATAGTGTTTGTCTTATAACTGGCTGTTTTTTTGGTGTTATTCTGTTGACTCATTTGCTGAAACCATGGCTGACAATGCCACTGGTTTTTAAAAAAATTATAGCTTGTGGGCACAAAATTCCACTCCAAGATCCTCATTCCATGTGCATTTACTGTTTAGGTGTAGTGCATTTTAATGTGGATTATGAAGTTTGCACCTCTTTCAACGCCAGGGCTTTAGAAGGTCATTGAGACATGTTAGTTCTGGAGTATCTCTGCCATACCCAAGCAGGAGCATTGGCACCTTCTGTTTCAGAGATGTCTTCTCATTTATCAAAGAAATCTGATAAAGTTAGTCCAGGAGAATAAAAAAGCAAAAACAGAAAACAAAGAGGAAGAGAGAGCAAGATAGAGAGTCCAGGTCAGCTTTGAAGACTCCAAGATGCTCTAATCTTCCTGGCACAGAGGTCCTTCAGATCCATTCCTGTTTCCACCCTACTGCTTTTCCCAAGAGCCAGCCAACCTGAGGCTCCATTCATCTTTCTTTGCAGGAGAAACATTGATGTTCAATCCTGACTACCATCAGTGGCTTCATACTTCAGGTCATTCCATTCATTGAAGAGTCTTTTGGAAGAAGATGTTGACAGGGTAATGCAGAAGTTTCTTCAGACACAGATCCATATGGGGGTTCTCCCAGCATCTAACCCCTCCAGTGGCTACAGTCATGGTCCCTACCACCCCCATTAGTCTTTCCTGTGTCAGTTTGACTTTTGGATCCAAGTTTGTCTAATAGTGCACCTATGTCGGATATAACAGTGTTATCAGCTCCAGCTGTATCCATCACACTGTGTAATCTGGCCTTGTTGGGTCAAGATTGGTCTTGGAGTCAAAGCTCAGTAGTTGGGGTTAACTCCAAAGTTTTAGGAGCCATCCTTTCCCTTTAGCCCTTTGGGTATGGTCATCTAGGTGACATTATTTGCCTCAGATCTGAATCGGATGGCAGATACAGAAGATGGTCTTCTTGTTTCACTGTTGCAGTCATCACACTTGGGTTATCTGTCTGCAGGTAGCCCTCAGTCGACTCCAATACCAGAGTCTTAGTATTTCTGCATCAGATGCTGTCGTTTATTCCATGACGTCAGGTCATCAGGAGTATAAAACAGGCAGCTGACACCATTACATCAGTCTTTCTTGCCGAGGAGGAGCCCGAAGCAGAAGCAGTTTGCAAGTGCCGGTCGGCCGCTACCTGAAATTTTAGTTTTTGAGTTTGTAATCCTAATGTCTTCTAAAGTTAAGTACCCCGTTGGGGATCCTTTTTCCTTGCTCTAACCGATGTCAGAAAAAGTTAATTGTCTTGCCTGTGGAAAGCAAATACCTCACAGAAATATTCATTCTTACTGCATCACCTGTTTAGGCCCAGAGCATGACATCCCTCACTGTCTGTTTTGTGCCTTGTTTAGCACCCGAACCATTCATCATCGGCCTATCTTTGTCGCTAAATTCTTTTGCTGTCGTTTTCCATATTCTGAAATGGGTTCAGTAAGCCATCCAACTACCGATCTTCCAAAAAAACGTAAAAATACAGAGACAGACCGCATAGGTCCAAAACTGCCGACAATGCTTCCATTAAGCTAGTCACCAGTCCACCAGTACTCAGTGAGGTGCCTTTGCAGCCCCTGATGCCCGCTTCTGTGGATTCACAGGCCTCTGCTGAGACTCATTCGGAGTCTGGTATGCCGCGAGATGCTTCTTCGACTATGGAACCTGCGGATGTTTATAACTTGGATGGGTCCGAAGCCGCTGTATTCTGACCTACTGATGTTCAGATCAAACCGACTACTTCATTTTTACCAAAACTACCAAGTTTCTTAGGCCCAGAGTACGCACTACGCCTAGAAAACCGATGACCAAAGAGAATGCTCAAACTCCCATGCCACAAAAACAAATGCTTAGAATGGCTGAAGACCTTATCACCATAATTAGGGGAAGCCAGCCTTCCCCTGCTAAAAGACAAAGAATTGAGTTTCCTAATGACTCTACAAACCAGGAGTCCGATGACTCTGACCCTTCTGATTATCAGGACATGCCCTTATCAGCCTATGAGGACTCAGATACAGAGGAATCCATTCCCTCCACCTCCCCTCCAGAGAATTTTTTTTTTTGGTGAAACCTTGCATACTTTAAAAGAGCATTTCCGCTGGGAATGCCAAGACTATCCTCAGTCCAAAAAGAGACTCAAGAGAATTTTTAGAGTTGCCTCAGCACAGGCCTATAGCTATACCCCCTGTCCTGGATGTTGTAGGTGATGTTTTTATGGAATCCAGTCTTACTTCCAGATACATTACCCCGGTTCATAGGAAGCCTAATGGTTGCTACAGAGTACCTGATTCCCACAAATTTCTCTTCAAGAATCCTACTGCTGATCCAGAGACCATTTTCCAGGGACCTAAAGGTATTAAGGCTACTACAGCCAAAAATCCTACCCCTTCGGACAGGGACTCAAGAGCTTTAGACAGATGGGGTAAGAAGGTATATACCTTTGCAACTCTTGCCATCAAGGCATTGAATTGCCAGTTTCACATGTTGAAGTATCAGCAACATATTATGGAACTAATTAAACAAAAAATGGTGTTACTTCCAGATTGTGCAGAAAATAAAGATTTACAAGAGCTAATGCATTCTGCAAACCAAGTTAGTAAGCATACTTTTTTTCTGCATTTTCGACTTTTTAAGCCTTTCGATTGCTATTTCTGCCTGTTTTATTCTGCTATTACCTGTTTTTACTGTTTTTAATAGCCTGAATTGTTTATTGCACTTGCTTGTTTAAGTTTTGCTTAAAAGTTAAACAACAGGCTAATACACTCAAGTGTACAAGCTTTTGATAGCATTTAGTCGAAAAACACAGAATTTATTGTATTTTCTGCCTATCTGAAAAAAAACTTGAAAAAAAAAATACTCTTGTTTTCCATACTTTTCTAATAGTTTGTTCCAGTGATCAGATTTTGCTGATCCCTGGGCTTTGTCTTGGTTCCTGTTTTCTCCATTTTCCTTGTTTGGTCAAGGGGTAGTTTCTTTACTCACTAGTGGGAGTAGGGAGTACTGAGCTGCCTGTTTGTCCTCAGAGGAGTGGTTTAAGACAGTAACTTGTAGTTTATTGGCCATTTTGGGTAATTTCCTGTCTTTTCCAGCCCCCTGCTATAAAGCACGCTTTGGCGCGAATTAGCGCGGAGCTGCCACTGTTGCACACTAGGGCAGCACCGGTTAAGCAGGTTTAAACTATTCGGGCTACCTAAAGTCCACTCTTCAAATTTTCCCTTAAAACTACCTTCCTCGAACTATACTACTGATCAAATCAGCGTATCCTATAACTAAAAAGATCTTCTCTACTTGACTCCAAGTAGACTATTCTCTATCTGTTAAACCTAGCACTTGCTCCTACAGTACTTATTACTTTGATACGGCACTCTTGTCATAGATAGTACCCCAAAAAGGCAACCCCCCATTTCTCGGTCACCCACGTCCCCGGAATCTTTTTAAAGTTTTTGTCTATCCTTCTAGCATGTCGAGGATCAGTTGCTAGTGTCCTCTCCTGCTCAGCTGGTGAACCTGGGAATATTGAGGCAATGTTACAATTGCCTCATGTACACAGACAACCCTCTCCTCCTCCCACAAAACACAAATACATGCGAGAGATGCAACTATATGGCCAAACTGGAGGCTGAGCTCTCTCAACATAGGACTGGCAAGACCAGTCAGGAGGAGAAGGTTACCACACACACTATAGACCCAGTCTCACATAGTACCATTACAACCTCAAATCATACACCTAAACACACAAAGACATACTCGGAGGCTCTGATCAAAAATCTACCAAAACAGCAGAGGCCACCAAAGCAGACACCCAAACAACCACCACCTCAGAACACAACACCTGCAACACATAGACCTCACAGTCAGAGTGTCAAACAGTCACAGCCCTTAAGGCCAAACACAATGCCAGACACACTAGTCATTGGTGACTCCATAGTCAGACACACTGACGTCCCGCTCACCAGACTGAGTAAGGAGAAGGTCACAGTAAGCTGCCTGTCGGGCGCTAGAATACGCCACATAACGCAAGCACTCAGGTCTCTCAACAGAAGGTACAAATATGACTCAGTCATTGTCCACGCTGGTGTAAACGACCTGAGACGTACCTCCTTGGACTACATGAAAAGAGACATTGAGGAGCTCTCTGATTATGTAGCCCAGGAAGGTATGACCCTGACCTTGAGCAGTATCCTACCTTCACCAAGAATGATGCCACAATACAGAGATAAGATGATCAGCTTTAACAATTGGCTTAAACACTGGTGTCATTCAAAGGGGATCCAGTATCTGTCTGCCTGGGATGACATGCTGGACAAGCCACGCTGCTTCGCAAGGGACGGCTTGCACCTGTCACCCCTGGGATTCCGGATATTGGCAAAGGCTCTTGCCACCCCCATAGTGCCTTTTTTAGGCATGGCTCCAATTCTAAACCTACCACCCTAGAAAACAAAAAAGGAAAAAAACTAAGGGTAATGCTGCTCAATGCCAGAAGTCTAAATCTCAGAATGCACGCACTTGAGGCCCTTCTCAGTATGGAGAACATCGATGTCTGTGCTGTGACAGAAACCTGGTTCAAGGCTCCTGAGAGCACCCCAGCGCTATCAGGTTTTACCTCATATCATGCGTTCCGGCCCCAAAATCCAGACAATACCAAGAAAGGAGGGGGGGTATCCATATTCATCAAGGACACCCACACCTCAAGACTGGTGGCAACGCACGATGCATCGGAGACCATCCAGGTGCAATTAACCATAGGCAAGACTGCTCTGCAAATTGTAGCATTTTACAGGCCACCCTCACAAACTCAGGAACCTCACATGGCCTTCCTGAAAACACTAGAGGGGATAAATGTATCACCAAACACCATCATACTAGGTGACTTCAATTACCCTAATATAGACTGGGAACACTACTCAAGCCCAAACACCCTAGCCCAAAAGTTCCTGGAATTCATAAACTCAAATGCCATGGAACAACTAGTCACCATCCCACAAGAGGAGATAACATACTTGATCTCATCATCACGAACATGGGAGCACAATGTTCAACACCGGAAGTATACCCCTCACTGGTGAGATCAGATCACAAACTAATCTCGCTGGAGGTCCTCATCCCACCCCACCTGAAATAACAAAGACCACAGTAAAGAACTTCTTGAAAGCCGACTTCATACTTCTAAAGACTAGTGTGGTCTCCTTTAAGGCCCCCGAGCCGGGAAAACAGTACTCAAGCCGCTGAATCACTTACAAATGCCTTCTACCAGCACCTGCAGGACTGCATGGATAAGGCAATCCCAAGCAAAACAAAGACTCTTTGTACCAAAGGCAAGCGTCCAGTCTGCTGGACCCCAGCCATAAACAAACTCTACAACAAAAGGAGGAAGCTACTACAAGATAGAGCAAAATCCTTAAAAGGTAAGACACCCTTGATCACTATAAGTAAAAACTAAGAGCTCTCATAAAATCATCCAAAGCAAATTTCGAGAGAAAAATAGCTAAAGACTCAAAAGACAATCATAAGGCCTTCTTTAGCTATGTTAGAAACCTAGGAGGAAACTCCCAGATATGCTCAGAACTAGTTCAAAATGATGTGAAGATTACTGATCCTACAGACATTGCCAACATACTGGCTGACAGGTTCAGTGCGAACTTCTCCCCTCCCCAAAGGAGAGATATCTATACCAAACGATTGCAGCCCCCAAACATCTCCAGCCCAAGTGAGAACTGCTCTCTCCAAAGCAAAAAACACAGCATCCATGGGACCTGATGGTGTCCCCGGCTGTGTGCTCCACGAACTCAATGAGGATTTAAACCCACAGCTAGGACAGCTGTTTAATCAAAGTCTTACCTCTGGATACGCCAGGAGTGGCGCACTGCAACTGTGGTCCCACTTCACAAAGGCGGTGCCTCCACCGACCCTGGAAATTACCGGCCCATTAGCTTGACAAGCCTTATCTGCAAAGCTATGGAGAGGATCATAATGGACCTCATAAATAAAGACATAGGGAATTTGCAGACTTTGGATCCAACCCAATTTGGCTTTGTCAAAGGCAGGTCATGCCTTTTAAACTTGGTTGACTTTTTCGAAACAGTCACCAAAGCCATTGATGAGGGAAAGGCAGTCCATACAGCCTACCTCGATCTGGCTAAGGCCTTCGATACAATACCCCACTCGGGTATCATTGAAAAACTCATCAGCTTAAATGTTAACCCATACATCACAAGATGGGTTGCAAACTGGCTGAGTGACAGAACCCACAGGGTCAGAATTGCTGGCGCCATGTCAGACTCAAAGCCTGTCACAAGTGGTGTCCCACAGGGCTCAGTCCTGGGCCCACTCTTGTTTGGCATCTACTTTTCCGAAGTACAAGCAAACACAGGAGGGTTATGGCTGACAAAGTTTGCAGATGACTGCAAACTGGGCCATAGCAGAAAACACATCTGACACAGATATCCTTCAGAAGGGTCTCACAGAAGCGGATAACTGGTGCCAGAGCCACGGCCTAAAGTTAAATGCCAAAAAATGCATAGTCATACCCTTCGGGAAAAACAAAGTTACCCCTAGCTACCAAATAGGTGGCAATCCACTGAGCACAGAAGAAGTTATCAGGGACCTGGGGACCCAGGTTGATAGTAGTCTGTCATTCGACACCCATGTAGCTAAAGTAGTTAGGAAGACCTTCTACATTGCCCACCTTATCATGAAGGGATTCTCATCTAGATCAAGGGAGGTCATAGTCTCCCTTTACTCATCACTCATCAGACCAATGATTGAGTACAATGCCCCATTCGAATGTATCTGACCCGACACTTGCAGCAGCTGGAGAGGCCACAAAAGTTCCTCACCAAAAGGATAAAGGGTCTCAAAACTGTCCTATGCTGCCCGACTGAAAGAACTCCAGCTCTATTCAGTCGCCACGCTTGCTCAGAGATGACCTTTGCCTAACATACAAGGCCATGTCAAACCCAGATTTCATGATTATGCTTCACCTCTAAATCTAGATCCATCAGAGCCACAAGGGCGGGAGACTTACACCTCGACACGGCTATTAATAGGACGTGCTGGAGGGATAGATTCATCACCCAAAGACTCCCTATGCTGTGGAACAAAATCCCGGTACATGTGAGGCAGAGCACCTCGCTGGCCTTGTTCAAGAGAAATCTTGACAAATGGATGGGAGATCGCAGATATACCCCAGGGATTACCTCAGTGTCACTGCTCGACAGAGGCACAGCAAAATAATGGGTATAGTTCCCCATACTAAAGGGGTGGCGTAAGCCACAAAACGATGGGCTAGGCTTGTAAATGCCCTTAGGCAGATAGCCTAGTATGAACCTATGAGCCTATGAACCTATGAACTTTGCAATGTGGCTTGGATGCCGTAGAAGCTGCAGTCACTGGGTCTGTACTGAGAAGGCATGCTTGGCTGAAGGAACAAAGAGTGCCAGATCTTGTCAAATCCAAATTACTAGACACACTTTTAAATAAGGACTGTTTGTTTGACACCAAAGCAGAAATTGTTCTTAAAAAATGGAAGAAAAAGCTAAATCTATGCAAACTGTCAAAGAATTCTTACAAGTGCAGCCACCTAGATTCAGTAGGCATTGGCCTTCAAAAAACTGGTCGTTTCCAGCCCCTTCCAGACCAAACCCAGGGGAAACAGGCCACCCAGACTACAGTCTCAGGGTATGCAGAGATCTAAACAGTGGAGTGCCCCCACCTCAAAAACAGAGTGGTAAGCCACCCCCTTATGGAAAAAGTTCACAATGACTTTTCAATTATCCTTCCCAGCCCTGCTCAATCACTTGTGCCCCTAGGAGGAAAACTTGCCCTTCATGCAAAAAACTGGATGTCCATTACTCAGGACCGATGGGTCCTAAATATTGTATCCCAGGGGTACAAATTCTACTTCCATTCACTGTCAACCCCAAGTGGGTTTCCAAACCTTCCTCTAAACCAGTGGGCAGAGGCTCAAAAGCAAGTACTTTCTCTGCTCAATATCAGAGCTATTCAACCTGTTCCAGTAGAGCAAAGGGGTCAGGGTTTCTACTCCAGACTCTTCCTGGTGCCCAGAAAAGAGGGCTCTTGGCACTCAATCCTGGATCTATCAATTCTCAACACCTTTCTGGTGGTCCCAAAATTCAAGATGCTTACCCTGCAACAGCTTCTCCCTATGCTAGCCAAGGATGCCTGGTTAGTCACTCTAGACTTAAAAGAAGCTTATCTGCACATCCCCATAAGGGAGTCATGCAGAAAATATCTACGTTTCAGGGCAGGCTTTATGCACTATCAGTTCTCTGCACTTCCCTTTGGCTTATCTACTGTGCCCAGAGTATTCACAAAGTGCCTGGCTCCAGCCATTGCATACTGCAGGCAGAGAAATATCCAAGTTTTCCCATACTTGGACGACTGCCTGATTCAGGCGGACAGTCAAGAATTGCTGCTTCAGCACCTGGCATTTGTAAAAAGCCTTCTCACTTCATTGGGGTCCACCATCAACAAAAATAAATCACAACTGGTGCCCAGTCAAAAGATTGTATTCCTGGTAGCAAGCTTGGACACAACTTCCCAGATGGCATTTCTCACTTCAGAAAAACAGATATATCTGACAAACTACTTTAAACAAATGGCCACCAGAACCCTGCTAACTGCAAGCCCTAGGGTTCATGGCCTCATGTATTGTGCTAATTCCATATGCAAGACTGCTTATGAGGAAACTTCAGTGGTACTTAAAACATCTTTGATGCCAACATTCTCAGGACCTGGAAACAGTCATTCCTATCATACCTTGTCTAAGGACAGAGTTCCTTTGGTGGGCAGAAGCATACAACCACAACAAGGGACTGTTTTTTACTCAACCTCTTGCTGCCCAAACCCTGACAACAGATGCATCAGACTATGCATGGGGGGCTCCCATGGCAGGCAAATGCATTCAGGGCCACTGGAGCCCAGGGCAAATTATCCTGCACATCAATCAAAAAGAGATGCTAGCTGTACAGAATGCTCTGACAGCCTTCAAACACCTAATCCTTCCAGGACAACTGCTTATAAAAACAGACAACACCACAGTTATGTGGTACATAAACAAGCAGGGGGGAACCCTTTCTTACCCACTCTGCAGGTTAGCCGTGGCCCTGTGGAACACAGCCTTGAACAACCAAGTGCATCTACAAGCTCATTTCCTGCCAGGCAAACAAAATTCACTGGCAGACAACTTAAGCAGAAATCTCCTAGGCCCACATGAGTGGAAATTGGAACCCAACACCTTCAACCTTCTGATCTAGAGGTGAACCTCTTTGCCTCCCCAAGAACCACCGGTTGAGCAAATACTACACCAGGATCCCTCACCATAGGGCCTGGAAGGTGGATAACCCTATCCTTTCAATGGGAAAAACTCTCAATTTATGCCTTTCCCCCTCTGCACCTTTTCTCAAGAGTACTACTCAAGATAAAACAGGACAGACCAAGGGCAATTCTTGTTGCCCCAGACTGGCCACACCAACACTGGTGTACCCACTCTTATGCAGCCTGACAACAGTGCCACCTTCACCAGACTCCTGCCCTACTGTCTTAGCAGGAGGGACAGATTTTGCATCTACAATTGCAAACCCTAAACCTTGCAGCCTGGCTTATCACTTGAATACACCACCAGTAACCCTCAACAAACAGGTACTGGACATCATTCTTGAAGCCAGAAGGCCTAGTACTGGGAAATCCTATGCTGAAAAGTGGAAAATATATTGCTCTTGGACTCAGTCTCAAGGTAAGGACACAGCAGTGCTCTCCTTACCTCTAATCCTGGATTACCTAGCAGAGCTACTCCACAGAGGCCTATCCTTCTCCTCCATTAAGATTCATGCCTCTGCCATCTCAGCCCATTATAATACTGAACCACCTCTATTTTATCACCCTCTCATCAAACAGTTCCTGAGAGGGGCTAACAACTTAAGGCCCCCTCAGAGAGTACCCACCCCTGCCTGGGACCTTAACTTTGTACTGGAAAAGCTCACACTTCCTCATTTGAACCTGCTGCCACAGCAGAGTTAAAATTCCTCTCCTGGAAGACAGCCTTGCTTTTAGCCATAACTTCAGCAAGAAGAGTGTCTGAGTTGCAGGCACTAATGGCTGTGGAACCCTTCATTATTTTCCATGCTGACAGGGTTTCCCCTCAGGACTAACCCATCCTTTATGCCTAAGGTGGTGTCCATTGTGGCTTTAAACCAATCCATCCATTTGCCAACCTTCTTCCCTAACCCTCAGAATAAAGGGGAAAAGATCCTGCACTCCTTGGATGTGCACTGAAAGCTCAGGTTCTACCTTGACAGGACTAAGCCTTTCAGAAAATCTGACCAGCTGCTAGTCAGCTTTGCTACAGGGGCAGAGGGTAAGGCCATTTCAAAACAAACCATTTCCAAATGGATAGCACACTGCATCCATTTCTGCTACAAGCACCATGGAAAACCTACCCCACAGGGGATCAGACCACATTCCACTAGGGCGACTTCCACCTCTACAGCATTTCTCAGTGTAGTCCCTTCCAGAGACATTCTGGAAGCTGCAACCTGGAGTTCTGCACACACCTTCACCAAGCATTACCATCTACCTATCTTTTCTAAATCCAGGGCTGGATTTGCTACAGCAGTCTTGCAAGGCCTACTAACCATCCCTAACCCTTCTTGACTGCCTCCATCCTTCCTCAGCTTTGGGAATCAGCCCAAGTGTGATGACTGCAAAAGTGAAACACGAAGAACATAGTACAGTTGTGTACACTTACCATAAATGTAGATGTTCGAGTGTATTCACTGTTGCAGTCCTGGTTTCCCTCCCTCCAGCCCTCTGGTTTTCTTTATCTTGCTTCCTCTCCTCTCTATGGCCATTCCTAATGGCATTGGTATTTACTTTTTACTGGTGGTGTTCTCCACCATATGCTACCTCTCTATTTGGGGGCACCTGACATTTGGGGCAAGAAAAACTGATGTGATGGCATTTGCTGCCTGTTTTATACCCCTGATGACCTGACGTCATGGAAGAAGTGACAGCATCCAACGCAAAAATAGTAAGACTCTGGTATTCGGGCCAACTGAGGGCTACCTGCAGGCAAATAACCCAAGTGTAATGACTGCAACAGTGAATACACTCTAACATCTACATCTATGGTAAGTGTACACAACTGTACTTTTCATCCTTAGCCTTCTTTTTTTAGGAGTACTGCTTCAGCCCTGGTGTAGGCTTTGACTTTTGAGGCATTTCAGAGGGTCCTCTCCAGATCCAGAGAGGAGGTGTCTATTTTACTGTGTTCCATCACAACTTCATGTGGATTCTGTGACCCTGTCCACTAATCCTGTTTGATAGGGACACTCAACATAACTCAGCCTTAGGGACATTCGTTTGGAGAGTCCCCCTTCCAGTTTCAACCCTTCCCCTGAATCCCATATGGGGGAGGGCCCTAAGAAACTAGCCTATAAGAGAAGGCACTTGTACTTCTCTCCAGAGTATGTCATGGAAGCTACTGATTTCAGTAAAGAGGAGGGTTCCTCTGGAAGACATCTCCTTTGGAGATATTCTAGTGTTGATGAAGCAGAGTGGGGGGGGTTGTCCACTGAAGTCCTCTCTCCAGAGAAGTCTGTGTTCCTTGAGGCATTTGGCACTGGCTCTTCTGCCTCATGGGTAATCCCACCCACTATTGAGTTGATTAATATAGTGTCTCAGTGGGCCTGGAAGAAAATGTGGTGGAGTCCATCCCATGTAAGTTAGATAAGTTTTTAATTGTACTTTGAAGCAAGTTCCACTAAAGCAAGAATCCCCCAGTAGATGCCATGGTTGCTGTGGCAGTTACAAAAAAGGAGCTCTTAGAGGAGAGCTCTTCTGTTCATCCCCAATACAGAGAGAATCTAGACCACTGGACAGCTTTAGAAAACAGTTGTATGCTTGTGACAATTTCACTCAGAGTGCATTACTGTTTGGCTCACATGACTCATTTTCAGAGGGACTTAACCAAGGAATGGTCAAAATCAGTCTTGAGTAATCCACCTGTAGAAGTCCAGAAGTCAGTGGAGTCCCTGCTATCCACCCTTCAGTCAATTACAAATGTGACCATGCATCTGGTCTCTAATGCAGCTGATGGCATGAGAAGGGAACAGGTGCTAGCATTGCTATTTATCAGCACCCCTGGGATGAGCCTATGCAATTTTGTAGAAGGCTTCCTTCATCAATGCTCCTTTTGATGGTTTAACCATATTTGGACCAAAGGTCAAAGAAACTTACCAGAAGTGAAAAGGAAGGCAAGACCTTGTCTGCAGTTAGCATTAATTTTTCTGTCCCTCAAAGGACCTTTTCCCAGAACCAAAAGGGTGGAAAAAAGTTCTATAGTTTCAATAGTCCCAGGTTTTGGGCAGGATGCTTCTGCTGACGGAATCCCCTGGGGCAGAGGGGAAAATAATTTCAATGGACGGCACTTTAAGCACAGAGGTGGACTGCAAAATTGAGGGTTTCGAGGCTACTTCACCAAGAAACCATTCTAGCACTCCTAAACAATTGCCTGACTGCTGTACTTTGTTGACAGTCAGGGTGCTGCTTATCCCTTCACCCTCAAGCCTGGCATGTCATCACCCAAGATTCCTGGGTGCAGAGAATAACTACCACAGATAACATTATTCCCTTTGTTTCTCCTCCACAAAAGAGAAAGTGAATTTCTGATGTTCCCCCACTTAGAATTGGCAGCAATGAAGTTTGTAAAACTGCTAGAAAAGGGAGACATTTAGCAGTTCCACCAGGCTAGCACAGATCAGGAGTCCATTCAAGCTTCTTTTTGGTTCTGAATGAAACAGGGGACCTCAGGCACATTCTAGACTTAAGCTACTTAAACCAGTTTGTAAAGCAGACAAAGTTCTAGATACTCACAGGTCAGTCCTTCCTACCTATTCTGAGGAAGGACTACTGGATGTGCTCAATAGACTTCCAGTATGCCTACTACCACATTAGGATAATGAGGCAGCCCAAGAGATTTCTCCATTTATGGCTAGGAGCCAGTCATTTTCAACTCAGAACATGCCCTTTGGCCTCATCACAGCCCCCAGGATGTTTACCAAATGCATGGCAGTTTTGTGGCAGTCTATCTCAGGCTGCACAGGTTAAAAGTGTTTCCCTGTTGAACTGCTGGCTCCTCACTGCGTCAACCAGAGACCTGCTGATTTAGGGAAGGGACTTCTTGCCCCACTTAGCTCCATGGCTGGGAGTAATGATCAACCTTACAAAGAGCCAGCTGACTCCAACGCAGAAAATAGAGTTCATAGGATGCCACCTGAACTCATTTACTCAGATAACCAGACATTCACAATACAGAATTATATCCCTACATTAGATAGCTTCAGAGGTCCTTCATCATCCTAATCCACCGGTGAGACTTGTTCTTCAACTTCTGGGCTCAATGGCTATTTCTGTCATGTTAGTATCTCATGCAAGGTTCTACATGAGAGTCCTGCAGTGGACACTTTCTGTAAAATGGTCTGTGATGTATCAACCCTGTTGTGCCCCAGTACATCTCAGACTAGTATGCAAGAACCACATCTGTTGGTGGTTCACCCCACCGATAGTAACATGGAATTGACAATTCACCTTTCCATCCCCAATATCCACTGTAACCATGGGCACTTCCCCCTCTTGGGTAAGGGGGGGCATTACAAAGGGAAGACTATTCAAGGCACATGAATGTTAACAGGAGCCAGTCTTCACATCAGCATCTTGGAGATGAGGGCAGTCTTCCGAGTGCTACAACCATTTCAGGACTCTCTCCCCAAGGGTGTGATACCAGTCCAGAAGGACAACGTGGTAGTAGTAGTATTCTGGTATATTAACAAACAAGGATGAGCCTATTCTTACCTGCTGCGTTGGGAAGCCATGAGAGTGTGGCAGTGGGCAATATCTTCCTGACACTTTCTGATTACCACACACATCTTAGGGACTTCCAGTATTCTAGCAGACAAACTGAACAGGTCTATTTCTCTGCCCAATGAGTGATCCCTCAATCAGTGGCAGCATTGATTTTTTTTGTCATTGAGGCCATCCTTGCAGTGATCTTCACAGCTAAACTATAAATGTGGCAGTTACTTTGCTCTGATTCCCCACAGAGATGGTCACTAAGGGTTACTCTGGTCCACAGCTGGCCCCCACATCTCCTTTATGCTTTCCACCCTTCCCACTAGTAATCTCCTTTCTTCAGAAAACCAAGAAGTGCAAGGCAGAAGTCATTCTCATTGTGCCCTTTTGGCCTCAGCAGGTTTGACTCCCCTTTCTTTGGTCTCATCTGAAATACCCTCAGTGGATGCTGTATCTGCATCCATACCTTCTGTTAAACCCATCCAATCATCCACATTGAGACATGAAAACCCTGAAATTGACTGCATGGTTTCACCAATGTTAATGATGGCCAGGGATGCCAGGCTGTCTTCTCTAGTCATTCAGCTTTTTTCATCCTCACAAAAACCTAACACTAGGAAGGCCTACCTTAGCAAATGGAAATGATTCACAATATGGGCTTCTTCCAAAGTTTTGGACCCTTTTTTCAGCTCCTCTTTCATCTGTTTTTCTTAGAAGAGTTGTTTCAGAAAGGCAATAGTTTTTCAACCATCAAAGTCAGGTTAGCAGCCAGTTTAAATTTCCATGTGTGCTAGACTTAAACTTCCATTGCTTCCTTGAAGGTTTGCAAGGCCTTTTGAAGGGCATTTTTTCCCTAAGACCTCCAATCAGGGATCCAATTCATAGGTAGGTACTAGGCTATCGGCCTAAGGGCCTAAGTAAGCCTAGCCAACAAGGTTCCCTGGCTTATGTCATCCAAGAAAGTTATTTTCCTGTGCCCCTGTCGGGCAGAACCACATAAGTGATCCCTGGGGTGTATTTCTTATTTCCCATACACTCCTCAAGATTTTTCTTGAAGAGTGCTAATGAGGAACTTTGCTTGACATAGATGGGTAGCTTGTTCCAGAGTATGGAAAGTCTCTGAGACAGGAATCTATCCCTCCAGCATGTTGTGTTTATTGTGGTGACAAGGTTTAGGTCCCTAGAGCATGTAGCTCAGAGGGATTGGGATTTCTTTAGGTGTGGGCATGTCCAACAGCTCTGGGTTTGACATAGCTATATATGTTAGGCAAAGATCAGCTTGGAGTAGGCGATATGCTATGGAGTAAAGCTGGAGTTTTTTTGAGACGTTCAGTGTAGGATATCTGTTTAAGGCCAGTAATCCTTTTTGTGAGGTACTTCTGTGGCATTTCCAGCTGCTGCAGAGGTCTTATGAGGTACATTCCAAAAGGGGTGTTCTACTCTATAATGGGTCTAATGAGTGTCGAGTAAAGGAGAACAATGACCTCTTTTGTCTTGGATGAGAACCCTTTTGTGATGAGGTGTGCCACATAGAAGGATTTCATGACTACTGTAGCGATGTGATTATCAAAGGAGAGACTGCTGTCCACCTGGGTCCCAAGGTCTCATCACACATTCGACTTTAAGTAGACTGCCGCCTATGTGGTAGTTCATGGGTACAGAGTTTTTACCAAAGGGGATGACGACGCACTTTTTGGCATTGAGCTTGAGGCCATGGCACTGACACCAGGCATCTGTCTCAGTGAGGCCCTTCTGTAGGATGTCCACATCATTTGGGGACTCGACTATGTCTCCTAGTTTGCAGTCATCTGTGAACTTTGTTAGCCAAAGACCTTCTGTGTTAGTCTGTACTTCAGAGAAGTAGATACCAAACAGGAGAGGTCCCAGAACTGAACCCTGTAGTACTGCACTTGTCACTGGTTTGAAGTGAGATTTGGAGTTTGCAACCTTTACAGTGTGGGTTCTGTCAGTGAACCAGTTGGCAACCCATCTTGTGACATAGGGATTTATACCTAGTTTAGTGAGTTTGGCTATAATTCCAGAATGGGGGATGGTGTTGAAAGCCTTGGCGAGGTCAAGATAGGCTGTGTGAACCACCTTACCCTCATCTACGGCTTTGGTGACTGCCTCAAAGAAATCAATCAGGTTCAGGAGGCATGATCTGCCTTTCACAAACCCGAACTGGGTGGGGTCCAGAGTTTGGAGGTTACCAGTGTCTTTGTTTATGAGTTCCATGACCATACCAGGCTCGTCCGGCTGTTAGGGCAATAGTTCCTGGGATCAGTGGTGGCTCCCCCTTTGTGGAGTAGGATAACTGTTGCTGTACGCCATTCAGTGGGCACAAAGCCTGATGTGAAACTATGATTGAACATGGTGATTAGGTGGGGAGCCAGTTCATTCTGAAGTTCGTGTAAAATGCAGCCTGGGATGTTGTCCGGTCCCATGGATGCTGTGTTTTTGGCTTTAGAGAGTGCAGCTTTTACCTGCGTAGTTATGATTACTGGGAATCTGTATTCTTCCTGCATCGATATGGGCCCTTTAGGGGGTGAGGGGGGGGGTAAAGTTAGCACTGAACCTATCTGCCAGGATGTTGGCAATATTAGTTGGTTCTGTAAGTTTGGTGCCGTTGTGCTGTAACTCAGAGCAGATCTGTGTGTTGCCATTGAGATTTTTGACATAGCTATTGAATGCTTTGTGGTTGTCCCTAGAATCAGTGGCAATTTTGTTTTTGTAGCTAGCTTTGGAGGATCTTATAAGGGATCTCAGCTTCTTACTGAGACTGACCAGGGAGCTCCTACACTCATAGGATTTTACTCTCTTTTGCAACAGTTTCTTCCTTCTGTTGTAGAGTTTGTTTATGGCAGGGGACCACCAGATAGGCTTCCTTTTTTTGGAGGATAGCATCTTGGTTCTGTTTGGGGTAGCTCGTTCCAAGCACTTGTGTAACTGCTTATAGAGTGCATTTGTGCAGGATTCAGCAGTCGTAACTGTATTGTCCATCTGCATGGGTTTTTTGAAGTTCGCCACTTCTGTCTTAAGAAGCATGAAGTTAGCTTTGGAGAAATGTTTTTACCATGGTTTCCTTAATGGGGGGTGGGGGTGGGATGTGGATATCTAGGGTGATTAGCTTATGGTCTGATCTGACCAACGAGGGGTTGACTTCAGGTGTGGAACACCGGTCACTCATGTTGGCAATGACTAGGTCTAGGATATTGTTGCCCCTGGTGGGGGTGTGGATAAGTTGATCCAGGGCATTGGCATTTATGAATTCCAGGAAGCATTGAGCAAAGGAGTTAGTACATGAGTAGTTTTCCCAGTTAATAGTGGGGTAGTTGAAATCGCCCATTATTAGGGTGTTTGGTTGAACCTTAATATTTTCCAGTATGTCAAGAAAAGAGGAGTGGGAATCCTGGGGCATGTTGGGGGATCTGTAGCAAGCTACAATTTGGATTGCAGTTTTGCCCAGAGTTAGTTGCACTTGGATAACCTTCGATGCATTATGCTGAGCAACTAGCCTGGAGGTGTGGATATCCTTAATGAATATGGACACACCTCCGCCTTTGGTGTTCCGGTCCAGGTTAGATGGCCGAAAACTGTGGTATGAGTTTTAGCCTGGTAATGCAACGGTGCTCTCTGGAGCCTTGAACCAGGTCTCAGTCACTGCACAGATATCAGTGTTCTCCATTTTAAGGAGTGTCTCGAGGGAGTGCATTTTGAGATTTAGACTTCTAGCATTGAGTAGCATTACCCTCAGTTTTTGCTTGCCTATTCCTGTTACGGTGGTGAATTTGTCACTTGAACCTTGCCTAAAAAAGGCACTATAGGGGCGGCAAGAGCCTTAGCCAGGACATTACTGTTATGCTGCAGGCCCTAAGTATGTCTCCCTTTGAGCCTGCATCTTCATTGGACGTAAAATTTATGACTTGGAAAACCATCTTTTTTAGTAGCAGTCACTTCCACTAGGAGGATTTTTGAGCTACAAGCATTGTCTTGCAGGCCTCTATGCATTGTATTACACAAGAACAGGATACCTTTGTGGACTAATCCTCATTTCCTACCAAAAGTGGCCTTTGAAGTGAATCTTGACCAAACAATCAATTTACCTGTGTTCTTTGCATTTTTTTCAAAGGGAAAATAGTCTACATTTGATGTATGTTCATCATCAATTTTGGTTTTATATACATCACACAAAGGATATCAGAAAATTAGGTTAGATTTTTATCTTCTCCTGAAGAACTTAATTGAGTTAGGGAGTGACTAAAGTAGCATTGCCTGGTCTAGATGGCTTTATGACTGTATTTCATTTGTTTATGACAAAATGCTGTTAATCTTTCTTGACCAACCAAAGGCTGATTGAGCTAGAGCTGTTACCTCCACAGCCTTTTTTGCTACTTGGTCTACAGTTCATACTTTGTGTCACATTACAGGTTAGATGTACAATCTAGATCTTGTACATCCTTTGGCTCCACCATACTCGGGAATATCATTCTACTGAGATCACCCAGTTTTTCAGGTAAATTGGGAATCTGTCCCAACTGTTGAATTTCATAGAAAAGACAACATTGGATGTGAAAGTTAGATCTGTGTTGTCTTGTCCCATCTGGTTCAAGATTTCCTCCCTCCCTCCCTCCATCCCCCATCCTAATGTCACTTTTGTCTCCCAGCTGATTGGCTGTACATAACCAAGGGCCAGTTTGGTTTGTTAGGCCTTTATTATTTTATTTGGGTAATGCTATAGCTACAAGCTGAGAAACTCAGCATGTGGTAATCTGAGGACCAGAGAGAATTATGGGTAGGGGAGCTCCTGAAAAAAGCACTGAGGTTTGGATCCGATCAGATATGATAACCCAACTGTTGTACTGGATGGAACAAGACAACACAGACCTAGAGTTATGGTAAGTACATAACTTGTGTTTATCAGTTACCGCTTTTTTGGTGTCTTCTGACAGTAGTCAGAAAGATGATGTTGTGTATTTCGTCTTTTCCCGGTTATGGGTCGCCACAGCGGAACTCCGGTCAGCTAATGATTGGTAGTTGATTTTTACTTGCTGAGTTACCAGCCCTGACGCACAACCTTCAACGAAGGTACGCCCATTCACGCATGTCTCCACATAGAAGATGCTCTAGCTGAGAATCGAACCGGACAGTGTCTTACTGTGAGGCGACAATGCTACCGCAACACCACCACCGCAGATTTTAGTCAGAAAGATAATAACCAATAATTGTAAGAGGCCTGTTATACCTACCTCTTGATTTTTCAAGTATAATTTTGGATTAAATTGACAGTGTTGTATAATTATACAGAAAATAGTCTGAGATAATATGAATTTGTAAATGAACTAAGCTGTTTTTGAATGGAAATTACATTAATGCATATTGGATGTTATTTAAGAAATGTACACTGTAAATGTAAAGAGTATTTTGTTAATGGTTTTAACTTGCCTTTTTAGGCATAGTTGAGATAGTGGAATATTGATGTATTAACAAGTGATTAAATGGTTATTTTTCATACTTGTTTCTTGATTGTTGGTCTGTTATAATGGATGATTTGACCTAAGAGGCTGTTCCTTCTTATTGGAAGCTACTTTTTTGGACCTTTCAAGTCTAAAATAAGATGTCCTTCAAGGATGCATCTGCAGTCCTTACATATGGGTTGTCCTGCCTCAGGCAGCCCTTCGGTCGTCCGGATTCCAAAGTCTGGGTCCAGCGTCGGCTGATGTCGCCCTCTCCCCGTCAGAGCACCTGGGGTATAAAAGCGTCAGCCGACGCCATCTTCCCCAGTCTTTCTTGCCGTGTGGTGCCCGAAGCAGAAGCAGTTCGCAAGTGCCAGTCGGCTAGCTCCTGTAACTTCAGCTGCCGAAGACTTCAAAAGCTAAGTACCCCGTTGGGGGACTCTTTCTTGCCTCAGCTGATGTCAGATCAAACGCTTAAAGTTAATAATTGCTTAACTTGTGGGAAACAAATACCTCATAAGGATTTCCATTCTTACTGCCTCCCCTGCCTAGGCCCAGACTACGTCTCGGCCTGTACAGCCTGTGCCTCCTTCAACCGACGCACTCTTAGGCGTCGGGCGGAGTTTGCAGAGGAATTTTTTGGGGCAAGTTACTGTTACAATATGCCGTTGGAGACTCCGACTTCTCATTTAACCAAAAAACGGAAGGACAAGGACCGACACACGCGGACCGTGGTTTCGGCTGAAACCACGCCTAGGTCTACCGCGAGTGTCTCGGCTGAAACCGAGTCCTTGGTACTTCCGACCGTCGAAACCGCACAACCGACAACCTCGGCCCCGGAGGTCTCTATTGAGTCGGTTATAGAATTTCCCTCAGAAACCGGTGTTCCGGAAACATCCGACACCATTGCCCTAGACAAAACTACGCCAGCACGTGGAGCAGCCAGGCCTCCTGCATCCATGTCCATTAAGGCATTCACAAGGGCTAAAGCTGCTAAACAGCCAAAATCTCTGCCTCCCAAGGCTATTCCTCAGGGATCCACTACAGGTTCACAGATTTTAAGTTTAGCTGAGGACCTTATTTCCTTAATTAGGGGCTCTCAGCCACATCTGGACAGGGGCTCTCAACCTCCTCTAGACAAAAGGCCCAGGGTTGAGCCCACTGATCCCCAGTCCTCTGATGAGGCCTCAGATGACTCTGCTCTTTCAGACTACCAGGAGGAGGCCTTTATGGCCTACGAGGATTCTGATGCAGAGGAATCTGTTCCCTCTGCCTCCCCTTCTGAAGAGCTGTCCTTTGGGGAAACCCTTCACTCCATGAGAGAGCATTTCAAATGGCAGGGCCAGGAATTCTCTCATTCCAGGAAGAGATTAAGGACCTTTTTGCATTTACCTCAGCAGAGACCTTTGGCTATTCCTCCTGTTTTGAATGTCATTGATGATGTGTACTCTGAGTCTAGCATTACCCCTGACTCCCTTCCCCCAGCTCCTGTCAAACCCGATAGGTACTACAGGGTCCCGGACTCGCATCATTTCCTTTACAAGGCCCACTCTGCTGACCCTGAAACTATTTCCCAGGGCCCCAAAGGGGTTGCATCTGCCACTACTAAAAATCCACTCCCCTCTGAAAGGGAGTCCAGGGCTTTAGAAAGATGGGGTAAAAAAGTGTATACTTCTTCCACTCTTTCTATGAGGGCATTAAATTGTCAATTCCATATGATACAGTACCAAGAGTATTTGTTAGATGAATTGCATAAAAAACTGTCTTCACTTGAACCCCTAGATCGCAAGTCACTTCAGGATCTGGTACATAGCTCCCAACAGGTTAGCAACCATTTCTTACAGTGTGGTTATGATGCATTGGAAGCTTCATGTAGGTCAGCAATGACAGGTGCAGTCATACGTAGGCATGCTTGGCTGAAGGAACAAACTCTGCCAGATCATGTTAAAGCAAAGCTTCTGGATGCACCACTGGAAAAGCAAAAGTTATTTGGCTCCACTGCTCAGGAGGTCTTAAAGAAATTTGAGGAAAAGGCTAAATCTGTACAGACAGTCAAAGATTTTCTCCAGGTCCAACCACCAAGATTCAGCAGAAATTGGCCCTCTAAGAATTGGTCCTTTCCAGACACAGAGAGATTTCAAAGAGGCAAGAACAGGCATGCCAGAGGTAGAGGGCAAGCTAGAGGCTCCTACAGAGGACGTCAATTGCAGCCTCCTAACCAGAGAGGTAGTGCAGGACCTACAACTGCTCCACAAGGACAGACTCAATGACTTTACATTGACCCCGCCAACCAGGGCTCAATTGGAAGCACCTTTGGGCGGAAAGCTATCTTATAGGTTCATAGGTTCATACTAGGCTATCTGCCCGAGGGCATTTACAAGCCTAGCCCATAGTTTTGTGGCTTACGCCACCCCTTTAGTATGGGGAACTATACCCATTATTTTGCTGTGCCTCTGTCGAGCAGTGACACTGAGGTATATCTGCGATCTCCCATCCATTGGTCAAGATTTCTCTTGAACAAGGCCAGCGAGGTGCTCTGCCTCACATATACCGGGATTTTGTTCCACAGCATAGGGAGTCTTTGGGTGATGAATCTATCCCTCCAGCACGTCCTGTTAATAGCCGTGTCGAGGTTTAAGTCTCCCGCCCTTGTGGCTCTGACGGATCTAGATTTTTTGAGGTGAAGCATATTCATCAAATCTGGGTTTGATATGGCCTTGTATGTTAGGCAAAGGTCACCTCTGAGCAAGCGTGCGACTGAATAGAGCTGAAGTTCTTTCAGTCGGGCAGCATAGGACAGATGTTTGAGACCCTTTATCCTTTTGGTGAGGAACTTTTGTGGCCTCTCCAGCTGCTGCAAGTGTCGGGTCAGATACATTCGAATGGGGCATTGTACTCAATCATTGGTCTGATGAGTGATGAGTATAGGGAGACTATGACCTCCCTTGATCTAGATGAGAATCCCTTCATGATAAGGTGGGCAATGTAGAAGGTCTTCCTAACTACTTTAGCTACATGGGTGTCGAATGACAGACTACTATCAACCTGGGTCCCCAGGTCCCAGATAACTTCTTCTGTGCTCAGTGGATTGCCACCTATTTGGTATCTAGGGGTAACCTTGTTTTTCCCGAAGGGTATGACTATGCATTTTTTGGCATTTAACTTTAGGCCATGGCTCTGGCACCAGTTATCCGTTTCTGTGAGACCCTTCTGAAAGATATCTGTGTCAGATGTGTTTTCTACTATGGCGCCCAGTTTGCAGTCATCTGCAAACTTTGTCAGCCATAACCCTCCTGTGTTTGCTTGTACTTCGGAAAAGTAGATGCCAAACAAGAGTGGGCCCAGGACTGAGCCCTGTGGTACACCACTTGTGACAGGCTTTGAGTCTGACATGGCGCCAGCAACTCTGACCCTGTGGGTTCTGTCACTCAGCCAGTTTGCAACCCATCTTGTGATGTATGGGTTAACATTTAAGCTGATGAGTTTTTCAATGATACCCGAGTGGGGTATTGTATCAAAGGCCTTCGCCAGATCGAGGTAGGCTGTATGGACTGCCTTTCCATCATCAATGGCTTTGGTGACTGTTTCGAAAAAGTCAACCAAGTTTAGAAGGCATGATCTGCCTTTGACAAAGCCAAACTGGGATGGATCCAAAGTCTGCAAATTCCCTATGTCTTTATTTATGAGGTCCATTTTGTTCCTCCCCATGGCTTTGCAGATAAGGCTTGTCAAGCTAATGGGCGGTAATTTCCAGGGTCGGTGGAGGCACCGCCTTTGTGAAGTGGGACCACAGTTGCAGTGCGCCACTCCCTGGGTACGTATCCAGAGGTAAGACTATGATTAAACAGCTGTCCTAGCTGTGGGTTTAATTCCTCGTTGAGTTCGTGGAGCACACAGCCTGGGACACCATCAGGTCCCATGGATGCTGTGTTTTTTGCTTTGGAGAGAGCAGTTCTCACTTGGGCGTTGGAGATGTTTGGGGGGCTGCAATCCCTTGGTATAGATATCTCTCCTTTTGGGGGGGAGGGGAGAAGTTTGCACTGAACCTGTCAGCCAGTATGTTGGCAATGTCTGTAGGATCAGTAATCTTCACATCATTTTGAACTAGTTCTGAACATATCTGGGAGTTTCCTCCCAGGTTTCTAACATAGCTAAAGAAGGCCTTATGATTGTCTTTTGAGTCTTTAGCTATTTTTCTCTCAAAATTTGCTTTGGATGATTTTATGAGAGCTCTTAGTTTTTTACTTATAGTGATCAAGGGTGTCTTACCTTTTAAGGATTTTGCTCTATCTTGTAGTAACTTCCTCCTTTTGTTGTAGAGTTTGTTTATGGCTGGGGTCCACCAGACTGGACGCTTGCCTTTGGTACAAAGAGTCTTTGTTTTGCTTGGGATTGCCTTATCCATGCAGTCCTGCAGGTGCTGGTAGAAGGCATTTGTAAGTGATTCAGCGGCTTGAGTACTGTTTTCCGCCCGGCTCGGGGCCTTAAAGGAGACCACACTAGTCTTTAGAAGTGTGAAGTCGGCTTTGAGAAGTTCTTTACTGTGGTCTTTTTATTTCAGGTGGGGTGGGATGAGGACCTCCAGCGAGATTAGTTTGTGATCTGATCTCACCAGTGAGGGGTATACTTCCGGTGTTGAACATTGTGCTCCTATGTTCGTGATGATGAGATCAAGTATGTTTTCTCCTCTTGTGGGGATGGTGACTAGTTGTTCCATGGCATTTGAGTTTATGAATTCCAGGAACTTTTGGGCTAGGGTGTTTGGGCTTGAGTAGTGTTCCCAGTCTATATTAGGGTAATTGAAGTCACCTAGTATGATGGTGTTTGGTGATACATTTATCCCTCTAGTGTTTTCAGGAAGGCCATGTGAGGTTCCTGAGTTTGTGAGGGTGGCCTGTAACATGCTACAATTTGCAGAGCAGTCTTGCCTATGGTTAATTGCACCTGGATGGTCTCCAATGCATCGTGCATTGCCACCAGTCTTGAGGTGTGGGTGTCCTTGATGAATATGGATAACCCCCCTCCTTTCTTGGTATTGTCCGGATTTTGGGGCCGGAACGCATGATATGAGGTAAAACCTGATAGTGCTGGGGTGCTCTCAGGAGCCTTGAACCAGGTTTCTGTCACAGCACAGACATCGATGTTCTCCATACTGAGAAGGGCCTCGAGTGCGTGCATTTTGAGATTTAGACTTCTGGCATTGAGCAGCATTACCCTTAGTTCTTTTCCTTTTTTGTGTTCTAGGGTGGTAGGTTTAGAATTTGAGCCTTGCCTAAAAAAGGCACTATGGGGGTGGCAAGAGCCTTTGCCAATATCCGGAATCCCAGGGTGACAGGTGCAAGCCGTCCCTTGAAGCAGCGTGGCTTGTCCAGCATGTCATCCCAGGCAGACAGACATTGGATCCCCTTTGAATGATACCAGAGTTTAAGCCAATTGTTAAAGCTGATCATCTTATCTCTGTATTGTGGCATCATTCTTGGTGAAGGTAGGATACTGCTCAAGGTCAGGGTCATACCTGCCTGGGCTACATAATCAGAGAGCTCCTCAATGTCTCTTTTCATGTAGTCCAAGGAGGTACCTCTCAGGTCGTTTACACCAGCGTGGACAATGACTGAGTCGTATTTGTACCTGCTGTTGAGAGACCTGAGTGCTTGCGTTATGTGGCGGATTCTAGCGCCCGACAGGCAGCTTACTGTGGCCTTCTCCTTACTCAGTCTGGTGAGCGGGATGTCAGTGTGTCTGACTATGGAGTCACCAATGACTAGTGTGTCTGGCATTGTGTTTGGCCTTAAGGGCTGTGACTGTTTGACACTCTGACTGTGAGGTCTATGTGTTGCAGGTGTTGTGTTCTGAGGTGGTGGTTGTTTGGGTGTCTGCTTTGGTGGCCTCTGCTGTTTTGGTAGATTTTTGATCAGAGCCTCCGAGTATGTTTTTGTGTGTTTATGTGTATGATTTGAGGTTGTGATGGTACTATGTGAGACTGGGTCTATAGTGTGTGTGGTAACCTTTTCCTCCTGACTGGTCTTGCCAGTCCTATGTTGAGAGAGCTCAGCCTCCGGTTTGGCCGTATAGTTGCATCTCTCGCATGTATTTGTGTTTTGTGGGAGGAGGAGAGGGTTGTCTGTGTACATGAGGCAATTGTAACATTGCCTCAATATTCCCAGGTTCACCAGCTGAGCAGGAGAGGACACTAGCAACTGATCCCTTGACATGCTAGAAGGACTAGACAAAAAAACTTTAAAAGAGATTCTGGGGGACGTGGGTGACCGAGAAATGGGGGTTTGCCTTTTTGGGGTGCTATCTATAAGAGTGCCGTATCAAGGTAATAAGTACTGTAGGAGCAAGTGCTAGGTTTAACAGATAGAGAATAGTCTACTTGGAGTCAAGTAGAGATGATCTTTTTAGTTATAGGATACGCTGATTAGATCAGTAGTATAGTTCGAGGAAGGTAGTTTTAAGGGAAAATTTGAAGAGTGGACTTTAGGTAGCCCGAATAGTTTAAACCTGCTTAACCGGCGCTGCCCTAGTGTGCAACAGTGGCAGCTCCGCGCTAAAGCGTGCTTTATATCTTTATTCTCAAAAAATTGGCACAGTATTACAAGGGACAAATGGACACTGCAAATAATAGACAAAGGATACAGGTTCCATTTTCATACATTACCAAAAAGAAAAGGCATGCCAAACCTGCCACAGATTCAAAGGGCAGAGGCTTTAAAACAAATTTCCAACCTATTGCAAATGAAAGCTATAGAAAAGGTTCCTCTCACAGAACAAGGCCAAGGATTTTATTCCAGACTATTCCTTGTCCCAAGAAAAGAAAAACAATGGAGGCCTATTCTCGACTTGTCCACACTGAATACTTCTCATTGTGCCAAAATTCAAAATGCTGACCCTACAGCAACTCCTTCCCATGCTGGGCAAGGGGTCTTGCCTGGTAACTCTAGACCTCAAGGAGGCATACCTGCATGTCCCTATCAGACAAAGTTGCAGAAGACCCCTCAGATTTCTTGCAGGTTCAGAGCATTATCAATTCTCAGCATTGCCCTTTGGCTTATCTACTGCGCCCAGAGTATTCATGAAATGCCTGGCATCAGTAATTGCACACTGCAGACTTCAGGGGATTCAAATATACCCATATCTGGACGACTGCCTTATACAAGCGGACAGCCAACAAACTTTGGTAAAACACTTGAATTATGCCATCCGCCTACTTCAGGCTTTGGGATATACAGTCAACATTCACAAATCAAGACTTGTTCCATCCCAAAGGATACTTTTTCTGGGTGCGAAACTAGATACAACCACCCAAATGGCTTTTCTCACGGAAGAAAAACAGACAACTACCGGATTATTTCGAAAATCTGACAAAACAAACTCAGCTGACTGCAAGGAAAATCCTGCAGGCCCTGGGTTACATGGCATCTTGCATTCTTCTGATTCCACAAGCAAGGCTACATATGAGGAAACTACAATGGTACCTAAGGAGTTTATGGTGCTAGCACAGTCACAGCCTAGAAGCTTTGATACCACTCATTCCATGCCTTCAAAAAGAATTTCTGTGGTGGGCTCAAGCAAGCCAGTCAAACAGAGGTCTGCCCTTCAGCAAACCAATAATCAGCCAAACCATTACAACGGACGCTTCAGACCATGGATGGGGAGCACACATGGAGGGCAGATGCATCCAAGGACTATGGTCACAGAAAGAATTGCGCATGCACATAAACCAAAAGGAAATGCTGGCGGTGATACATGCAATCGAGGCCTTCAAACATTTTCTGCATCAAGGACACCTGCTAATAAGGACAGACAATACCACAGTTATGTGGTACATAAACAAGCAAGGAGGTACCCATTCCTACCCTCTTTGCAGGCTGGCAATGAATCTTTGGGAACTTTCCCTAAAACTCAATATAGAGCTGCAATCCCAGTTTGTGCCAGGAAAAGACAATATACTGGCGGACAGCCTAAGCAGAAATATCATGGATCCACACGAATGGATGCTGCACCCAGACATCTTCCTTCAGATAACACAGTCATGGGGGAGGCCGGACATAGATCTTTTTGCCTCCCACCACAACCATCAGCTGAAGAAATTCTGCTCAAGGACACACCACCCACAAGCATGGAAAGTGGACGCCCTCTCTTTCAGTGTATGCATTCCCACCTCTTCCATTAATGACCAAGGTCTTACTGAAGATCAGGACAGAGCAGCCCAAAGTGATTCTGATAGCTCCGGACTGGCCCAGACAACACTGGTACCCACTGTTAAGGAGCATGTCACGCACGAAACCGTGGCCTCTACCACAATGGCCACTTCTGCTGACACAACACAATTACAAAACTCTGCACTCCAGCCTGAAAACCTTGCAGCTGACAGCCTGGAGAATACCTTGACTCCTCACCAGGATAAGCTATCCAAGACAGTGAAGGACATCATCATGGAAGCTCGCCGGCCTTCCACAAGAAAGGCATATTCAGCAAAATGGAAAAGATTTCGCACTTGGAACACCACAAAGGGCCTAGAACTGACAGTGATGAACTTGGCACATATCCTGGAATACTTGGCAGAAATGCTCCACAATGGCCTTTCTTACTCTTCCATAAAAATTCATGCTTCAGCAATTTCAGCAGAATACAATACTGATCCACCTGTCTTTTCTCATCCTCTCTTAAGGCAGCTTCTAAGGGGAGTTAAAAACATCAATCCTCCAAGGAAACCACCAGTGCCTACATGGGACCTTAACTTCATGTTGGAAAAATTAACTCTACCTCCCTTTGAACCAGCAGCATCTTCAGAACTACAGTTCCTGTCTTGGAAGACTGCCTTCCTTCTGGCCATAACCTCAGCAAGAAGAGTATCTGAGTTGCAGGCCCTCATGGCAGTACAACCATTTCTTATTTTTCATCAGGACAGAGTTTCACTGAGAACCAATCCTTCATTCATGCCAAAGGTGGTATCCAGGGTCTCACTGAACCAAGCTATTCACCTGCCTACCTTCTTTCCAAATCCACAAAACAAAGGGGAGAAACTTCTGCATACCCTGGACATTCACAGACAGTTGCGCTACTACTTGGACAGAACTAAGACTTACAGAAAATCTGACCAGCTATTTGTAGCATATGCTGCTGGTGTACAAGGAAAAGCAATTTCCAAACAGACAATTTCAAAATGGATGGGGAATTGCATTCGATTCTGTTACTCTTTTCATGGCAAAACCGTGCCAGCTAACATTAGACCTCATTCCACCAGAGCTACAGCCACCTCCACAGCCTTCTTAAGAGGGGTGGCTACCAAGGACATTTTAGAAGCTGCTACATGGAGTTCCGTGCATACATTTTCCAAGCATTAAAACTTACCCTTATATTCCAGATCCAGAGCAGGCTTTGCTACGGCAGTCCTGCAGGGCATTTTAGCTACACCATCACTTTCTTAGATCCTACCTCCCCCAGCTTGGCTATGGTATTCTACCCATATGTAAGGACTGCAGATGCATCCTTGAAGGACATAGTACAGTTTTGTACCTACCATAAATGTAGATGTCCGATAGGTATGCATCTGCAGTCAGGTTTACCCTCCCTCCTTCCCCTCTGTGGTATTCCCTGGGTACTTATCCCTCTTATAGCTAGCTGGGGTTCTCTATTATGGTGTATTTGTTTTATATTACTGTGCATGTTTGGAATTTTTTGCATCTCTCCAAATCTAGCCTTCCCTAGAGGGCACCTGGCATCTGGGGCAAGAAAAACTGAGGAAGATGGCGTCGGCTGACGCTTTTATACCCCAGGCGCTCTGACGTCGGGGAGAGGGCAACATCAGCTGACGCCAGACCCAGACTTTGGAATCCGGCCGACCGAAGGGCTGCCTGAGGCAGGACAACCCATATGTAAGGACTGCAGATGCATACCTATCGGACATCTACATTTATGGTAGGTACAAAACTGTACTTTTGTGTCATCGAATATGTTCAGGATTTTGGTTCTACATATCTTTGTTCCTCTTGTTATGGAATATTACCCCAGATACAGACACATTCCTGCATATCCCCATCTGTTTGATCCCCACTTTCTTTGCTTCATGGTAAGGCATTCCCATAAGCAATTTCTCTTTGTCATTTGGCCTTTCTGCTTTGAGTAGTGCCTGGCTCCAGAACTGCACACCTAAGACAAAAATTGGGTGTATATTTACCAGATTTTAGGTAATTGCTTGATTTGGGCCTCTTCATTTTCAGCACTGTAACAGACAGCCATTAAACATAATGATGCACTGCTTCCAAAGCCCAAGGATTTCAGTGAATGCCCACAAGACTATTCTTGTGTTTTCACAAGAGGTTCCTGGGAGAGGGGTGTCCTGGATTTGAAAAGCTGCAGTCTCTCTATGTCCTGGGGAATGGTACAGTTCCTGATGGGCTTTTTCTTCATATCAAGCCAATGCCATATTAAGACAGGGACCTTTTGTCAAAACCGTAGGCTATATACCATTTTCTGTGCTAATAATCCTACACATGGGAGTACATAAGAAGATACATTAGTACCGAACGAGTCTTTGAATCCAGAACTCCCAGGAATTACAGTGGTTTTGCAACCAAGTCTCATTAAACCTGGACACTTCCATTTTCCTGACAGGAACGAGACTAGTGACTGATAACAGATGCTGCAGAGTAGTCTGGCAGTGTTGTCAGGTTCAGGGCTGATGATACAGAGGAATTACATCAGCCTGAATTGAAGCGATGGTTGTCAAGTAATTTTTTTGGCATTCCATGAAATGTTAAAGTCAAAGATGCTGCAAATAGTAACATTTAGCACTGGAGTGATGTAGTACCATCAGCAGACAAAAGGAGGTAGTCTTTCCTTCTGGTACATGCTAATCATGATGATTCTTGAACTGTAATTGATTTTCCAAGGAGTGTATATATCCCATTACGCAAGCAGCTTGGTAAACCTCCTTAGTAGAAATTTCTCAGACCCTCATAACTAGATGTTGAACAGTAGTACCTGGACACTGCAGGGTGGTGAGCCTGCTCCATGGTAAAACTTGAGCATTCCAAGTGAGCCACGAGGTTCTGGACACTAGCACAACACAGAGAAGAACTAGCAAGAAAGGCATTTCCAGTTGAGTGGAACAAAGAACTCCGCTGTGTCTACCCACTATCAGTCATTACAAACCTACTTCTGAGAGCAAGAGGATGAGCAAAGTTTAGTCATATTGTACCAACGTGACCTTATGATAACAAGAATCAGTGCATCTGATGTCAATTTTCATTCTGTCCTCAACTGTTGGGTTCAGATCTGATCCTCGGATCTGACTCAGCCGTTAGTAAAGTTCGTAATCAGAAAGCTCTCAGGCTTCTCCCTTACCCATAATGCTTCAACCTCTAATATACCCCAGATCTCATTTGCAACTTTTCACAAAAAGATGTCATCCTTGGCTCTCAAGTTTCACAGATACGTGTAAGTTTTTTTGCAGTAAAATTTTTCTGATATTTTCCTAACTTCTTATATTTTACTTGTTTGCTTACTTCCTTACCCTCATACAATATTGTATATCTCTGTTACCATTGTTGGTAATTTTTCTCCCTTCTCTTTCCTATTATACACTTGGGTGTAGCTTTATTATCATTGTATTTTCTGACTTTCTTTTTCTTCTCATAAAAAAAAAATTCCTTCTTGTTTTTTTACTTCTGTTGCTGAAATGGATCATTGCTGGAGCCTTCCTGTGTCCTGACAGAGTGCTCTTCAAACTGTCTGGAGATATACAGAGCTGAGTATATTTTTCTGGCACTTCAGAGTTGAGTACTGGTAATTGTTGTTTGACTAATTTTATATCATTGCTGGCTGACTTCAGAGTTGTGCACTGTTATTTTTGCTTCACTGTATAGTTTTTCAGATCTCTGTTGAAGGTGTTGGTTTTCCCATACCCACCCTCCCTATTTGTTGTTTAAATTTGGAGACTTTTGCAGTTGCCCGCCCCCACTGTAGATTTGATCTAGGACACTCCCCCCAGTCCCATCTCTTTACCTCATTCTACCTAATAGACTCCTTCTGCACTTGTTTTTAGTCATTTTTAATTTAATTGCATTTTTTAAACTGTTTAGTCTAATATTGCTGCATACTCAAGTGTGCTAGCTTGCACTGCATTTGAATTGTTTTTACTGCTGTTTTAGCTACTTTTCTGTATATAAAAAGATGTGTATATATATATATATATATATATATATATATATATATATATATATATATATATATATATATACATACATACACCTTTCCTGTAACTAGTGTAGTCCAGATACAGATATGCTGTATCCAGGACTGTATGTAAGCTTCTGAGCCCCCCCCCCCAAACTTTCTGTGTTGGAGGAAAGCCTTCTAGCTTATCAGTGGGAGTGGTAAGCACTAGGTAACCTATCTACCGCATAAGGAGTGGTTCTGGCCCAGAAATTGTAGTTATTGGCCGTTTGGGCAGTTTTTCCATCTCTCTCAACTTTCTGATTTAAAATCTTGCATTTGCACTTGTTTCCCCCCTTTCCAGTAACTAGTTTAGTCCAGATACAGATTCTTAATTTTAGCACTTGAATTTGCTTATTCGTGATCAGCACTTGTTCAGAACTTCTAAGCACTAATTAACCTACTAATTACTACAGCACTCAACCTTCCTCATTATCTAGAGGAAAACAGTTTTGGTACTTACTTTCCTCAGATAGAGAAAAACAGCTGTTGTACTCACTTTCCTCACTTATCTAGAGGAAAATAGTTTTTTATTCAGGCATGTCCAAGGGTCAGCTCCTAGTGTTCTCTCCTGTCTGATGAATCTGGGCATCTTGGGGCAATGTAGAAATTGCCTCATGTACACAGACAACCTTCTCATCCTACCACCCAACAATACAACCTGTGAGAGATGCACTTATCTAGCCAAACTGGAGGTAAAGCTCTCTCCAATCAAGACTGAACTTGACAGTCAAGAGGAGAAGATAAATACTTGCACCACATCACACTCATCACATAAGCTCACTAAATCTACACCACCAGAATCCACACATAGAAACACAAAAACATTCATGGAGGCTCTCAATAATAATCTGCTCAAGCAACAGAGACCACCAAAGCAGAAATGCAAGCAACCTCCACCCCCCAACACAACCCAAATGACACACAGCCCGCAGACTCAGTGTTCCACTCAACAACAGGCAATAAGGCAAAACAATGTACCCAACACACTAGTCATAGAGGTGACTCTATAGTCAGGCACACTGATGTCCCACTCAACAGGCTAAACAAGGTGAAGGTTACTGTCAGCTGCCTGTCGGGTGCCAGTATCCGCCACATAACCCACGCACGCAGGTCACTCCACAACAAGTACAAATATGACTCTGTCATTGTCCATGTTGGTGTAAACGACCTGAGACATACCTCCCTGGACTACATGAAAAGAGACGTGGAAGAGCTCTCTGATCTTGTAGCCTAGGCAGGTATGACCCTAGCCCTGAGTAACATTCTGCCATCACCCAGAATGATGCCGAAGTACAAGGACAAAATGACTGACTTCAACAATTGGCTAAGCTTCTGGTGCCATTCTGAAGGGATCCAGTATCTGTCTGCCTGGGATGACATGGTCGACAGACCATGATGCTTTGCCAGAGATGGCCTGCACCTGTCACCCCTGGGATTCTGGATACTGACTAAGGTTCTTGCCGCCCCTATAGTGCCTTTTTTAGGCAAGGTTCAAATGACAAATTCACCACCATAACAGGAACAGGCAAGCAAAAACTGAGGGTGATGCTACTCAATGCTAGAAGTCTAAATCTCAAAATGCACTCACTCGAGGCACTCATTAAAATTGAGAACATCGATATCTGTGCAGTGACTGAGACCTGGTTCAAGGCTCCAGAGAGCACCCCCTGCACTAAGAGGCTATAAACTCTTGCCACACTTTTCGGCCAAGTAACCTGGACCGGAACACCAAAGGCGGAGGTGTGTCCATATTCATTAAGGATATCCACACCTCCAGGCTAGTTGCTCAACATAATGCAGCAGAGATTATCCAAGTGCAACTAACTCTGGGCAAAACTGCAATCCAAATTGTAGCTTGCTACAGATCACCCACCATGCCCCAGGATTCCCACTCCTCTTTTCTTGATGTACTGGAAAATATTAGGGTTCAACCAAACACTCTAATAATGGGCAATTTCAACTACCCCACCATTAACTGGGAAAACTACTCATGTACCAACTCCTTCGCTCAACGCTTTCTAGAATTCATAAACTCCAGTGCCCTGGATCAACTTATCCACACCCCCACCAGGGGCAACAATATCCTAGATTTAGTCATTACCAACATGAGTGATCGGTGTTCCACACCTGAAGTCAACGCCTCATTGGTCCAATCCGACCATAAGCTAATTACCCTAGATATCCACATCCTGCCCCCACCCCCCATTTAAGGACCATGGTAAAAAATTTCTCCAAAGCCAACTTCATGCTTCTTAAGACAGAAGTGGTGAACTTCATGACACCCATGCAGATGGACAATACAGTTACGACTACTGAATCCTACACAATTGCACTTTATAAGCACTTACATGAGTGCATGGATTGTGCTATGCCAAACAGAACCAAGACACTATCCTCCAAAAAAAGGAAGCCAATCCGGTGGTCCCCTGCCATAAACAAATGCACAACAGAAGGAAGAAACTGTTGCAAAAGAGAGTAAAATCCCATGAGTGGAGGATCTCCCTGGTCAGCCTCAGTAAGAAGCTGCGATCCCTGATAAAATCCTCCAAAGCTAGTTATGAAAACAAAATCGCCACTGATTCTAAAGACAACCACAAAGCATTCTATAGCTATGTCAAGAATCTCAATGACAACACTCAGATCTGCTCTGAGTTACAGCACAATGGCACTAAATATACAGACCCAACTGATATTGCCAACATCCTGGCAGATAGGTTCACTGCTAACTGTACCGCCCTCTCACCCCCTAAATAGACCATCTCTATACCGGAAGAATGCAAAGTTCCTGTAATCATGGCTGCACAGGTAAAAACCACACTCTCCAAAGCCAAGAACACATCCCAGGCTGCATTCTAGACTAACTACAGAACGAAGTGGCACCCCACCTAAGTACCATGTTCAGTCATAGCCTCACCTCAGGCTTTGTGCCTGCTGAATGGTGCACAGTGACCGTTATCCCACTGCACAAGGGGGAGCCACCATGGACCCCGGGTACTACCGCCCCATTAGCCTGACAAGCCTGGTCTGCAAGGCCATGGAACGTATCATCATGGAACTTATAAACAAAGACATTGGTAATCTCCAAACTCTGGACCCCACCCATTTCGGGTTTGTAAAAGGCAGATCATGTCGCCTAAACCTGACAGACTTCTTTGAAGCAGTCTCCAAAGCAGTAGACAAGGGTAAGGTGGTTCACACAGCCTATCTAGATCTTGCCAAGGCTTTCGACACCACCCCCCACTCTGGAATTATAGATAAATTCACTAAACTAGGTATAAATCCCTATGTCACAAGATGGGTTGCCAACTGGCTCACTGACGGAACCCACACTGTGAAAGTAGCAGACTCCAAATCTGACTTCAGACCAGTGACAAGCGGAGTACCACAGGGTTCAGTCCTAGGTCCTCTCCTGTTTGGTATCTACTCTGAAGTACAGACTAACACAGAAGGTCTTTGGCTAATGAAGTTCGCAGATGACTGCAAACTAGGAGCTATAATCGAAACTCCTAATGATGTGGACATCCTACAAAAGGGCCTCATTGAGACAGATGCCTGGTGTCAAAGCCATGGCCTCAAGCTCAATGCCAAAAAGTGCATTGTCATCCCCTTTGGTAAAAATTCTGTACCCGTGAACTACAACATAGGCGGTAGTATACTTAACACTGAAAGTGTGATAAGAGACCTTGGGACACAGGTGGGCAGTAGTCTCTCCTTTGATAATCACATCGCCACAGTATTCAGGAAATCCTTCTACGTGGCACACCTCATTACAAAAGGTTTCTCATCCAGAAAAAAGAGGTCATTGTTCCCCTCTACTCATCACTCATTAGACCCATTATAGAGTACAACGCCACTTTTGGTATGTACCTCACAAGGCATCTACAACAAATGGAAAGGCTGCAGAAATACCTCACAAAGAGGATTACTGGCCTCAAACAGATGCCCTACACAGACCATCTCAAAAAACTCCAGCTTTACTCCATCGCATATCGCCTACTTAGAGGTGATCTCTGCCTAACATTCAAAGCTATGTCAAACCCAGAGCTGTTGGACATGCTCCACTTAAAGAAATCCCAATCCCTCCGAGCTACATGCTCTAGGGACCTAAACCTTGTCACCACAGTAAACAGAACATGCCGGAGGGATAGATTCCTGTCCGAGAGACTTCCCATACTCTGGAATAAACTACCTATCTGTATCAAACAACGCTCCTCATTAGCACTCTTCAAGAAAAATCTCGATGATTGGATGGGAAATAGGAAATTCACCCCGGGGATCACCTCTGTGGCTCTGCTCGACAGTGGCACAGGAAAATAATTTTCTTGGGTGGCAAAAGCCAGGGTACCTTTTTGGCTGGGCTTGTGTAGGCCCCAGGGCCGATAGCCTAGTTACCTACCTATGAACCTATGGGAGGTCCTTCCTGCTTCAAAAAGTGTTTAAACTGTGGGCACAATTTGCCTCTCTCCCTGATGCCCACACTCTTTGTGTTTATTGTCTAGTCCCACAGCACCTACAGGAAGATTGCTGTGCTTGCCACAGTTTCATTCCCAGGGCTTTTCTGGACAGGAAAAACAAAACTTATCCTGAAAGGTTTGTTGGCATCATCCTTTGGTGAAGCTGTCATTGGGGCTCAGTCCCCCAAGGCTAAAGCTAAGGAGTCCAAATCTCTGTCTCCGATGCTTTCACTTAGATCCCGATTTTGGAGTCTTCTAGGAAAAGATAAAGATCTCAAAGTTCCTCTCCTTTGGATCTGACGAAAAAGAAATGAATGGATCCTAAGAAATCTGCTGATCCAATGGGTTCGGGTACCAGTGTTCTTCCAAGGACTAGGTATCACCATTCTTTTGATCCTGTGCCTTCAGGGGTACCTTCACCTTTTATGGAAAGGCACTGATCAAAGTCACCTCCCCTTGCTTCATCTCATTCGTCCAGGAGTTAGACACAGTAAGATGTGGATAGAATGATGCAGAAGTTCCTCTCTGCACAGATCCAGATGGGTGTTTTACCAGCTCCTACCTCCTCGGGTCAGGAAGTACAGCAGTTTGCTACGCCACCACTTCATGCTCCTTCTCTCATCCCTTACTGTGAGTGCTCTGGCTCCAACTTATTCAGATCTGGATGACTCTCAGAGATGAAGCTTCCTTGTCAGGTCTGAGGCATTAGAGTCAACTTTGAAGCTTTCATAGTCTTTGTGCCTTGGTGCTTTGGGACTGGATAGCTCAGCTCTGACTTCCTCGTCAGGGAGATTGCTTATGGGGTGGGAAGAGATGGTAGTCCAGAAGCTTGCCTTCTTTGCTCCGAGGTCTTCTCTCTCTATGAAACAGTCTGCCTTCGAGGTTGTGAAAAGAGTATTTTCTGTTCCAACAAGATGGACGTCTCTAACCCCCTTGGATCCTCAATCTATTTTTCAGATGGGTCTGCTCTTGGTTCCTCATCATCCTATGCCACAAGGATAGCCAGCTCGTGACTCCCAGACCACCCAGCAGGGTTTATTAGTCTCTTCTGACACTTCCCCAGAGCACCCCACCAAGGAAGTCCCTAGGAAGAGAAAGTGCAAGAGGAGGCACTTGGACTCTCCATAAGAGTCAGCCACTGTGCATACAGATTCTGATGAGAGTGAAGGGTCCCCCATGATCTCTGGAAGACATCAGATTTGGAGACATCCTTGAGATCCTTAATCAGAGAGGTGGTTGGACCCCCAGCAACCCGTCACCTGAGGAGTCAGTATTTCTGGAGGCCTTTGGAGCTGACGCATCTACCTCCTGGATTACTCAACCTGCTGATGAGCTCATTGATTTGGTCTCTTGGTGGGTGTGGAAGGAGCCTGATTCAGTTGAACCATTACCTAAGAGACCAAATAGGATTCTAGCTCCACCTGCAGGGGAGGAATTTTGGGGTTTGGAGGTGCCCGTGGATGTCATGGTCATGATGACAGCCACCAAGAAGGTATTTGCCAAACAAAGTTCCTCTGTTCATCCCCTTGACAGGGAGCCTAGTGCGGTGGACAGGTCTGGGAAACATGTCTATGCTTCAGTGAACTTTGCTCTTAGGTCACTGAACTGTTTGGCACATTTTTACTAGATTGCAAGGGGATTTAATCAAAGAACTTTCAAATTCCCTTTCAGGGACCATTTCTTCTGAGACCCAATCATCTGTGGCTTCTCAGATGGTTACCCTCCACTTTTTCTCAAATTCATCCATGGGGCTTATTTCATATGCAGGCAAAGGTGCCTCAAGGCCAAAAGTTTCAGGCATATCCATTAGCAGGCATGCCTGGAAGAATTTGTGTGATTTCACAGAGCCCTTTCAGTCCTCATTCATCAGTGCTCCTTTTGAAGGTGCTTCATTGTTTGGTCCAAAAGTGAAGGACACACTATTTAGGTGAGAGAGAGATGGAAAGATCCTATCTGTAGTGGGCATGCATTTTTGACCCCTCAAAGATCCTTTTCTAGGAATCAGTGAAGTGGCCAGAAAATGTGATTCAAAAAGACACATGGAGAAAGTTCCCCTAGGGTGCAGAGGGGGGTGACTCTAATGGATGACATGACCCCCACAGCAAAGCCAGGGGTCCAGAAATTCTTTTTCTTGTAGACCCTATCAGCACTCCTGAAAGGAGCCTTGATTGTCCCCCTCTGGAGGTAATTGGGGGTCAACTATCCCTGCACCAGAGAGCCTGGATAGACATGACAAAAGATGCATGGGTACAGAAGATTATTTCCAGACATTATACAATTCCCTTTTCCCTTCCTTGTTCAACTGTACGCAAAAGTTCTGTGATGTTCCACCAAGTCAGAGGAAAAAAGCAGCACTAGAAAAACAAAATCTGCTAGAAAAGTGTGCCACCCAGATAGAATCCAGGACTTACTCAAGATTCATTTTTGTGCCAAAGAAAACAGGGGACTGGAAACCAATTTTGGATCTCAGCAACTTGAACAAGTCACTGACGCACAAAGTTTTGGATGGTCACAGTTCAGGCCATTCTCCCTTTTCTGGGCAAGAATGACTGGATGTGCTAAACAGACCTTCAGGATGCGAACTAGCACATACAAATGAACAGACAGTCCAGAAGGTATTTATGCTTCTGGCTGGGAGCCAGTCATTACCAGTTCAGAGCTCTGCCCTTTGGCCTTACCACGGCCCCCAGGGCGTTTACCAAATGCATGGCAGTAGTAGCAGCTCACTTGAGACTACAGGGATTCCGGGTGTTTCCATATCTAGATGACTGGCTCATTACCACCCAAAGCAGGCTTTTGTTAATAAGGGCAAGAAATCAGGTACTCCAGATTTGCTGCCATCTGGAGATAACCATACATTATGACAAGTCTCACCTACAACCAGCTCAAAATGTGGAATTCATAGGAGCAGTTTTCAACACATCAGTGACAGTCTGTACTCTTGAGAGAGGAAGAAAAGCTCTCAGATTCCAGTTCAGAAAAATAATTCTCAATACCAAGATTTCAGCACACTTGGTCCTTCAAGCCATAGGATCAGTGGCAGTGGCAGTAACCTTAGTCTGTCCCTCTAGCCAGATTTCATGAGATTTCTTCAATGGATGCTAGCAACACAGTGGTCAATTCTTTACCAGTGCATGCCAGCACAAATAAGAATCACTCAGGCATGCAAGAGATATCTCAGGTGGTGGATTCAGTCAGATCAGGTTCTACAAGGCCATCCATTCATTCGCCCTCATACCAAGACCATAGTGACCATGGACACTTCCCAGATGGGACACTTTCTGGGGAAAACAGTCCAAGGTACTTGGACCTCGAAAATGCCAACTTGCATATAAATGTCCTAGAGATGAGAGCAGTGCTCTTAGCATTGCAGGCCCTCCAGGATGCTCTTCTTTTAGGGACAATTGCGATTCAAACAGACAATATGTCAGTAGTTTGGTACACCAGGAAACAAGGAGGCACCAGATCTTACCCCTTGTGTCGAGAAACACTTATAGTGTGGCAATGTATGATTTCATCCAACTGCTTTCTCTTAGCAACACACATTCTGTGAAGTCCAGTGTAATAGCAGAAAAATTCAGCATGTTCATTCTTCTACCTCACAAGTAGTCTATCAACAGGAAGGTGACAGAAATGATTTTCCGTCAGTGAGGCTAGCCTTGCTATGATCTTTTTGCTTCTCTCCTAAACAACAAATGCAACAGTTAGTTTCCCCTAATCCCCCCTCAGGGGGAATCACCGAGGGATGCTCTACTTCATAATTGGCCCCCAGTCTACTTTATGCTTACCCACCAATTCCACTAATTCTAAAATTTCTGCAGGAAGCTGCCATGTTGAAGATCAGTCATCCTCATTGCACCTTATAGACCTTGGCATATTTGTTTCCTCTTCCTGTGGCCTTACCTACTATGCCAACCTTGGATTCTGAATCCAATTCTGGACCTCTGTTGCATCTGACAGGCATGATTCATCTGGATATTTCAAACCTCAAGCTAACAGCTTAGTTTCTCCAATTTGGTAAATAGCCAGACAACCAATACTCTCTTCTCCTGTCCATCATGTCATTTTATCTTCTTATAAACTTTCAACAAGAAAGCTTTGTACAAGTAAATGGAAAATATATGTTTACTGGCCACAACAAAATCATATTATTTCATTTTCAGCTCCGATACATAACGTACTTGAATTTTTAGGTTTGCTCTTTAATGAAGGGGTGTGAGCTCCTGTACTGTTAAGGTTCAATTAACAACAGTAACTCATTTTCATATTGGATTTGTAGATACTTCTGTGACCTATTCTAAACTTTGCAAAGCATTCTTGAGAGGCACTCTTGTATTGAGACCCCTGTTTAAAGTCCCTACTCCACCATGGGATCTGAACTTGGTACTGCAGGCATTAATTCATTCCCCCTTTGAACTAGCAGCTAAAAGTGACCTGAAGTTTCTTAATTAGAAAACTGTCTTTCTAGTGGCCATTACCTAAACTAGAAGAATTTCAGGGCTTGTCTTCATAACATCCCTACTTGATTTTTCATAAGGCTAGGGTTCCATTACGGACCAATGCGTCCTTCCTTCCCTAGGTGGTGTTAGAATTCAGTATCAATCAGTCCATTAATTTGCCAGTATTCTTTCTTAATTTTGCAAACAAAGGTAAATATATGTTGCATTCATTATTGTTATTAGTAATAGTATTATATAATTAAATTCATTATTATTATTAAATGCTAGGAGTCTTAACATGAAACTGCACTCACTGGAAGCAGTCCTCACCTTGGAAGACATAGACATTTGTGCAGTCATGGAGACCTGGTTCAAGACTGTAGACAGCACTCCAGCCATACTGGGTTACACCTTCCACATGTTCAGACTACAAACTGAAGGTGTGAAAACTAAAGGAGGCAGTGTATTAATATTCATTAAACATAAATACACCTCCAGATTGGTTAAACAACGTGATTCCCTGGAGATATTTCAGGTGCAGTTAACTGTCGGTAGGACACCTATTCAAGTCATTCCCAGCTACAGGACCCCCTCCATGAATCAGGACACCCACTCTGCATGTTTGGATCTACTTGAGTCTATCAAGATACATCCAAACACCATAGTTTTGGGCGACTTTAATTACCCATCCATTGAATGGGTAAATTACCCATGCTCAAACTCACATGCCCAAAGATTCCTTGACTTCCTTTACTCAAATACCCTAGACCAGCTGGTTGACACCCCCACAAAAGGTGCCTACCAATATGGGGGACCACTGTAGCACCCCCGCTGTGAGGTCTTCTCTGGTGAGATCTGACCACAAATCAGTCCCATTCGAAGTAACTACTCCCCCAGCACCAACTAAACTAAAAAACTCTCCAAAGCAGATTATAACCTCTTACAGGATGGTATAAATAGCTGCACTGCACCCCCCCCCCATATGGAATTGGCAACTATGCTGAGTTCTACACCAGTGCTTTATACAAACACCTGTAGAACTGCATTGACTCAGCTGTACCTGATAGGACCAAAACAGGTTCCTCAAGGAAGAGCAAACCGGCCTGGTGGACAATGACCATTAACAGGCTTTACAATAAGAGGGAGAAATTGCTAAGAGTAAGAGGGATCGAACCCTAAATTGAAAACACTCCCTCCTCAGCTTAAACAAGCAAATAAGACTTCTTGTAAAGTCCTCCAAGGCAAACTATGAATCCAAATTAGCTTCCTCGACTTAGGACAATCATAAGGCATTCTTTAGTTACATCCGTAACCTAAAAGGAAAGGCCCAGATTTGTGCTGAACTGGTAGTTGATACCACATATGCTTATCCTGTGGACATAGCTAACCTGTTGGCCAACAGGTTCTGTGAAAACTTCACACCCCTGTCCCTGCCACATGTACCCCATGACATCCCTACCACCTGCCCCTACCCTGTATCTCTAAAGAGCAGGTTGTAAATCACCTCTCTAAGGCCAGAAGCACAGGATTTATGGGACCTGATAACATTCCAGACTGCATTCTGCATGGGCTCCAACAAGAATTAGCAACACCACTGAGTACTGTTTTCAGTCATAATCTAAGCACCAGCTTTGTCCCAGCTGAATGGAAAATGGCCACCTTCCTTCCCTTGCACAAAGGTGGTGCTTTCACTGACCCTGGGAACCATAGACCTATTAGCTTGACTAGCCTTATCTGCAAGGCCATGAAGCAAATGATCATGGAACTTATCAACAAAGATACAGGTAATTTTCAAACACTTGACCCTACTCAGTTTGGATTTGTCAAAGGGACATGATGTCTGTTAAACCTGGTGGACTTCTTCGAGACAGTCACTAAGGTCCTGGACAAGGGAAAATTTATGCATACAGCCTACCTAGACTTAGCCAAGGCTTTTGACACCATCCCCCACTCAAGCATCATTGACAAACTCACCCAGCTAGATATCAGCCAATATTACATTAGTTGGGTCACTAACTGGCTCATTGATAGAACACATATAGTCAAACTAAGGGAATCCACCTCCAACAACAAACCTGTAACTAGTGGTGTTCCATAGGATTCAGTCCTGGGACCTCTGTTGTTTGGAATTTATTTCTCTGAAGTACAAGCAAAAACTAAAGGTCTGTGGCTGACGAAGTTTGCTGAGGACTGCAAACTGGGATTGGTCATAGAATCTCCAAATGATGTCAATATCCTACAAGAGGTCTTACACAAACAAATGATTAGTGCCAAAGTCATGGTCTAAAACTCAGTGCAAAAAATGTATTATCCCTTTTGGTAAGAGCAATGTTCCTACTACTACATTGATAGCAACACCCTAAGTATGCACTCAATAGTGAGAGACCTGGGCACACAGGTTGACAACAATCTTACCTTTGATTACCATGTCTCTGCAGTGGTAAGAAGGACATTCTACATTACTCATCTCATAAGTAAGGGCATTGCCTCCAGAAAAAAGAAGTTAGAACCTCCATGCACTCTTCCCTCATCAGGCCAATAATTGAGTACAGCGCGCCTTTGGCAATCTCTACCTTGTATGTAAGGCAATCTCTGACCCTGCTTTATAGGAAATGCTGCATATCCGCAAGTCAAATGGCACACAGGTTACTCACTGTAAAGAACTTAACCTGGTATGTGACATTAATAGAACCTGCTGGAGGGACACATTTGTTTCCCAGAGGTTACCACACCTTTGGAACAGACTCCCACTTCATGTCAGAGTACCTCATTGGCTCTCTTTAAACACAGTCTGGATGATTGAATGGGTAACTATAAATTCAGCCTGAGGGTTCCACCTGTGTATCTCTTGGACAGAGGCATTAGGTGTTGATCGTGGAAATAAGGGTAGAACTTAGCTAGGCATGTAAGGGCCCTAGGGCCAGTAGCCTAGTAACTTCCTATGATTCTATGATTTATTGGATGTTCACAGACAACTACATTTTTATCTACACAGGGCAAAAGAAATCAGAAAGACAGACCAATTGTTTGTTTCCTTTGCAGATATGAAATTGGGTAAGCCAGCCACAAAATTAACTTTAGCCAAATGGCTGGCTGATTGTATTTCCTTTATCTATAACAAACTGGGTCTTACCTTAACTAAACCTGTAAGAGCCCAGTCAACTAGATCAGGTGGTCTGCAGCCTGTGGCTCTTCCACCCCTCTGCAGTGGCTCCTGTAGCTTTGAAAAATAATGGCCACTCTACCGCACACCACACACACACACACACACACACACACACACACACACACTGAGAGTGACTGAGTGATGGACTTTAAATATTGCTCTTATAAACTTGCTAGAATAACACGATTTCTGTTGCCATGCATTACGCACACACACTGAGGGTGATCGAATGATCTCTTGGCAGCAGCACCATCTCCTGAAAGGTTTCCATACCTCTCAAAGTCTTACCACAAAAAATCTGGACAGAGCCACAAATAAAGGGGAAGAAAGGAACAAAAATAGGGACGGACCTTAAATATTGCTCTTATAAACTTGCTAGAATAACATGGTTTCTGTTAACATGCATTTTACACACACACACACACTTACCTCTCAACTGTGCAGACTTTCACAGAATGTCCTGACTTTTGCCTCATATTTTTGGTCTGTTTCTCATAAAATGTGGTTTTCTGGCAAATCATTGAGGGCTAAAGTCAGAAAAAAATAGACATTTGAGTTTGACTTCATACCCTTCAGAAAATTCATGCTAATGTAAAATCTGTTATTCTATCAACTTTTTAAGTTTGTAAGAGAAATATTTAAAAATGTCCTTATTGTTGGGCCTTTGTGCCCCATTATTTATGGCCATATCCAGATGTATTGTTCTAAGAGGTCAAGAAATATGACACACACACACACACACACACACACACACACACACACTGAGAGCGATCGAGCAATCCCAACAAAGGAAGAAAAATAGGGACGAATTTTAAATATTGCTCTTATAAACTTAGTTCTTTTATGTTTAGTATAATTATATATAAAACTTTACATGCTGTGTTATCTTCATTTTAGGGATCAGATAGGTTTTGTGGATCCTGATGAATTTTATTTGGTGGGAGAGGGGACAAAAATGGCTCTTTTGATAGTGAAGATTGCAGACCCCTGAACTAGATCCATGGCAACTTCTTTAGTGTTTCTATCCAGGATTTCCGTGGATGACATATGTGCAGGAGCAACTTGGGCAAGTCCCCATACCTTTATTACTCATTACAAATTAGATCTGGTTTCGAGGGGTAGAACATCTTTTGGTTCAGCTGTGCTCAGGAATATCCTTCCTTAGAGTCCACCCAGGGTTTTAGGTAGCTGGGAACTCTGTCCTAACAGTTGAGGATAGAATGAAAATTGACAACCTCAAATGAAGTTATGTAATAACATTTCATCTGTGTTGTCCATTTTCATTCTTCCTCAACTTCCCACCCACTAACTCCCATCCTTTGTTTCAACAAACTTCTGAAAGAACAAGATAGTGTAAGGATACCACTGTCCTTTTTGATTGAGGTGCAGCTATAGTTCCTTCTGTAGGACATATGCAGATTTATGTGTCTTTATGTATAAATATTGGCAATTACCACATTTATATAAAATCAGCAAACAAGATCCGGGGTATGTTAGGGGTTGGTGCATTGGGGGTAAGAGAGAGAAGCTCAAGAGCTTTTTGGTTACCACAAGCTTTAGTAATGGCTGAACTGGATCTGAGGATCAGATCCAAACTCAACAGTTGACAATGAAAATGGACAACTCAGATGCAACATTATGGTATGTACATAAGTTATTTTTTTTTTCCATTTAAACTAGGTCTTCATTCATCAGGATGGAAATCTACTGCATCCCACTCTGAAACGCCTCAAAGTTGTAGCCTGGATGGCATCAGGCTGATGCTTCACAAACAATTATTTTCTGCAGGCATATCGTCAGTGCTCAAGGAGTGAAAGAGGCCTATTAATTTTAAGTCATGTCTAGCTCAGTTAACTATCTTCTTGATTTGATGAGAGAATGGCATCCACTTCCTTAGGGTCCTGTAGCATCCCGAATAATTAAAAAATATAGCCTGTGTCCCAAGTCCATCTTAGTTTCAAGCAAGCATTCAGTACACAACTACTGTCAGTGGTATTACTGATGTGATTTTTTCCACTGAGGCAGACAGAATTTCACTGGTACTATATCTGTCAATTTGTGAAGGGCATTTGAGATGGTAGATAACTTGGTTTTGGAGAAGACTGCCTGAGATGTTTTTAAACTACTTAGTACACTGTATCTTCCAAGATGTTATAGTCCAGGAGTCCTGAGAACTGGACTTTAACAATCTCTGCACACCTCATACCTCAGTGTTTGGTCTTGGGATCAATTCATTTATCCCTGTTTGTTAGTATTAGAATGGGTCTTTACCATTTGCAAGTAACCTTGTGTGCAGATGCCCACTGCTAATCAGACTGGCTAGATCTGAAGAAGTTATAAAGATGGATTTAAAAGGCATAATTTCCCTCCAATTCTTGTTAAATCAGGTTAAGGATACAGTTATCAAAGCAGCTTGCAGCACTGTGCAGCATGTTTAAAACATGATAATAAACACAAATTAAAGTCACTGAAAGTTAAATCTCCAACACACTGTTTGCAGATTGTCAAGAGTAAGGAATTATTCTCACCAATTTAATTTCAAGTGAGTACAAAGATCTGGCATAAGATAGCAGGGAATGATATATATATATATATATATATATATGTTTTTTTTTTTCTGGTCTTTTGGTTCATGCAGTTTTGCCCCTCAAAACGTGTAGTTATCATTCCCTGCTATCTTATGCCAGATCTTTGTACTCACTTGAAATGAAATTGGTGAGAATAATTCCTTACTCTTGACAATCTGCAAACAGTGTGTAGGAGATTTAACTTTCAGTGACTTTAATTTGTGTTTATTATCATGTTTTAAACATGCTGCACAGTGCTGTCTTTTTTGCTGCTGCAGCTTATTGCTTACAGTTTTTGAAAAATATGAATCACTTTGCTCTTCAAGTAAGCCTGTTTCTGTCATTTGCAGCAGACTTCTTGACTTTGGCACTGCAAAGTACAAGAGTTGTGGATTCTCAAAGGCTCCATGGGTTTATTGAATCAGGGAAGGGAAATAAGTCAACCTTAAATAATGGTACACAATTAAAGAGTTATGAATTCTTAGACATTTGGGTGGATGGAAAAGAAAGTGCTGCTAATAGCTTGCAATTTGCATTTTTCCATGGCCATAAAATTTACTGTTTAGCCTATCAAACTTTAAGAGCCAGGGGGACACATTCTTAGATAAAGTATTAAGAGATATTATTAAATGCAGCATGGTATGTACTGAGGAAGCTGAGCAGCATAAAAGTGCTGAAGAACAATAAACATTTAGTAAGCCATGTTCTTTTATGTGTAGCAGTGTAGGGGTCATTCTGTAGGCAGGAAATGCACTCTTGGAGAAGGGGCATTCTGCGTAGGATGTAGTTGCTGTTTATGATGCTCCAGATGTCTTTGTGCTTTACTCATTGAATCTGTAACACTGTCCTGTGGTCCAGACATCCATACCTAAATACCTGTGTGTCTGGATTTGACATCTCATATTTAATTATTTAAAAATTAGTACTAATAAGATTCATAACTCAAGACCCAATTCCAAAAGACTTGCTGTCAGTGTAAATTGACCACTTACACCAACCCCGGGATTCATGAAGCTCGGCGCAAGGCCGGCGTTAGGCTTGCGCCGACTGTGCGGCATGCAGATGGCGCAGTAGTGCCATATGCATATTAATGAAGGCACTCTGCTGTCACATCCACATGCATAGGAAACGTGCGCGAGTGCATGGGGCGTGTCAAAGCACTGCACAGAGGCGTGGACATGTCAGCTGTTTACGTGCAACCTAAAATGCTGAATATTACAGCCTGCCTACAATAGTAATCACACCTGTCAGTGTCCGTGGATACTGAAACGAATGTAAAGATGCAAGACAGTTCTTGTGAACACAAAAATAAGAAGCAAACACAAATGCACATAGCCGAATATTGAGTCCCCATTCCTCGAATAAATGACATTTAAAACCCCGTGCCCGTATTCTAATGCAGTGTTGATAGTTATACCAAGTGGAAGTGAAACGCATCGTGTTAGCACGCCGCCAATTGCTAAGTCTAGCCCAATGGTCAGGGTTACCACCTGTCCCACATTGTGAGGGACAGTACCCATCCGGGCAGGTGTGTCCATACCAAAACCATTATAAATGCAAAAATATCCTGCGACTGTATGACATAATTATATCCCACATCTCATATAATAGTCACATACAATAGTTATTTCCGTATGTAACATACCTGCATGTTACAAGAAATAGAATAAGCAAGTAAACAAAACAGAAGAAGCATCTAAACTGCTACAACAATAAGCTTACATTTAGGCATAAAACAAAAGTACTATCCGTTGTACTGACCGTGGGTATGTGTTGGCCTGTAAAATCTGATGTGTGTCCGGAATATATCCCATCCTGGCCATATGAAAAGGTGGCAACCCTACCAATGGTCAGTGCATTCGGCCAAAATCTGCCCATTTGCGGTCCAAGCCGTCCTTGTCAGGATGGGTCAAAGATGAACAGGTATTACCCGGGTCTACCTACCATGTCAGGAAAGATAAGTATTTGTGTGTACCTATGTCTGTGATGTACAGCATGTGGAAGGTGAAAAATGCTAGGGTAGTCCTCACAACCATACAGGTACCAGAGATATGTAGTGTATGCAATGTGTTCACTTGACCGTGCCATGGGCCATCAACCAGAGAAGGGATGGATGGAGTGTGTGGAATATGGGTGTGGGGGGGGGACGGGTAATGTAATAATCCGAAAAGGGGAGATTGTGTTGGATGCACAGTAGGTGAACTGGAGGTGTATGAGGGAGCAGTGGGTGAATCAGAAAGAAACACAAAGAACAAACATACACATCCGCAATACAACCTGACAGGCCATACTGTAGAACACAATCACACACACATATGAATATTAAAATGTGTGATACACATGTACAGAAACGTCACCGGCACATACCCACATAATGGTCTGGACGGAACTGAGCCATCCAACTACAACACACCTGGATGCATAATTGAATACCCATCATCCCCTCTACAGAACACAACGCCCTCATTCTTGAATGTCCACCAAATCCAGCCATACTCGGGCTGCTAGCTTGCCACAGCCATATCTGCACATAGTGACCACTACTCATATCTAGTAGGCAGTCTCACCCTAGGCAGTGTCAGGATTGCAAACTATGTATCCCTTGCATGTAAAACCCTGTCATGTTTTCGTAAATCCAAAAAAATTGAAAGTTATTGACTTGCTCAATTTCTGGATATCCCTCATGGGATAAGTATCCTGTGTAAACATCAGACTTGGTATCACGAAACGATGTCCAGTCCTGTAGACATCTGGACACAAGTTGTATGTGCAGTAGTGGTTCACGAGACTGCTTAGCCTCCAGCCGTTCATGCAGAGCCTACTACCTGGGATTAA